>NC_090450.1:248869608-249172638 GCF_031143425.1 Pleurodeles waltl
TAGAAATTCCTTATTTAAAATGACAGCCCTTATATATTATAATGTTGTATCTGCAGTAGGTTGGTTCAGGACCCACTAGGAATATAACGTGATATGAGGGTGTCACCAAAGGCATTTCCATTTAACTTAGTGTATGTATTTGTAATGCAATGCATGGCATTTAGTAGTGTGTGTAATAAATGTGAGCACTGGCTGCATAATAATTTATTGAGTGTTGTTTTTAGTGTTGTTGCGTCCAGTGAGCTGATATTGCTGTGCCACACCATGTACCCTGAGAAGGCTTTGACCTGCTCTGCTTCGCTAATCTGAGGGGGTCAAGTGCTAAAATAGGGTACTTGCTTACCAGTAATAGGACAATTGCAGACCTATTACTTGTGTAGGACTCACATCCTTTGCAACTAATAATACAATTTCTCACAATATTAAAATAGTAAAAAAGTGAGAAAGTATTAATGAAACAAGCCTGCAAGAATGTGATAAATTGGCAGGAAGTGTGGGGTGATGGAAGAAAGAAGCACAATGTGGGATCTATACTAGGCTGCCTTGGTATTCAGCACCCTCGGTTTATGCTGTGCTGGTACTGGGTCTTAAGAAAAGGTTTGTTGCACTGCACTTATTGTTTCACATTTTAATATAATACTGTGCAAAGCAAGACAACCTACAATCAACTCAATGCATGTGCATTAGTACACACTCGGAAAATAATTGGTACAGAAATAAATGCAAGCTGGCACAGGGCTCAACGCATTTGAAGTTTGCATAATAAATCAATAAATGTGGCAAACATTTCAATTTAATAACAAAATATGAACAATGGAAAGATAGGAGGTAGTATACTGTAAAGTCCACATGCAGACACACACACACACTCAGCCTAAAAAACAATGCCTTATTTTGTCCTCATATTGCTACCAACCATCACTTCTGCAAGCCTATGTCACTCTTGAAAGAAGCAAAGTGCTTGATGTTGGGTACATTTTCATCTCTTTCTGAAACATGTTGCTCATTTTCCACCACATTAGAATGTAAACTAGATTGAAACCAATAAGGGAGAATAAATTATCCTAAAGGAACCGACCGAGTAATCAGTTGTTCAGCCCCTTCACTGCTGGCGTAATGGTGCACATCTGTGCTTGAGATTGTTTGGAAAAAAGGCATCAGCATTAGGTTGTTTAAACATGTACCTCTTTAGATTCTTTGTTTATCCATATAAACTGCATGTTACTTTATAACACCTTCAGGGTTATCTGTTGGTACAAACAATTCCCATTTCAACATTTCATTGCATCTTAAAGATATTATAAAAACAATGTGGAAATATTATATTTTTCCGTAAAATGTGCTTATTAGAAATGGGGTCTTCTGTTGGCAGTCAGGTTACCCCCTGTCCAAGCAAGGACCCTCACTCTAGTCAGGGTAAAGGAGACACACACTCAGTTAACCCCTGCTCACCCCCTTGGTAACTTGGCACGAGCAGACAGGCTTAACTTCAGAGAAAATGTGTTAAGTGTTTGTACAAACACACACAGTAATACAGTGAACCACTACAAAATGACACAACACAGGTTTAGAAAAATAGTAAATATTTTATTTAAATAAACAAGACCAAATATGATAAAAAATCCACAATATACAGTTAAAAATACGAATTTAGCACATAAAAGCAAGAAAACAGTGCCCTGAGGCACAAGTGCTGCAGTTTGGTATTATACGACGTTGTGACGGAGTCGTTTCATACAATGTGCCGCCAATGGCGCCATTTACGGAGTCATTCAACCCCCCAGGGACAGTACCTTAAGAAACAAGTAGAAAACAGGGCGGTACACAGAGTCGGGGAGAGCGGCTCTGCTGGGTCCGATGCAGCATCGGTTCCAGTGCCACGGTGCAGAAGGACTGCGGCGTTGCGCAGCAGCATCGGATCCTCACTACAGGGCGGTGGAGGTGAAGCGGAGTCAGATGAGAAGTCAGTCCCTCGTTTCCAGCAGATGTGAAGTCCAGCGGAGTTATGATGTTGCGGAGCAACCTCACAGGGTCACAATGACATCACAGGGCCACAGGTGCTGTGATGGCATGAGGTCATCACGGACGTTGGAATTACGACACTCCGGTGTCAACGAAGTCTTGCTGGATCAGCGGTTGCAGCAACGCAAGGCCTACAGAGTCGTCAGACTTCTACGTGGTCCACGGCCTCGGGCAGGCGGCGGCGCGGTTTGGTGTAGCGCCGTCAGCTCACAGGGTCATCGGATTCGTTGCACTCTGTCACGGTTCCGGGCAGCGGCATCCTTTGCAAAGTCGCACGGTGTTGTGCGGCATGGAGACTGTTTTTTCTCCAGGATTTCACTTCCAGGGGTCCAGCAACTGGAATGGCACACTCTAGCAATCTAGAGTCACAGCAAGTAGACTCAGGTCTGGTTGGTGAAGCCTTTGCTGTCCCTGAGGCTTCAAAACAGGAGGCTAGCTCTACTCCAAGCCCTTGGAGTCATTTCCAAGCAGGAATGCAACAAAGTCCAGTCTCTGTCCCCTTGCACAGGCAGAAGCAGCAACTACAGGATAGCCCAACACAGCACAGTCACCAGCCAGGGCAGCACTTCTCCTCAGCTCTTCAGCTCTTCTCCAAGTGGAGGTTCCTTTTGAATCCTTGAAGTAATCTAAAGTCTGGGGTTTTGGATCAAGTACTTGTACCCCTTTCTGCCTTTGAAGTTGGCAAACTTAAAGGCAAAGTCTCAAGTGAATGTAAGATCCTTTTGTGTCCAGGCGAGGCCCTCAGCCACAAACCAGGAGGTCGGAGACTGCATTGTGTGAGGGCAGGCACAGCTCACTCAGGTGTGAGTGACCACTCCTTCCCTCCCTCCCTTCCTGCCCAGATGGCTCATCAGGATATAAGGGCTACACCCCAGACCGCTTTGTGTCACTGTCTAGAGAGAGGTGCAAACAGCCCAGATGTCAAACTGACCCAGACAGGTAATCCACAAACAGGCACAGTCAGAGAAAGGTTTAAGCAAGAAAATCCCTGCTTTCTAAAAGTGGCATTTTCAAACACACAATCTAAAAACCAACTTCACCAAGAGATGTATTTTTCAAATTGTGAGCTCAGAGAAGCTAAACTCCACATTTCTATCTGCTCCCAAAGTGAAACTACGCTTTAATTACATTTAAAGGCAGCTACTATGTTAACCAATGAGAGAGATAGGCGTTGAAACAGTGAAAACCGTATTTGGCAGTATGTTACTGTTAGGACATGTAAAACACATAAGTACATGTCCCACCTTTAACATACACTGCACCCTGCCCATGGGGCTACCTATGGCCTACCTTAGGGGTGCCTTACATATATAAAAAAGGAAAGCTTAGGCCTGCCAAGTGGGTACACTTGCCAAGTCGAATTGGCAGTGCAAGACTGCACACACAGACACTGCAGTGGCAGGTCTGAGACATGTTACAGGGCTACTCATGTGGGTGGCCCACTAGTAGCATTTGATTTATAGGCTCTGGGCCCCTCTAGTGCACTGTACTAGGGACTTACTAGTAAATCAAATATACCAAACATGGAAAGCCAACTACACATACATTTTATATAGGAGCAGTTGCACTTTAGCACTGGATAGCAGTGGTAAAGTACCCAGAGTACCAAAAACAGCAAAAACAGAGTCCAGCACACATCCACAACCTGGGAAACAGATGCAAAAAGTTAGGGGAGACCCCACCAAGGATGTCAAATCTAACACTTGTCCCCCCCCCAGCTGAAGGTGGGTAGCAACTACCCAACCTCATGGGAGTTCTCATCACAAAGGCAGAACAATCTGGACAGACCATCAGCATTGGCGTCTTCTGTACCCGGGCGGTGTTCCACCGTAAAGTCCATCCCCTGTAGGGAAATGGACCACCTCAACAGTTTTGGATTCTCACCCCTCATCTGCATTACCCATCTGAGGGGCCTGTGGTCTGTCTGAACCCAGAAGTGAGTCCCAAACAAATAGGGTCTTTAGCTTCTTCAGTGCCCAGACCACAGCAAAAGCTTCTTGCTCTATTGCACTCCACCTACATTCCCTGGAAAGTAACCTCCTGCTAACAAAGGCTGCAGGTTGGTCTAGGCACTCTTCATTAAGCTGTGAGACTACTGCTCCTAAACTATGCTCTGAGGCATCTGTTTGCACAACACACTCCTTGGAGTAGTCAGGTGCCTTCAGCACAGCTGCTGTGCACATGGCAGCCTTCATGCAATGAAAAGCGGTCTGGAAAGCCTCTGTCCAGATCATCATCTTTGGTTGCTTCTTGGAAGTCAACTCATTCAAGGGGGTATCAATGGTGCCATATCCCTTGACAAACCTCCTATAATAGCCAGTGAGGCCCAAAAGGCCCTCACCTGAGTCTGAGCCTTGGGAGACTCCTAAGCCAGATTGGTGTCAATCTTTGGCTGTGGGGGGGGGCCACCTGGCCACTCCCTACTTGGTGTCCCAAATACACCACTGAACCCTGCTCTATTTGGCACTTACTTGCCTTAATAGTGAAGCCTGCCTTTTGCAGGTCTCCAACACTCTGCAGAGGTGCTGCAAGTGGTCCTCCCAAGTGGAACTGAACACTGCGATGTCATTCAGGTACGCTGCGCTGAAGTCATCCAGCCCAGTCAACACCTAGTTGACCAACCTCTGGAATGTAGCAGGGGCATTTTTCATCCCAACTGGCATCACTTTAAACTGGAAGTGACAATCTAGGGTAGAAAATGTTGACCTCTCCTTGGCCCCCTCAGTCGTCAGGGCAATCTGCCAATACCCAGACATCAAATCAGACGTTCTGAGGTATTTGGCAGCTACCAACTGATCGATGAGGTCATCAGCTCGGGGATGGGGTGCACATCTGCTATATTGATGGCACTGAGACCGCAGTAGTCCAGACAGAACCAGAGTACTGGGGGGGCACCAGGCGCAGCAGCATTTGGCACCAAGACCGCAGGGCTGGCCCAAGGACTGCTGGAAAACTCAGTGACCCCCTAGGGATAACATCTTAGATACCTCATCTTTGATGCTAGCTCCTGACCTTAACAGTCACCCTGTAAACCTTTTGTTTGATGGGTGGACTGTCCCCAGTATCCACATCATGTGTACACAAGTGTGTGACCTCTGGGATCATGGAGAACAGGGAGGAGAACTGACCCAATCCCTGGTGACAGTCCCTCTGCTGCTCTGAGGTCAGGGAGGGGGAGAGGTTCACTCCCACCAAAGACCCATCCCTCTCCCCAGCAGATAGGCAGTCAGGTAGAGGCTCACTCTCTTCCTCCACCCTGTCATCTGTTGCTAGGAGCATGGACAATTCAGTCCGCTCAAAGTGTGGCATGAGACATTTCACGTGCAGGACCCTTGAGGGGTTACTGGGAGTCTGCAAGTCCACCAGGTAGGTGACTTCACTCTTCCACTCCACCACCTCAAATGGCCCAGTCAACTTGTCCTGGAGTGCCCTAGGCTCCATGGGCGCCATTACCCACACTTTATGCTCAGGCTAAAACTCGAACAGAATGGCATTCTGGTCATAACATCGTTTCATGTCTGCCTGGTTTGCTTCCAGGTTCTCTTGTATGAGAGCTCTGAAGTGAGCAGTCTGGTTTCTGAAGGCCAGCATGTAGCTAAATACATCCTGGGGAGGTTTACTGGGGGCTTTCTCTAAGCCCTCCTTCACCAGATTCAGAGGTCCCCTAACAGGGTGACCATACAGTAACTCAGGACTAAATCCAAGTCCTTTTTGAGGCATCTCCCTGTATGTGAACAGAAGGCATGGCAAGAGGACGTCCCGCTTCCGCCTCAATGGCTCTGACAGGCCCATGATCATGCCTTTTAAGGTGCGGTTGAATCTTTCAACCAGACTACTGCTTTGGTGGAGGTAAGGAGTGGTGAACTTATACATTACCCCACACTCCTGCCAGAGAGACTTCATATAAGTAGATATGAAGTTGGTACCCCTATCAGATACTACTTCCTTGGGGAACCCCATGCAGGTCAAAACCCCCATCAATGCACGACCCATCACAGGGGAAGTGATTGACCTCAGAGGAATGATTTCTGAGTATCGGGTGGCATGGTACACCAAGACTAGGATGAACCTGTTACAAATTGCTGTCTTGGGATCCATAGGCCCCACAATGTCAATATCGACCCTTTCAAAGGGGGTACTAACCACTGGAAAAGGTTGGAGGGAAGCCTTACATTTCCCCCCACTCTTGGCACTTGCTTAGGGGCCAGTAAAAGTGGGTGAAAAGACGTTCAAAGGTCTTGTCCTGTCCCAAATGTCCAGCTAAAGGCACATCATGAGCCAGACCCAGTAGGAAGGCTCTGAAGCACTGGGGTACCACCAGCACACAGGCTGACCCAGGCTCAGCAACCTTAGGCTCACTATACAGGAGGCCGTCCTTCCAATACATCAGGTGAGATCCTGGCTGCTTGCCAACTGCCTGGTCTGCAGCCTGCTTCCGCAAACCCACTAGAGTAGGGCATGTCCTCCGTGCCTCAAAAAAGGCCTCCTGTGTGGGTCCCCCTTCCTGTTTCCACTGTGACAGCTCAGGGACCTTCCGCAGCTCAGCCACTTATTCCCCTGTAGGGTCCGGGCGTCACCCTCAGGCTCTGCCTCCTCCCGGAGCGTGGGAACTTCTGGGGCCGGTTTCCCACACCCCTTGCCCTTCCTCTTTTCCACAGTCCCCTGGGCCACTGTTTCAGGCTTCAGGGGCTTCTGACCATCTAGACAGGCTGCCATTGACCTGGTGGATATGCATACCCACCCAGGCAGACCCAACATTTCCAAGTGTGGCCTGAATTACACCTCCTTCTAAGGGGAATCCTCCAGGTCATTGCCAAGCAAACAATCCACAGGCATGGTTGGGCTCACAGCTACCTTCAAGGAACCTGAGACCCCCATATTCAAAGGGAACCTGCACCACTCTACACAGGTGCTCTGAGTTGTCCACTACAACTACTTGGTGAAGTATACTAGAATCTATCTGCTCTTCAGACATTTTTCATAGGTCTTCCTGGGCTGGGAGGGTGGAGGGCCTGACACTTACATGTCAAAGGACTGTAGCCTGGCCTCACACAAAGGACTGCCACACCCCCTACTGGGACCCTGGCAGAAGGGATTGAAGTGAAAGGGGACAACTCTTTGAAGTCTCCCCCACTTCAAAGGCACATTTAGGTATTTAAACAGTGCCTCTGCCCCTACCAACTCAGACACTTCCTGGAGAAGAGAACCTAAACCAGAACTTGCATCCTGCCAAGAAGAACTGCCTGGCTGCCCAAAGGACTCACCTGTCTGGTTTCTGTGAAGGACTGCTGCCTTGTTGTTGCCCTGCTGCCTTACTGCTCTCTGGCTGTGGTGAGGAGTGCTCTCCAAGGGCTTGGATAGAGCTTGCCTCCTGTTCCGTGAAGTCTCCGGACCAAAAAGACTTCATCTCTACAAGAAGGACTCATTGTGCGTTGAAAATCAATGCTAAGCCAACAAGAAATGATGCACAGCCTGCACTGCGGTGAAAATTCACTGCACGCCTAACCAGAATGACGCAGCCCGACTTCACAATGAGAAGATCGACGCAGCGCCAGCATAGCAACCGGAAATTCTACGCACAACCCACTGGATCGGCGCACAGCCGAAACAATGCAGTCCGACTTACAGAGAGGAATCGACGCAGCGGCTGCACCGCAGTAGAAATTTTCACGCAACACCCACTGGATCGACGCAGCCCCAGTGACTTCGTCCTGTCCGCACTGGAAATCCACGCATCGTTCCCGGGCATCCGAAAATCCTGCAACCTGAAGAGGATCCACAACTGAGTGCCGGAAATCGACACACAGCCGTCCCTGCGTGAAAACTACACAATGCATCACCGTGTACAGCCCGAGAAATCAACACACACACCCTTGTTTTCCACGCATCTTCTCCTCTGCGGTTCTTTGTGGAGATTTTGAATGTGAACCAGGTACTTTGTGCGTGAAAGAGACATTTATTGCTTTTTAAAGACTAAAGACACTTTATATCATTTTAACAGTGATATCTCAACATATACTTATTGCATTTTAATCGTTTTGACATGCATCCTCTCAGATAAATATTATATAATTTTCTAAACATTGTATGGTATATTTTTGTGGTGCTATACTGTGTTATTGCATGATTTATTGCACAATTACTTTACACATTGCCTTCTAAGTTAAGCCTGGCTGCTCAGTGCCAAGCTACCGGAGGGTGGGCACAGGATAGTTTGGATTGTGTGTGACTTACCCTGACTAGAGTGAGGGTCCTTGCTTGGACAGGGGGTAACCTGACTGCCAACCAAAGACCCCATTTCTATCATTGGTGGCAGCGGTGGGATAGGACTTGTATTTGTGCAGTGACATTCAATATGTAAGTGTTTACTACCTACCCACAGTTGAAAGTTGAAGGTCAACTTGATTTTTTTTCTTTGTCTGCAATTACATTTTTCTACCTGACAATTGTTTAACTAAAATCCTCACTCAACATGTCTCTGGCTGAGTCTCAAGCTGGAAATGAAGATTTTGACCTATCAATGCTAGAGACATATAGGCGGTCATTCTGACCCTGGCGGTCAAAGACCGCCAGGGCGGAGGACCGCGGGAGCACCGCCGACAGGCCGGCGGTGCTCCAATGGGGATTCCGACCGCGGCGGTAAAGCCGCGGTCGGACCGGCAACACTGGCGGTCTCCCGCCAGTGTACCGCCGCCCCATTGAATCCTCCAAGGCGGCGCAGCTTGCTGCGCCGCCGAGGGGATTCCGACCCCCCCTACCGCCATCCAGATCCCGGCGGTCCGACCGCCGGGAACCGGATGGCGGTAGGGGGGGTCGCGGGGCCCCTGGGGGCCCCTGCAGTGCCCATGCCACTGGCATGGGCATTGCAGGGGCCCCCGTAAGAGGGCCCCTACAAGTATTTCACTGTCTGCTTGGCAGACAGTGAAATACGCGACGGGTGCAAATGCACCCGTCGCACAGCTTCCACTCCGCCGGCTCGATTCCGAGCCGGCTTCATCGTGGAAGCCTCTTTCCCGCTGGGCTGGCGGGCGGCCTGAAGGCGGCCGCCCGCCAGCCCAGCGGGAATGTCAGAATTACCGCCGCGGTCTTTCGACCGCGGAACGGTAACCTGACAGCGGGACTTTGGCGGGCGGCCTCCGCCGCCCGCCAAGGTCAGAATGAGGGCCATACTGTCAAACAGCTGAAAGGGTTCTGCAGGGATATGGGAGTACCCACCCAAGGGCCTTCAGAAAGGAGGAATTTCAAATGGCGTTGAGGGCCTGGGCAGAAGCCCATTCAGAGGAGGATGCTGAGGAGGAGGGTCCAGAAGAGGGCCCCTCAGAGGATTTTTTGCCATCAGTGGATGATGTTACCACTGCAATTGTGCCTCCTGCCAAACCAGGGAGCGGTGTCTCTGATCAGGGCTTGACCACAGAGGATAGGAGAGAGGAGAGAGAATTTCAATTGCAAATGGCAAGGTTAAAAATTGAAGCTCAACAGGAGGAAAGGAGGGCAGAGAGATAAGCAAAAGCAGATGAGAGAGCCTTGGCTGAGAAGAAACTGTCGTTGGCTCATGAACCGAGCCTCAAGGAGCTGGAGATCAAGGCGAGACAGTCTGATTCCAGCAGTGATGGTGGCAGCATACATGCAGGACCTGTTGGGGAGAAAAAGGTTCATATACCCAAGAATGTGGTGCCAAGTTATGTGGTGAGAGATTACATTGACAAGTGGTTGGCAGCCCATGAAATTGCACTAAGGGCTAATGGTACCTCTGAGGAGCAATGGGGGGCTACCTTGTGGTTTTATGTACCAGCAGTGGGGAGGGACACACTCCTTTCACTAGATCCACATGATCAGAATGTCTATGCACCCATGAAAGCCGCTTAACTGTCAAGTTTGGGCTGACCCCTGACTAATACCACCAGAGGTTTAGGGACAGCACCAAACTTTCCACACAAACTTGAGTAGACTGTTTTGATTTCTCCAATAAGGCACTGAATGGATGGGTGCGGGCAGCAAAGTAAATGATTACAAAGGGTATTATGATTTAATTCTGGGAGAGCATATGCTCAGTATTTCTTTTACAGAGTTGCACCAGCACCTATTAGATAGTAAGCTGACTGATCCCAGGAAGCTTGCTGATGAGGCGGACCTCTGGGTTAGCACCAGAGTGCCCAAAATGGTATCTGGGGGAACACCCACAAAGGGGGTCAGGGTTCCCAACAGAAGAAAGAGGGGGGAGAAATACTTATTTATATAAGGAACTCTCAAAAGGCCCCCAAAGCAATTCCCAGGGGGGGTTGGTAACCATTCCTCTTCTAGGTTTGGGAAGAAAGCAGGGTACTTCGATAAGACGTTAGGGAAGTTCATTCCCAAATGCTTAGAGTGCTACCAGCATGGACACTCTAAGGGCGATTCCCAGTGTTCCAAGAGAGCACAGCCCACCACTAGAGGGCAGACACCTGGGTTGGCTAGTATATCGCTCGGGGGGAGACTGTCCCAGTTAGCTTTGGGGGTCAGAGAGAGGTGTCCCTAGTATCCCTGGGAGATAACGAGATGGTGCCTAAAGCCCACATGCCTGCCAGTACTTCCGAGTATAAGCAGTGGGTCGCCATTGATAGGCAAAGGGTAGAGGTTCTGCGTGACACAGGAGCCAGTATGACTACTGTCAAGAGTCAGCTCGTGTCAGCAGAGCAGATAGTCCCTAATACATTCCATCAGGTCATAGGGTCATAGTCGCTGACAATCGTGCGAGTAACCTACTGGTGGCTCTGGTTCCCTTTGAGTGGGGGAGGGGAGCTCTGGTACTCTGAAAATAGCTGTGAGCCCTGCCATGCCTGTAGATTGTCTGTTAGACAATGATTTAGAGCATAATGCCTGGAAAGAGGTAGAGCTCTGATCCCACCTGGAGATGTTAGGTTTACCTGAGTGGGTCGGCATGACCACAAGGCTGCCCCGGAAGGGAGTCAAGGGCCTCTGAAGCCTGGAACAATCACCCAGACAGCTGCAAAGAGGAAGGCAAGAGGCACGGGAAACCCACCTCAGATATTCCCACGGTGGTGGACGGGGTTCCTGAGGAGGAGGCCCCTGAGCCACCCGGAGAGGACATTGCTGACCTGGCAAGTAGAGAGTGGGCCAGCCAGGGCAGAATTCTGCAAAGCGCAGAAGGAATGCCCCAATCTTGAGGGTCTGAGGCAACAGGCCGCAGCCCAAGCAGCCGAAGAAGCTTCTGGCGATCACCATATCTACTGGGAGAATGATCTCCTTTACAGTGAGCCTAAGTCTCCGGCCATTGGGGCACCACATGTGCTGGTGGTCCCCCAGTGTTACCGGGCCCTCCTACTGGGTCTGGCTCATGACATCCCCCTGGCAGGACATTTGGGCCAAGACAAGACCTTTGCCAGGCTTGTCACCCACATCCAATGGCCTAGAATGCGGGTAGCCTCAGATGATTTCTGCAGGGCCTGCCCCACTTGCCAGGCTAGCGGGAAGACAGGGAAAAGGCTTAAGACCCCCATGATCCCACTCCCTGTCAATGACACCCCCTTTGAAAGGGTGGGCATCGACGGCCTTTGTCCCTGGGACCCCAAAACTGCCTTGGGCAACAGGTTTATCCTGGTTTTGGTGGACCATGCCACCCGTTATCTAGAGGCAATCCCTCTGAGAACAGTGACTGCACTGGTGGTGACCAGAGCCCTGATGGGAATATTTACCCGTGTGGGATTCTCTAAGGAAGTTGTGTCTGAAGGAGGCAAAAACTTAATGTCTGGGTACATGAAGTCCCTGTGGGATGAGTGTGGGGTGAACTACCGGTTTACCGCCCCTTATCATCCTCAATCGAATGGGCTTGTTTAGAGATTCAACAAGATCCTCAAAGGCATGATCACTGGCCTTCCTGAGGCCATGAGGCGTAAGTGGGACATCCTCTTGCCATGCCTGCTCTTTGCTTAAAGGGAGGTACTCCAGAAAGGGGTGGGGTTCAGCCCCTTTGAGCTTCTCTATGGTCACCCTGTGAGGGGACCTCTAAGCATAGTAAAAGAGAGCTGAGAGAAAGCTCCCAAGACACCTCCCAGGATGTGTTCAGCTACATACTGGCCCTCCGCAAACAAACCCAACGCTCCTGGAAGCAGGCCAAAAGTAACCTTGAGGCCAGTCAAGGGGTGATGAAGGAGTGGTACGACCGGAAGGCCACTATGGTCGAGTTCTTACCTGGAGACAAGGTTTGGGTAATGGAGCCAGTAGAGCTTAGAGCTCTCCAGGCCCGCTGGTTTCGCCCATTTAAAAACAAGGAGCAGAAGGGGAAGGTCACTTACATAGTGGACCTCAAAACCCCTAGACACCCCCTAAGGGTTCTCCACCATAACCAACTCAAGCTTCATTTTGAGAGGTCTGAGATCAGTATGCTCCTTGTGACAGATGAGGCCATGGAAGAGGAGAATTAACCTGTCACCGACCTCCTCTCTGCCAAAGAAGGTGATGGGTCAGTGGAGGGTGTCAATCTCTATGACTCACTGACTCTAGATCAGAGAGGAGACTGCTAAGAGTTGTTGGAGAAGTTCTCATCTCTGTTTTCCCTTTCTCCTGGACTCACCCACCTATCTGTCCATGAAATTGACACGGGAGACAGTCCCCCGGCAAAGAACAAAATTTACAGGTTGTCAGATAAGGTGAAGGCCAGCATCAAGGAGGAGGTTTCCAAGATGTTGGCCCTAGGGGTTATTGAGAAGTCCAGCAGTCCCTGGGCCAGCCCTGTGGTGCTGGAACATAAGGCTGCTGCACCTGGTGCCAAGCCAGAACTCCAGTTCTGTGTGGACTGCCGGGGTCTCAACTCAGTCACACGGACTGACGCTCACCCCCTCCCCCGAGCTGATGAGCTCGTAGACAGGCTAGGCGCTGCCAAATTCCTCAGTACTTTTGATCTCACATCAGGGTACTGGCGGATCGCCTTGACTGAGGTGGCTAAAGAGAGATCTGCATTTTCCACACCTGATAGCCATTACCAGTTCCGGGTGATGCCCTTTGGGTAAAAAAATGCCCACACTATCTTCCAACGGATGGTTAACGGGGTCCTAGCTGGCAAGGATGCATTCTGCGCAGCCTACCTGGATGACATAGCTGTCTATAGTCCCGTCTGGGAGGAACACCTGCTCGACCTCAAGGAGGTGCTTCAGGTTCAGTAACAGGCAGGCCTGACCATCAAGGTTAGTAAGTGTCAGATTGGGCAGGGTTTGTGGTCACCTAGTAGGTGGTGGCAAGGTGCAGCCACTCCAGGCCAAGATTGAAACTATAAAGGCCTGGCAACCACCTAGAACACAGATAGAAGTGAGAGCCTTCTTAGGCCTCACTAGATACTACCATGGGTTTTTCAAGGGCTATAGATCCATTGTGATACCCTTGACATAACCTACTTCTAAAAAGCAACCTAGGTTGGTGAATTGACAGAGGCTTGTCGGAAAGCCTTTGATTCCCTGAAGGAAGCCATGTGCACGGCCCCCATGCTCAAGGCCCCTGACTGCTCCCAGGAATTTATTGTGCAGACAGACGCTTCAGAGCATGGCATAGGGGCTGTTCTAGCACAGCTAAATGAGGACGGCCTAGACTAACCAGTAGTCTTTATTAGCAGAAACTATTACAACAAGAACAGAGGTGGAGTTCTATTGAGAGAGAAGCATTTGCTGTGGTCTGGGCACTGCAGAAGCTCAGACCATACCTGTTTGGGACTTACTTCCGGGTTCAGGCAGACCACAGGCCCCTTAGGTGGCTCATGCAGATGAGGGGTGAGAATCCTAAACTCTTGAGGTGGTCCATTTCACTACAGTGGATGGACTTTTCATTGGAGCATAAGAGCTCCCAGGAGGTTGGGTAGTTCTCCCCACTTTCAGCTGGAGGGACACATGTTAGACCTGACATACTTAGGGTAGGCACCCCTAACATTTTGCCTGCCTCCCTCCATTTTTTAGATACCGTTTTTGCTGGTTTTAAGACTCTGCACACTTTACCACTGCTAACCAGTTCTAAAGTGCATATCCTCTTTCCCCTCAAACATGGTAACATTGGATCATACCTGTAGGAAGTTTGTTCTGTATATACTATCTCAAAGTGAGAGATAGTGTGCACAGAGTCCAAGAATTCCCCTTAGAGGTTGATAGTGGCAAAATTAGATAATTTCAATGTTCTTTTTTGTGGTAGTATGGTCGAGCAGTAGGCTTATCAGATGTTAGTGCTAAGCATTTGTTGTACACACACAGGCAATAAAGGAGGAACACTCACTCAAAGACTTAACTCCAGGCCAATAGGTTTTATATAGAAAAATATATTTTCTTAATTTATTTAAGAACCACAAGATTCAAGATTTGAGGTAAGTACATAAAATGTAAGGTACTTCACACAGGTAAGTATAGAACTTTGATTTAAAACAGTAGTACACACAGTTTTGGTTAAAATGGCAATAAGCTATTTTAAAAGTGGACACTGCAAAAATCAACAGTTCCTGGAGGGGGTAAGTTTGGTTGGTTTCTCAGGTAAGTAAAGCACTTACACAGTCAGTCTCCTGGGCAGAGGCAGCCCACTGTTGGGGGTTCAAGGCAACCCCAAAGCCACAGCACCAGCAGCACAGGGACGGTCAGGTGCAGAGATCAAAGGAGGGCCCAAAACACGTAGGCGCCTATGAAGAAAAGGGGTGCTCAGGTCCTAGTCTACTTAAAGGTAAGTACCTGCATCCTCGGGGAGCAGACTGGGGGGGGGGGGAGTTTGTAGAGCACTGGGGGGTCCACTCATAAGCCCACAAAACACACCCTCAGTGGCACAGGGGAGGCCGGGTGCAGTAAGCAAAGTAGGCATACGGTTTGCTATAGAAAGCAATGGAGGGGCCCGGGGGTCACGTAGGTGATGCAAGCAGGGCACAGGGGGGCTTCTCGAACCAGCCACCGACTGGGCTAGGATGAGGGCCGCCTGCTGGTCACTCCTGCACTAGTAGGTGGTTCCTTTTGGTCCTGGGGGCTGCGGGTGCAGTGCTTGGTCCAGGCATAGGGTTTCTTTGTTACCAGGCAGTCACGGTCATGGGTAGCCTCTGGATCCTCTCTGCAGGCACCGCTGTAGGAGTGCAGGGGGGTCGGCTCGGGGTGTCCATGTCGGAGTCGCCTGGGAGTCCTCTCTGCGCTGTTGGTTGTCCTGGACACGAGCCGAGAACGCCGGGTGCAGAGTGTGAAGAGTCACGCTTCTGGCAGGAAGTGAAAGTCTCTTTAAAAACATTTCAAAGTTGCAAAGTTGTTGCAGTTTCTGAACAGTGCCGCTGTTTGTGAGAAAGTAGCCTCTTTCTAGCATGGTTACCCCCCCTTTTGGCCTCTTTGTGAGTGTGTGTCAGTGTGTTTTTACCGTGTCACTGAGATCCTGCCAGCCAGGACCACAGTGTTCATAGTTAAAAACCTATATGTAAGTGTGTGTTTTGCCTGTCTCACTGGGATTCTGCTAGCCAGGACCCCAGTGCTCATAGTTTGTGGCCTAATGTGGGTGTCATCAGTTGTGCTTGACTGTGTCACTGAAGCTCTGCTAACCAGAACCTCAGTGCTTATGCTCTCTCTGCTTTTAAATTTGTCACTGTAGGCTAATGACTTCATTTACCAATTTCAATTGGCACACTGGACCCCCCCTTATAAGTCCCTAGTATATGGTACCTAGGTACCCAGGGCATTGGGGTTCCAGGAGATCCATATGGACTGCAGCATTTCTTTAGCCACCCATAAGGAGCTCAGACAAACCCTTGCACAGGCCTGCCATTGCAGCCTGCGTGAAATAGCACACACGTTATTTCACAGCCATTTTCACTGCACTTAAGTAACTTATAAGTCACCTTTATGTCTAACCTTCACTTGCTGAAGGTTAGGTGCAAAGTTACTAAGTGTGAGGGCATCCTTGCACTAGCAAAGGTGCCCCCACATAGTTCAGGGCCATTTCCCGGGTCTTTTTGAGTGCGGGGACGCCATTACACATGTGCACTACATATAGGTCAATACCTATATGTAGCTTCACAATGGTAACTCCGACCATGGCCATGTAACATGTCTAAGATCATGGAATTGTCCCCCCATTCCAAATCTGGTATTGGGGAGCCAATTCCATGCATCCTGGGGGCTACACCATGGACCCCCAGTACTGCCAAACCAGCTCTCTGAGGCTTACACTGCAGCTACAGCTGGTGCCACCTCACAGACAGGGTTCTGCCCTCCTGGGGTGTAGGAAAGTACCATCTTGCCTGGCATGTTACCCCCATGTTTTACTTGGGTGTCAGTTTCTTTTTACCTGTCTCACTGGGATCCTGCTAGCCAGGACCCCAGTGCTCATAGTTGTGGCCTGAATGTGTTCCCTGTGTGGTGCCTAACTGTGTCACTGAGGCTCTGCTAACCAGAACCTCAGTGCTTATGCTCTCTCTGCTTTTAAAATTGTCACTGCAGGCTAGTGACCATTCTTGCCCCCCCCCATGCCAAATCTGGTATAGGGGTGCCAATCCCATGCATCCCCGGGGATCCAGCATGGATCCCGGGTACTGGCAAACCAACTCTCTGGGGTTTTCACTGCAGCTACCACTGATGCCAACCCACAGACAGGCTTCTGCCCTCCTGGGGTCTGGACAGCCTAGTCCCAGGAAGGCAGAACAAAGGATTTCCTCTGAGAGAGGGTGTTACACCCTCTCCCTTTGGAAATAGGTGTTAAGGGCCTGAGAGGAGTAGCCTCTCCTGGCCTCTGGAAATGTGTTGTAGGGCACAGATGGTGCCCTCCTTGCATAAACCAGTCTACACCGGTTCAGGGATCCACCAGCCCTGCTCTGACGTGAAACTGGACAAAGGAAAGGGGAGTGACCACTCCCCTGTCCATCACCACCCCAGGGGTGGTGCCCAGAGCTCCTCCAGTGTGTCCCAGACCTCTGCCGTTTTGAATCCAGAGGTGTGAGGGAACAGTGCCAGCAGGTGACGTCAGAGACCCCTCCTGATAGGTGTTTACCTGACTAGGTGGCCAATCCTCCTTTGAGGGCTATTTAGGGTCTCTCCTGTGGGCTTCTCTTCAGATAACGAATGCATAAGCTCACCAGAGTTCTTCTGCATCTCCCTCTTTGACTTCTGCCAATGATCGACTGCTGACTGCTCGAGGACGCCTGCAAAACTGCAACAAAGTAGCAAGAAGATTACCAGCGACATTGTAGCTCCTAATCCTGCCGGCTTTCTCAACTGTTTCCTGGTGGTGCATGCTCTGGGGGCTGTCTGCCTTCACCCTGCACTCGAAGCCAAGAAGAAATCTCCCATGGGTCGACGGAATCTTCCCCCTGCTAACGTAGGAACCAAACTTCTGCTTCACCGGTCCTCTGGGTTCCCTCTCATCGTGACGAGCATGGTCCCTGGAACACAGGAGCTGGATCCAAGTGACCCGACAGTCCAGTGGTCCATCTGTCCAAATTTGGTGAAGGTAAGTCCTTGCCTTCCCGTGCCAGACAGTAATCCTGTGTACTGCATGAACTGCAGCTGCTAGGGCTTCTGGGCACTTTTGCAAGGAATCCTTTGCGCACAGCACAGCCCAGGTCCCCAGCACTCTGTCCTGCATTGCTCAACTCGCTGAGTTGACCACCGGCTTCGTGGGACCCTCTTTCATAGTGTTGAGACGACGGCCATGCTCAGTTTTCTTGAACCCATGTTCAAGTACTTCTGCGGGTGTTGCCTGCTTCTGCATGGGCTCTCTGTGTTGCTGAGTGCCCCCTCTGTCTCCTCCTCTAAGGGGCGACCTCCTGGTCCTTCCTGGGACCCGACAGGACCCATTTTCTTCAACTGCAACCTTTGCAGCTAGCAAGGCATGTTTGCGGTCTTTCTGCGTGGAAACAACTCTGCATCCTCCAGCACACTGTGGGACATTCTCTGTGCAAAGGAGAAGTTCCTGGCATCTTCCGTTGTTGCAGAATCTTCAGCTTCTTCCACCCGGAGGCAGCCATTTTGCACCTTCATCCGGGGTTTACGCCCCCCAGGTCACTTTCATGACTCTTGGACTTGGTCTTCTTCCTTTGCAGGTCCTCAGGTCCAGGAATCCATCTTCAGTGCTTTGCAGTCAGTTGTGGTCTTTGCAGAATCTCCTATCAGGACTTTAGTGTGTTTCTGGGGAAGTAGGGTAACTTTACTTCTACTTTTCAGGGTCTTGGGGTGGGGTATCTTGGACACCCTTAGTGTTTTCTTACAGTCCCAGCGACCCTCTACACACTACACTAGGCCTGGGGTCCCTAAGTGGTTCGCATTCCACTTTCTTAGTATATGGATCTGGAAATGCTTTGAAGGGCACAGATGGTGCCCTCCTTGCATAAGCAAGTCTACACTGGTTCAGGGATCCCTTGTCCCCTGCTCTGGTGCGAAACTGAACAAAGGAAAGGGGAGTGACTACTCTCTGGCCACCACCACCTCAAATCAACGGCAGCCTGCTGCAAGAACTGCTGTAACTGCAACAAAGTATCCACAAGAGATACTTTTCTTCAGCAATCTCAGCTCCAAGTCAGCAACTGCAACAGTTTCCATGGTGTGCACGCTCTGAGGACTCCCTGTCTTCATCCTGCACCAGAAGGACAGAAGAAATCTCCTGTGTGGTGACGGAGTCACTCCCCTGCTCCAGCAGGCACCTTTCAAGATGACCACCAGTACCCTTGGACTCCTCTCACAATGCTGAGCGTGCTCCTAAGGATACAGAGGGTGGACATTGTCGACATAGACTGTCCTGAGGCCCTGCTGACGCAATTTGGAGGCGGTAAGACCTTGCCTTCCCAGAAAGCGACGATATCCCTGTGTACTGTGTCTTCTTCACCTCCTGAGGCCTCTGTGCACTATTTGCAAAATTCCCTAATGCACAGCCTGGCCCAGGTCCCCAGCTCTCCATCCTTCGATGCTCAACTCACTGAGTTGATCTCTGGTGGTGTGGGACCTTCCTTTGTTGTGCTGCATCAACTGCATTTTGCACCTCCTTTGTCCCCATGTCCTGGGACTCCCGGGGGTGCTGGCTGGCATTCCTGAAAGATTTCTAAAGTGCTGAGAGCCCCCTCTTCCTCCTCACACAGAGTTGAGGCCCCCACGTCCCTCTTGGATCCATCCAGTGCCATTTTGATGCAAAATGCACTTTGCCGTAGCCAAGGCTTGTTGGTGACTTCTAACACAAAATCACATCTGCGACAATTTTCACATCGTGGGACATCCTTTGCGTCATGTAGAAACCCGCTGGTATCTTCCTAGTGTGCATTTCTGCAGTCTTCGACTAACTATGGACTCTTCTTTTGCACACTTCTGGATTGGCAGGGGATCCTGTCCTTCCTGGAACTTCTTTCGACTTCTGGACTTGATCCCCTTCCTTTGCAGGTCTTCAGATCCAGGAATCCAGCAGTTGTTCTTTGCAGACTTGGTTGTTTACTGCATAATCCCAGTCACGAGGTGTGCTGTGTCCTGAGGAAACTTGCAGTACTTTACTCCTGCTTTTCTGGGCTCTGGGGTGGGGTAATTTACTTACATTTACTGTATTCTTACTCTCCCAGCGATTCTGTACACACTACACTTGTCTAGGGGGGATTTTGTGATTCGCATTCCACTTTCTTAGTATATGGTTTGTTTTGCCCCTAGACCTATTTTCTCCCATTGCATTTTATAGCATTTCGTATTGCTTGCATTGTTCTATGACTATTTACGTGTCCTATTTTGGTGTCTAGTGTATATATTTTGAATAGTACTTACCTCCAGAAGGAGTATTATCTCTAAGATATTTTTAGTACTGTGTCACCCAAATAAATACCTTTATTTTTGGTAACACTGAGTATTGTCTTTACTTGTGTATAAGTACTGTGTAACTATAAGTGGTATTGCAGGAGCTTTGCATGTCTCATAGTTCAGCCTAAGCTGCTCTGCTATAGCTACCTCTATCAGCCTAAACTGCTAGAACACTACTACATTTCACTAATAAGGGATAACTGGACCTGGCATAAGGTGTAAGTACTCAAGGTACCCACTACAAACCAGGCCAGCCTCCTACACTGTCCTCTGGAGGTTCTTGGTCCTTTAGGTGCAGGGCAGTCCTCTGAGTCCTCAGAGATCGCTGGTCCCGCTGGATGCATCGTTGTGCAGGTCCTTTGAGTCTGGATACAGGCCGGTAGGGCTGGATCCAAGTCAGATGGTGTTTCCATAGTCTCTGCGGGCCATTCAGGTCAGCAGTCCTTCTTCTTTCTTTAGGTTATAGGAATCTGATTTCCTGGGTTCAGGTTCACCCCTAAATACTAAATTTAGGGGTGTGTTTAGGTCTGGAGGGCAGTATCCAATGGCTACTGTCCTTGAGGGTGGCTACACCCTCTTTGTGCCTCCTCCCTGAGGGGAGGGGGGCACATCCCTATTCCTATAGGGGGAATCCTCCAAACTTAAGATGGATGATTTCTAAAGGCAGGGGTCACCTCAGCTCAGGGCACCTTAGGTGTTATCCTGACTGGTAGTTGACTCCTCCTTGTTTTTCTCATTATCTCCGTCAGACTTGCCACCAAAAGTGGGGGCTGTGCCCAGAGGGGCGGGCATCTCCACTAGCTGGGATGTCCTGGGGTGCTGTAACAACAGGCAGGAACCTTTGAGGCTCACCGCCAGGTGTTACAGTTCCTGCAGGAGGAGGTGAGAAGCACCTCCACTCATTGCAGGCTTTGTTCCTGGTCACAAAGTGACAAAGGCACTCATCCCACGTGGCCAGAAACTCATCTTGTTGTGGCAGGCTTGCAGAAACTGGTCAGCCTAGCATTAGGAGTCGGACTGGTATTCAGGGGGCACCTCTAAGATGCCCTCTGGGTGTATTTTACAATAAATTCCACACTGGCATCAGTGTACATTTATTGTGCTGAGAAGTTTGATACCAAACTGCCCTGATTTCAGTGTAGCCATTATGGATCTGTGGAGTTTGTAATTGACAGACTCCCAGACCATATACTCTTTATGGCTAACCTGCACTTACAATGTCTAAGGGTTTTGTTAGACACTGTAGGGGCATAGTGCTCATGCAACTATGCCCTCACCTGTGGTATAGTGCACCCTGCGTTAGGGCTGGAAGGCCTGCTAGAGGGGTGACATACCTATGCCACAGGCAGTGGGTTAAGGGCACGGCACTCTGAGGGGAGTGCCATGTGAACTTAGTCATTTTCTCCCCACCAGCACACAGAAGCTGTGATGCAGTGTGCATGTGCTGAGTGAGGGGTCCCCAGGGTGTCATAATACATGTTGCAGCCCTTAGAGACCTTCCCTGGACACAGGACCCTTGGTAGCAGGGGTACCATTTACAATGTACTTATCTGTGTGCCAGGGCTGTGTCAATTGTGGAAACAAAGGTAGAGTTTAGGGAAAGAACACTGGTGCTGGGGCATGGTTAGCAGGGTCCCAGCATACTTTCAATCATAACTGGCATCAACAAAAGGCAAAAAGTTAGGAGATAACCATGCCAAGGAAGGCATTTCCTTACAATACCCAATAGGATTATTTAATTTACTTATAAGTCCCTAGTAAAGTGCACTATATGTACCCAGGGCCTGTAGATTAACTGCTACTAGTGGGCCTGCAGCACTGGTTGTGCCACCCACTTAAGTAGCTCCTTAACCTTGTCTCAGGCCTGCCATAGCAAGGCCTGTGTGTGCAGTTTCACTTCCAATTCGCCTTGGCATTTAAAAGTACTTGCCAAGCCTAAAACTCCCGTTTTTCTACATATAAGTCACCCCTAAGGTATGCCCTAGGTAACCCATATGGCAGGGTGCTGTGTAGGCAAAAGGCAGGACATGTGCTTGTGTAGTTTACATGTCCTGGTAGTGTAAAACCCCTAAATTCATTTTTACACTGCTGTGAGGCCTGCTCCCTTCAAAGGCTAACATTGGGGCTACCCTCATACATTGAGTGGTAGCTGCGGATCTGAAAGGAGTAGAAATGCCATATTTAGGGCCATATTTATACTTTTTGACGCAAAACTACGCTAACGCAGTTTTGCGCCAAAAAAATTAGCGCCGGCTAACGCCATTCTGAAGCGCCATGCGGGCGCCGTATTTATTGAATGGCGTTAGCCGGCGCTAGCCGACCGGCGCTGCCAGGTGTGCGTGACAAAAAACGACATACACCAGGCAGCGCCGGTGTAGGGGAAAATGGCGTTTGGGCGTCCCAAAATGGGGCATGTCAGGTTGAGGCAAAAAAATCGTCTTAACCCGATTTGCGCCATTTTTTTCAGGCGCCCAGACGCCATTAACATGACTCCTGTCTTAGCAAAGACAGGAGTCATGCCCCCTTGCCCAATGGCCATGCCCAGGGGACTTCTGTCCCCTGGGCATGGTCATTGGGCATAGTGGCATGTAGGGGGGCACAAATCAGGCCCCCCTATGCCACAAAAAAAAGAAAAATAAAACTTACCACAACTTACCTTTTCTTCCCTGGGATGGGTCCCTCCATCCTTGGGTGTCCTCCTGGGGTGGGCAAGGGTGGCAGGGGGTGTCCCTGGGGGCTTGGGAGGGCACCTCTGGGCTCATTCTGAGCCCAAAGGTCCCTTAACGCCTGCCCTGACCCAGGCGTTAAAATCCGGCGCTAATGCGGGTTTTTTAGTCCCGCCCACTCCCGGGCGTCATTTTTGCCCGGGAGTATAAATACGACGCAATAGCATCGCAGTCATTTTTTTAGACGGGAACGCCTACCTTGCATCTCATTAACGCAAGGAAGGTGTTCACGCAAAAAAATGACGCTAACTCCATAAACTTTGGCGCTAGACGCGTCTAACGCCAAAGTATAAATATGGCGTTAGTTTTGCGTCAAATTTGCGTCGAATAAAACGATGCAAATTCGGCGCAAACGGAGTATAAATATGCCCCTTAGGGCCATATTTATACTTTTTGACGCAAAACTGCGCTAACGCAGTTTTGCGCCAAAAAAATAAGAGCCGGCTAACGCCATTCTGAAGCGCCATGCGGGCGCCGTATTTATTGAATGGCATTAGCCGGTGCTAGCCGACAGGCGCTGCCAGGTGTGCGTGACAAAAAACGACGTACACCAGGCAGCGCCGGCGTAGGGGAAAATGGCGTTTGGGCGTCCCAAAATGGGGCAAGTAAGGTTGAGGCAAAAAAATCGTCTTAACCCGATTTGCGCCATTTTTTTCAGGCGCCCAGACGCCATTAACATGACTCCTGTCTTAGCAAAGACAGGAGTCATGCCTCCTTGCCCAATGGCCATGCCCAGGGGACTTCTGTCCCCTGGGCATGGTCATTGGGCATAGTGGCATGTAGGGGGCACAAATCAGGCCCCCCTATGCCACAAAAAAAAGAAAAATAAAACTTACCACAACTTACCTTTTCTTCCCTGGGATGGGTCCCTCCATCCTTGGGTGTCCTCCTGGGGTGGGCAAGGGTGGCAGGGGGTGTCCCTGGGGGCTTGGGAGGGCACCTCTGGGCTCATTCTGAGCCCACAGGTCCCTTAACGCCTGCCCTGACCCAGGCATTAAAATCCGGCGCTAATGCGGGTTTTTTAGTCCCGCCCACTCCCAGGCGTCGTTTTTGCCCGGGAGTATAAATACGACGCAATAGCATCGCAGTCATTTTTTTAGACGGGAACTCCTACCTTGCATCTCATTAACGCAAGGAAGGTGTTCACGCAAAAAAATGACGCTAACTCCATAAACTTTGGCGCTAGACGCGTCTAACGCCAAAGTATAAATATGGCGTTAGTTTTGCGTCGAATAAAACGACGCAAATTCGGCGCAAACGGAGTATAAATATGCCCCTTAGTATGGCCAGAATGGTGATACAAAATCCTGCTGACTAGTGAAGTTGGATTTAATATTTCTATTTTGGAAATGCCACTTTTAGAAAGTGAGCATTTGTCTACACTTAAATCCTTCTGTGCCTTAGAATCCACGTCTGACTGGGTTTAGTTGACAGCTCCCTTGTGCATTCACTCAGACACACCCCAAACACAGGATACTCAGCCTCACTTGCATACATCTGCATTTTGAATGGGCCTTCCTGGGTTGGGAGGGTGGAGGGCCTGACACTTACATGTCAAGGGACTGTAGCCCGGCCTCACACAAAGGACTGCCACACCCCCTACTGGGACTCTGGTAGACGGGATTGAAGTGAAAGGGAACCTGGTGCACTTCTAAGCCACCCTTTGAAGTCTCCCCCACTTCAAAGGCACATTTGGGTATTTAAACAGGGCCTCAGCCCCCACCAACTCAGACACTTGCTGGAGAAGAGAACCTGAACCGGAACTTGCATCCTGCCAAGAAGAACTGCCTGGCTGCCCAAAGGACTCACCTGACTGCTTTCTGCGAAGGACTGCTTCCTTGCTGTTGCCCTGCTGCCTTGTTGCTCTCTGGCTGTGAAGAGAAGTGCTCTCCAAGGGCTTGGATAGAGCTTGCCTCCGTTCCCTGAAGTTTCAGGACCAAAAAGACTTCATTGCTACAAGAAGGACTCCTTGTGCCGCGAAAATCAACGCACAGCCTGCCAGAAACAACACACAACCTGCACCGCGGTGAAAAATTCACTGCACGCTGAACCGGAACGAAGCAGCCCGATTTCGCAACGAGAAGATTGACGCAGCACCAGCGTAGCGACTGGAAATTTTACTCAAAGCCCACTGGATCGATGCACAGCCGAGCCGGAACGATGCAGCTCGACTTCCAGAGAGCAATCGATGTAGCGCCTGCCATCCAGTAGAAATTTCGACGCTACGCCTACCGGATCGATGCAGCCCCTGTGACTTTGACCTGATGGCGCCGGAAATCCACGCATCGTCCCTGGGGCATCCTAAAACCCTGCAACCAGAAGAGGATCCACGACCGAGCACTGGAAATCGACGCAAAGCCGCCCCTGCGTGAAAACTAAATGGCGCATCGCTGTGTGCGTCCCGAGTAATCGACGCACACCCCCTTGTTTTCCATGCATCTCCTCCTTTGCGGAGATTTTGAACGCGAACCAGGTTCTTTGTACTTGAAAGAGACATTTATTGCTTTTTAAAGACTAAAGACACTTTATATCACTTTTACAGTGACCTCAACATATACTTATTGCATTTTAATCATTTTGACCTGCATCTTATCAGATAAATATTATGTATTTTTCTAACACTGTGTGGTGTATATTTGGGGTGCCATGCTGTGTTAGTGCATGATTTATTGCACACATACTTTACACATTGCCGTCTAAGTTAAGCCTGGCTGCTCAGTGCCAAGCTACCAGAGAGTGGGCACAGAATAATTTTGATTGTGTGTGACATACCTTGTGATTAGAGCGTCCTTCTTGATGGAGTAGGTGAGCTCCTGAGGATTCCCTAAGGATGTCAGAGTATCCCGCCCCTCTACCTCAATGTGCTTCCACAGACCCACCCCCTAATGAGTTTCAAGGACCAGATTCATATGGAGAGCAGACTCATCTCCCTTGACCCACACAAATATGTCATCCTCCCTTTTGTAATCCTTCACACGGCCCTTAGGAATGTGCACCCTTCTCTCAGGTTGCACTGCGATGTTGCTGCCACCATCCCTACTGGACTGGCTCCTCTGATCCAGCTCCCTCATGCTGAGCTCATGAACCTGCAGTATCTACTTCTCCTCTATGGTGTTAGCATATCAGACCTTGTTAAGTAAATTTACAAGGGAGACGCGTATAGGCTGATGGACCTTTTGACTGCGCTTCGAGTAGTTCCCACCATATATCCCAATACAGATCAATAACAATGACATCAATAATCATTATGAGTCAGTAATTTCCACACACCATGACCTCTCGGCCATGAATAATCACGGCCTTTAAGTAAAAGTTAGAATGTTTATTTCCCTAAATTAACAATGCTAATGTCACTTAACTTAGTCTCAAAATCAAATGATAAACACACAGGAACAACACTGGCTGACCAAAGCGGTGAAAGAATCGGAATCTAATCAAAGCTTGAGCCACTACACATACTAAAGTTACAGTACAGATTAATGGCAAGAATAACTGCGCAAACAATATAACATACATTTAGATTCAGCAAAGAAAAGACTGTGGGGGTTATTACAATTTTGGAGGAGGTGTTAATCCGGCCCAAAAGTGACGGTAAAGTGACGGATATACCACCAGACGTATTACGAGTTCCATAGGATATAATGGACTCGTAATAGGGCTGGTGGTATATCCGTCACTTTACCGTCACTTTTGGGCCGGATTAACACCTCCTCCAAAGTTGTAATAACCCCCATCATCTGTTATTACCTGTGGTGAAAATAATCCATGAGAACCCTAACTAACATCAGATTAGAATACCATGGTTGGACTTCATGCAAAACAATTTAGTCACTCAAATATGGAAAAACATCTAACTATGGCTCTATCAAAATTAGCAGTTGGTACCTGGAAACAAAAGCAAATAGAAATAGCAATCAGTAACATTGTCTTCATACCTATCTTCAATATGGTTCAGCAAGCTGTGAAAGTCTTCGTCAATAGGACATCAGTTCGGTCAGCAAGACATCAGGATTCAGCATCAAAGTTGAGAAAAGCAGAATCTCTTCAATCAGTTGGGAAAATAATAATAACCCAATGTTCAGAAAGGAAAGGAGAATGGCGCAGAATGGCTTCTCTCCTCTTGGTGCAGTCTGGCTAAGTTAGATTTCCTAAAACTGCTTCCCACATCCTCATTGGTCAAGGATTCTCATGTTTACATTTAGTCTAATGAAACTAAAACCCCTAATCTAAAGTTTATTACTACATGGTTCACATGTCTATGATTGGCTCCTCTTCTCCCGCTCCCATTGTTCGGCTTGTCAGGTATCAATATTGTTGCAACTCCAGTCAGTGCATCCATTGTCTTCTCCTGGGAAGGTCAATCTTATACTACATTAAACATTGTTTCACTAGCAAGTACAGCATCTTCTAGCAAGCAGTTTCTCAAGAGAAAGAACTTCAGCTACAAACACTTGGTCAGCACAGTGGAAAATCACAATTTAATTCTATAAGTATCCATTTCATAAGTCACCACAAAATGCAGCTTGACATGAGGACGTGCAACTAGGCCTAAGACCTCGCTAAGTTAAGGCCTACAATTAATAAAGATAAATCATAACGCATAACCCTCAATCTGACATATTACTACATTAATCAAACAATAGCTCAACACATCATATTAATAAGCCATTAATATGTACACTTCGTGAACCTTGGTGGCCACTCTGGTGGGTGCAACATCAAATGCGTGCATTGTTTTTCTCTATGCTAATACATTTTCTACCAAATCCAGCACTCAAAATACATGAATATTCATTGATAAAATTCAGCATTAACAATGGCCGTCCTCCTTTCTTCCATCTTCCTTTGCATCCTAAACTTTTCCAACTCCTGTTGGCGAGCCCTCTCTGCCTGTCTGACCTGTAACTCTTCAGGAGTTAGACCCTTAGATGACACACTGCTACCTGTCCTGGAGACCCTCTCACCCAGTATAACAGGTCCACCCACTATACCATTGTGTATGGATTGCACCTCCTCATCCTCACCCTCCTCTGTGTGCCCCTCAGCGTCCTTGGCTGTCACCCAGGGCCTCAGTGCGTTCTGCAGCTCCTCCTTTCTGGTGGAGCCCTTAATGTGATAGGCAAGATTTCTGCAGAACTGCTTCAACTGGGCCACTGTATAGCTCTTCATTTTCCCTAAGCCAAAAGTAGCTCCAGCTGGCGCATCTCCAGATTGAGTCCTGATGAATAATCAACAAAAGTGCGAAGTTCCAAAGGCAGAAAAAGAGTTCTCAATAAAGTTCAAAAGTCAAACAAAGATCACCAGAAATATAGAAATAGGGAAAAAGTCCAAAGTAGAGCAAAAGCAAAAAACTGTACGTGGTCACATAATGGTCTGCACTGTAAACAGTAGTGTACACTTAATCACTGTATGTCAAGTACAAATACAAGTTCAAATCCTCACAACTGATCACCAATGTTAGAAATGGGGTCTTTGGTTGTCAGTCAGGTTACCCCTTGTCCAAGTAAGGACCCTCACTCTAGTCAGGGTGAAGGAGAATCACTCTCAGTTAACCCTTGCATACTCCCTTGGTAGCTTGGCACGAGCAGACAGGCTTAACTTCAGAGACATTGTGTTAAGTATTTGAACAAACACACACAGTAGTTCTTTGGACCACTACACAATGACACAACAAAGGTTTAGAAAAATAGTAAATATTTTATCTAAATAAGCAAAACCAAATACAATAAAAATCCACAATATATAGTTAAAAATACGAATTTAGCACTTATAAGCAAGAAAACAGTGCCTTGAGGCACAGATGTTGCAAGTTAGTATTATGCGACGACGACTGAGTTGTTTCCTACAATGCAATGAAAATGGCACTGTTTATGGAGTTGTTCGACCCCAGGTACAGTACCTTAAGAAACAAGTAGAAAACAGGCCAGTGCAGGGAGTCGAGGATGTGAGAAAGTAGCCTCTTTCTGACATGGTTACCCCCATTTTTGGCATGTTTGTCAGTGTGTTTTGACTGCTAGCCAGGGCCCCAGTGCTTATGGTTTGTGGCCTACGTATCAGTATGTTTCACTGCTTTCATCAGTATGCTTTACAGTGTCATTGGGATCCTGCTAACCAGGACCCCAGCGCTTATGCTCTCTCTGGTTCCAAATTTGTACTTACATACTGGTTACCCAGTATTTCACTCCAAATTGGCATACTGGACCCCCCCTTACAAGTCCCTAGTATATGGTACCTAGGTACCCAGGGCACTGGGGTTCTTTGGGGGATATTGCATGCACTATTTCACAGCCATTTTCACTGCACCAGGTCACTTATAAATCATCTATATGTCAGGCCTTCAGACCCTGAAGGCTGGGTGCAAAGTACCTGTGTGTGAGGGCACCCCTGCACTAGCAGAGGTGCCCCCACGTCATCCAGGCCCATTTTCTCGGACTTCGTGCGTGCGGGGATGCCATTTTAAGTGTGCACTGGAGATAGGTCAATACCTATGTACAGCTTCACAATGGTAACTCCGAATATGGCCATGTAAAGTGTCTAACAACTGGGAATTGTACCCCAATACTGATTCCAGTATTGGCTGCACAATCCCATGCTCTCTAGGGGCTCCACAGTGGACCCTCAGTACTGCCATAATAGCCTTCTGGGGTTTTCAAGGCAGCCCCAGCTGCTGCCACCTCACAGATAGGCTTCTGCCCTCCTGGGGCTCGAGCAGCTCAATCCCAGGAAGGCAGAACAATGCATTTCCTTTGGGAGAGGGGTGTTACACCCTCTCACTTTGAAAATAGGTTTTACAGGCATGGGAGGGTTATCCTCCCAGAGCCTCTGGAAATATTTTGAAGGACACAGATGGTGCCCTCCTTGCATAATGCAGTCTTCACCGGTTCAGGGACCCCCAGTCCCTGCTCTGGCACGTATCTGGACAAAGGAAAGGGTAGTGACCTCTCCCCTGTCCATCGCCACTGCAGGGGTGGTGCCCAGGGCTACTCCAGAATGTCTCTGGGTTTTGTCATCTTGGATTCCAAGGTGGTGGGGCACTCTGGGAGCATCTGAGTGGCCAGTACCAGCAGGTTATGTCAGAGACTCCTTCTGTTAGGTGCGTACCTGGTTAGGTGACCAATCCCCCTCTCAGGGCTATTTAGGGTCTCTCCTCTGCATGTTTTTTCAGATTCGGATTACAAGACTCCAGCAGGAATCCTCTGCATCCTTTAGTTCATCTTCTACCAACGGATCAACTGCTGAATTCTCCAGGAACTCTACAAAACTGCAACAAAGAAGCTAAGATGACTTCTGCAACATTGTATCTTCAGCTGCTGCCAGCAACTGCAACAGTTTCCAGGTCATTCATCTTCTGAGGATTGTCTGTCTTCAGCCTGCACCAGAAGAACCGAAGGAATCTCCTGTGCAGTGAGGGAGTCACTTCCCTGCTTTAGCAGGCACCTCTCTGCAGCGCCGACCAGTGGCTTGGGTCCCCTCTCCATATGATAGGCATGGATCCAGTGACATGGGTGGTGGACTAAAGCGAGTCCGACAGTCCCAAAATCCAGCTGTCCAAATTTGGTGGAGGTAAGAGCTTGCCTCCCCACGCAAGACAGTACCCCTGTGCACTGCATGACTTGCAGTTGCCAAGGCTTGTGTGTGACCTTCCAAGATGTTCTTCGTGCACAGCACAGCTTAGGCCCCCAGTACTCCAACCTGCAATTCACAGCTTCCTGAGTGGTTCTGTGGTGGAATGGGAATCCTTTGTGTCATGCTGCGTGGGCCTCCATTTGCACCTTCTTTGTCCCCATGCTGTGGGACTCCTGTGAGCATTGCCTGGCCTTCTAAGGGCTCTCTGAGTTGCTGAGAGCCCCCTCGGTCTACTCTGCCTGGGTAGAAGCCACCCAGTCCATCTTGGTCCCAGGCAGTGCCATTTTCCACTAACTGCGAGCTTTGCATTTACCAAGGCTTGGTGGCCGAATCTAGGGATGCAAACCAGACTGCATTCATTCATCGGGCGTGGGACATCTGCACTAACCAGGAACCCGCATCTATCTTCTTTCGTGCAATACTGACTTTGTCTTCTCACTGGTGGTTCTTCTTTTGCACCTTCATCTGAGTTAGTAGGGGCTCCTGTTCTCCCTGGACTCTTCAGTGCTTCTTGGACTTGGTCCCCTTCTTCCACAGGCCATCGGGTCCAGGAATCCATCATTGGTGTCTTTCAGTCTCTTCGTGTTCTTGCACTGTCTTCTATCATGACTTCCAGTGTGTTTTAGGAAACTTGCAGTGTTTTACTCCTGCTTTCCTGGGCTCTGGGGTGGGATATTTTACTTACCTTTGGTGTTTTCTTACTCTCCCAGCACCCCTCTACACACTACACTTGCCTAGGTGGGAAGACAATGTTCACATGTTGCTATGTTGGTATATGGTTTGTGTTCCCCTTAGGCCCATTGCAACCTTTTGTGATTTTCACTGTTTGCTCTATTTTCTGACTATTTACTTACCTGTTTTTGGTTACTAGTGTATATATTGTTTCATTTGCTTACCTCCTAAGGGAGTATAGTCTCCAAAGTATTTTTGGTATTGTGTCACCAAAATAAAGTACCTTTATTTTTGGTAACACTGAATATTGTCGTTCATGTATGTGAGCACTGTGTGACTACAGTGGTATTGCAAGAGCTGTGCATGTCTCCTAGTTCAGCCTTGGCTAATCTGCCTATAGCTACCTCTAGAGAGCCTTTCTTCTAGATACTGACTACATTTCACTAAATAGGGATAACTGGAGCTTGTAGAAGATGTAAGTACCTTTGGTACCCACGACAAAACAGACCAGCCTCCTACAGGAGAGAGCGGCTTCCCTGGGTCCGATGCAGCATCGGTTCCGGTGCCACCGGGCAGAAGGACTGCAGTGTCGTGCAGCAGTGTCGGGTCCTCACTATACGGCAGTGGAGATGAAGCGACGTCAAATGCGAAGTCAGTCCCTCGGTTCCAGCAGATTCGAAGTCCAGCAAAGTCACAATGCTGCGGGGCAACCTCTCAGGGTCACAATGATGTCACAGAGCCGCAGACGCTGTGATAGCTTCAGATCGTCACGGACATTGGACTTATGACACTCCGGTGTCAGCACAGTCGAGTGGGATCAGCACCTGCAGTGACGTGAGGCCTACAGGGTCGTCGGACTTCTACGAGGTCCACGGCCTGGGGGCAGGCGTCATTGTGGTTCCAAGGTAGAGGCGTCAGCTCACAGGGTCGTCGGATTCGTCGCAATCAGCTAGTTCCATGGCCTCATGGCAAGCGGTGTCAAGGTTCTGGACAGCAGCATCCTTTGCGATGTCGCAAGGGGCTGTCCGGCATCGCTAGACTGTTTTTTCCTTAGGAATTCACTTCCAGGAGTCCACGAACTGGTATGCCACCCTCTGGCAAACTAGAGTCCACAGCAAGTTGAATCAGGTCAGGTTGGTCAAGCCTTTGCTTCCCTGAGGCTTCAAAACAGGAGGCAAGCTCTACTCCAAAGCCTTGGAGTCACTACTCAAGCTGGAATGCAACAAAGTCCAGTCTCTGTCCCGCTGCATAGGCAGAAGCAGCAACTGCAGGATAGCCCAACACAGCACAGTCACAGGCAAGGGCAGCACTTCTCCTCAGCTCTTCAGCTCTTCTCCAGGCAAAGGTTCTTTAGGAAGGTAGCCTCTTTCTAGCCTTGTTACTCCCCACTTTTTGCCTGTTAGTGAGTATTTGTCTCACTTGTAGCATGTCTCACTGGGATCCTGCTAGCCAGGACCCCAGTGCTCATAGTTTGTGGCCTAAATATGTTCCCTGTGTGGTGCCTAACTGTGTCACTGAGGCTCTGCAAACCAGAACCTCAGTGCTTATGCTCTCTCTGTCTTTAAAATTGTCACTGCAGGCTAGTGACCATTTTTACCAATTCTGATTGGCACACTGGAACACCCTTATAATTCCCTAGTATATGGTACCTAGGTACCCATGGTATTGGGGTTCCAGGAGATTCCTATGGGCTGAAGCAATTATTTTGCCACCCATAGGGAGCTCAGACAATTCTTACACAGGGCTGCCACTGCAGCCTAAGTGAAATAACATACACGTTATTTCACAGTCATTTTACACTGCACTTAAGTAACTTATAAGTCACCTATATGTCTAAACCTCACTTAGTGAATGTTAGGTGAAAAGTTACTAAGCGTGAGGGCACCCTTGCACTAGCAATGGTGCCACCACATAGTTCAGGGCAATTTCCCCAGACTTTGTGAGTGCGGGAACACCATTACACACGTGCACTACATAAAGGTCAATACCTATATGGGGTTTCACAATGGTAACTCCGAATATGGCCATGTAACATGTCTAAGATCATGGAATTGTCTCCACATGCCAAATCTGGTATTGGGGCGCCAATCCCATGCATCCCCGGGGATCCAGCATGGACCCCAAGTACTGCCAAACTAGCTCTCTGGGGTTTTCACTGCAGCAACTGTTGCTGCCAACCCACAGACAGGCTTCTGCCCTCCTGGGGTTTGGGCAGCCCAGTCCCAGGAAGGCAGAACAAAGGATTTCCTCTGAGAGAGGGTTTTACTCCCTCTCCCTTTGGAAATAGGTGTTAAGGGCTGGGGAAGAGTAGCCTCCCCCAGCCTCTGGAAATGCTTTGAAGGGCACAGATGGTGCCCTCCTTGCATAAGCCAGTCTACACTGGTTCAGGGATCCCCCAGCCCCTGCTCTGGTGCGAAATTGGGCAAAGGAAAGGGGAGTGACCACTCCCCTGTTCATCACCAGCCCAGGGGTGGTGCCCAGAGCTCCTCCGGTGTGTCTCAGACCTCTGCCATCTTGAATGCAGAGGTGTGAGGGCACAATGGAGGCCTCTGAGTGGCCAGTGCCAGCAGGTGACGTCAGAGACCCCTCCTGATAGGTACTTACTTGGTTAGGTGGCCAATCCTCCTCTGAGGGCTATTTAGGGTCTCTCCTGTGGGTTTCTCTTCAGAGAACGAATGCAAGAGCTCACCAGAGTTCCTCTGCATCTCCCTCTTCGACTTCTGCCAAGGATCGACTGCTGACTGCTCGAGGACGCCTGCAAAACCACAACAAAGTAGCAAGACGACTACCAGCAACATTGTAGCCCCTAATCCTGCCAGCTTTCTCGACTGTTTCCTGGTGGTGCATGCTCTGAGGGCCGTCTCCCTTCACCCTGCACTGGAAGCCAAGAAGAAATCTCCTGTGGGTCGACAGAATCTTCCCCCTGCTAACACAGGCACCAAACTTCTGCATCACCGGTCCTCTGGGTCCCCTCTCATCTTGACGAGCGTGGTCCCTGGTACACAGGAGTTGGATCTAAGTGACCCCGTCAGTCCAGTGGTCCTTCTGTCCAAATTTGGTGGCGGTAAGTTCTTGCCTCCCCACGCCAGACAGTAATCTTGTGAACTGCGTGATCTGCAGCTGCTGTGGCTTCTGGACACTTTTGCAAGGAATCCTTCATGCACAGCATAGCCCAGGTCCCCAGCACTCCGTCCTACATTGCTCAACTCGCTGAGTTGACCATCGACTTCGTGGGACCTTCCTTTGTAGTTTTGATACGATGACCGTGCTCAGATTTCTTGAACGCCTGTTTAAGTGCTTCTGCGGGTGCTGCCTGCTTCTGCATGGGCTCTCTGTGCTGCTGAGCACCCCCTCTGTCGCCTCCTCCAAGGGGCGACCTCCTGATCCTTCCTTGGTCCAGGCAGCATCCATTTTCTTCAACCATGACCTTTGCAGCTAGCAAGGCTTGTTTGCAGTCTTTCTGCGTGGAAACAACTCTGCATCCTCCAGCACACCGTGGGACATCTTCTGCGATAGGAGAAGTTCCTGACATCTTCCGTCGCAGAATCTTCAGCTTCTTCCACCCGTAGGCAGCCATTTTGCACCTTCATCCGGAGTTTAGTTGGCTCCTGCCCCACCCAGACACTTTCGTGACTCTTGGACTTGGTCCCCTTCCTTTGCAGGTCCTCAGGTCCAGGAATCCATCTTCAGTGCTTTGCAGTCAGTTGTTGTCTTTGCAGAATCTCCTATCACAACTTTAGTGTGTTTCCGGGGAAGTAGGGTAACTTTACTCCTACTTTTCAGGGTCTTGGGGTGGGGTAACTTGGACATCCCTAGTGTTTTCTTACACTCCCAGTGACCCTCTACACACTACACTAGGCCTGGGGTCCATTCGTGGTTCGCATTCCACTTTTGGAGTATATGGTTTGTGTTGCCCCTAGGCCTATTGTGTCCTATTGCATTCTACAGTGTTTGCACTACTTTTCTAACTGTTTACTTACCTGATTTTTGTTTGTGTGTATATTTTGTGTATTTTACCTCCTAAGGGAGTATATCCTCTGAGATACTGTTGGCATATTGTCATTAAAATAAAGTAACTTTATTATTTGTAACTCTGAGTATTGTGTTTCTTATGATATAGTGCTATATGATATAAGTGGTATACTAGGAGCTTTGCATGTCTCCTAGTTCAGCCTAAGTTGCTCTGCTATAGCTTCCTCTATCAACCTAAGCTGCTAGACCACTACTAATCTACTAATAAGGGATAACTGGACCTGGCACAAGGTGTAAGTACTACAAGGTACCCACTATGAGCCAGGCCAGCCTCCTACATAAGTGGTGCTGCGGTGGGATATGTACTTTTAACTGCTTTACCACTTTGTCATTGGTGCTTTTTATAAGAAAAACATATACCAAATACTTAAAAATATACACAGTTAACCTAAACAGTTTAACTTTCTTTCTTTAAACTTTCTAAAACGTTTCTGAAAAAGTTTCTAAAAAGTTTTCAAACGTTTTGAAACGTTTGAAAAAGTTTTTCTCTTTTCTTTAAAAGTTTCTTAACTTTTTTCTCTCTCTCCTAAACCCTTTCTAACAATCATGTCTGCAGTAGAACTTACTCCCACAGTTGTCCAGGCAACATATAAACTTTAAATGTTATAGGGGTCTAAGCATAGAAAGAGGTTTAAGCATTGGTAAGAACCCTACCAAAGATCTTCTCCTTAGCCTTTTCCTAGCAAGTGGCCAGAACCAGTCTGGCCCATCCCAAGATCAGGAGGTAGAGGAGGGGGGTACCCAGCAAGACTCAGAGGAGTCCCCTGACGATGCTGGGGAGAGTTCATCCAAAGACCTGCCAGCTAACAGGACATCTAGTGACACTGGTAAAGGGAGGGGGTCACACACTCCAAAAGGCCAGGTTACTAGAGTCCAGCCAGTTAGAGACAGGTCACATTCTGCCAATTCCCACATTTCTTCAGTGTCTCAGAATTCCAAAGCCTCCCACCCTGAGGATAACACTATGGAAAAGGAACTCAGAAAGCTGAGTGTTTTTGACAGCAATCCTGTAAGAGAACAAGATTCCAGAAACCTGCATAAGATAGTCCCCCTTACAAGGAGGGGGATGACATTAACAAGTGGTTTACTGCACTTAAGAGGGCTTGTATGGTACAGTTGGTCCCTCAAAGGCAGTGGGCTGCTATCTTGTGGGTATCTTTCATTTGTAAGGGTAGGGATAGGCTCCTTACCGTAAGAGAAAGTGATGCTAATAATTACAAAGTTTTGAAGGATGCACTCTTGGATGGATTTGGCTTAGCCACTGAACAATACAGGATAAAGTTCAGAGATACCAGAAAAGAGTCCTGTCAAGACTGGACAGACTTTGTAGACTGTTCAGGTAAGGCCTTGGAGGGTTGGTTACATGGCAGTAAGGTGACTGACTATGGAAGCCTGTATAATCTAATCCTGAGAGAGCATATTTTGAACAACCGTGTGTCTGATTTGTTGCACCAGTACTTGGTAGACTCAGATCTGACCTCTGCCCAAGAATTGGGAAAGAAGGCAGACAACTGGATCAGAACAACAGTGAACAGAAAAGTTCATACAGGTGGTGACAAGGACGGCAAGAAGAAAGATGGTGATAAATCTCAGGATAAGCATGGGGATAAAGGTAAAACTAAAGATCCTTCTCCACATCCCTAACACTCTTCAGGGGGTGGGGATAAATCATCTTCTTCCTTTTCTACACAACCCACACACACTAAAAAGCCTTGGTGCTATGTGTGTAAAAATAAAGGCCATAGGCCAGGGGATAAGTCCTGCCCAGGTAAACCCCCTGAGCCTACCACCACTAATACATCAAACTCTAGTGCCCCTAGCAGTAGTGGTAATAGTGGTGGGACTGCAGGCAACAGTCAAAATAAGGGTGTAGTTGGGTTCACTTTTGGGTCCATAATAGAAACTGGGGTAGTCAGTCCCAAGACAGTTTCTGTCACACCTGGTGGCATTGGCCTTCCCACACTGGCTGCTTGTCCCCTTACAATGGATAAGTACAGGCAGTCAGTTTCAATAAATGGTGTTGAGGCTCAGACCTACAGAGACACAGGTGCCAGTATTACTTTGGTGACTTAAAACCTGGGGCCATATTTACACTATTTGACACAAAACTGCGCCGGCGCAGTTTTGCGTCAAAAATATTACCGCCGGCTAACGCCACTTGGGTGCGCCGCGCGGGCGTCAAAATTATACTTTGACGCACGGCGGCACAAAACACAGGTGGGAGTTATTATTTTTTACGCCCACCGCAGCGTGAAGTCGTAAAGCAAAACGATGTTAACGCAACGGAAATGACTGTGGGTTGATTTACGACCCCGCAGACCGGATATGTGCCGTTATTTTACTCAATAGCGTAAAAAAAAAACACGAACACTGCCATTTCACCAGAGGAGAGCCAAAATGGATCCCAGATGCCACTACAACCCCCAGGAAGATGACAACAGACCAGGAACCAGTCAGGAGGACCCACACAAGAACCAGGACACTTATAAGAAGAAAAGAAAGTGTCGCTTCAGTGCAGAGGAGCAGGAAATTCTGCTTAAAGAGGTGACGGAACATCAGCACCATCTGTTTGTCACCTCAAAGTTGCCAATCAGTAGGAGATAGGCTATATGGCAACAAATCGTTGACAAGATTAACAGTGTGGCTGAAGTACGCAGAACAGTCATCGAGTGCAAGAAACGCTGGCATGACTGCAAGCGCAGGACCAAGGAAAAGATGGCCAGGAACAGGAAGGCAGCACTGCAGACTGGAGGTCGGAGTCCAGCACACCAGGGGCCCGGGACCACATGGAGGAGATGGTCGCAGCCGTCATCCCTGAGGAGATCGTCACAGGGGTTCAAGGACAGGACAGCGCAGACTACCAGGAAACAACGCACATGCAGGGTAAGTCACATGGGGAATTAAAATGCACTAATGTTAACCGTAAGCAGGGGGGGGATACTGACCACAAAATGCATGGAAGTCATCATATACATGGAGTGGTATGGGTAAAGGGGGATGGCATGGGGGCATGGCCTGCACAAACAGAAGCTGGGGCACACCATTACACTACACCAACAACAGTCCCATGGGGGCATGGTTCCATGCCAACGATGGAGCAACGGGAAAGCCACGCCAGGAGGGAAGGGCACAACATCAAACTTACATCCCGGCACACGTCACCCACTATATCCCCTACATTAACTAGGGCCCACTTAACAACCTCTAGCCATACCGACAACTGGAATGTAACTGCGACAACAGTTGCCACTACCACCTCCGCTCTGTGTGCAGCTCAAGTAGCCAATGGCAGTAACCTCCCCATGGATCATACACACCTAAATTAGGGGGTTCAGGATGACAGCTTCAACAATCCCCTGAAAAAAAGACAAAGGCCCCAGTACTGTCAAATGTCAATGCCCGTAGTTGTTGCACACATCAGCCAATGTCATCAACAATAGGAGCTACACAGCACTAAGGACATACCCATGCTGCATATGGCAGGGTCCGTCCTGTGCCTGGGTCACAATGTAACATCCCAGATGTCATACTGCTCAGACAACAGCATTGAGGGGGGGGCACATGTAACTGGTCACTGAAATACACCTGCACAGTCAGAGGAGGAAATAGGACACTGCTACGACAATCAGGGCAATCCAATGTACCAGACATTCCCCAACATCAGCAGTACACATTACCAATGACAACATCCATATTGTGTCATAACATTGCTATGCATAGGATATGCCACATGTCAAATACATTTAAGTGGATGCGAAAGATCAGAGATTGGGGCAGGTCCAGATTGTTAAGTTTGCTGCCAGTGCCATCAGAACACCCACAGCCAGTGAAAGGTCTCACCATGAGAATGGATGTAGACGGAGGCTTGAGTAGGACAAGAAGGTGGCAATTCTCTATTTGGCCAAAACCAACACCTAGAAGAGATGATGCCGACAAGTCTAATAACTCAATAACATACAGGTGACATGCAGGTGGGCCATAGGCCTGGGAGAATGCCCATCTGAAGGACTGGAGCAATGAACACGAAACAAGATCACAATGTGAATTCATCACAAGTCAGGCATGTCACATCACCCATGCCACAACACAGACACACTAATTGTACCCTGTTTCATTGAGATGACGATGGATCTCCTGCGGATATGCCTGTCCCAGATTACCCTGATGACATGGATGACGAGCCGATAAACATTCCCCAGGAGACAATCCAAAAGGTCCTTGAAACCCTCCAGACCCCACCTTCAGTCACAAGGAGGAGCACAGAACAAGCAGCCATCGCAGAGGATCCACCCACCACCCCAATTGTAAGACCTGCCAGCTCCAATACAGCTGAGGACTCAGACGACACTGGCACCAGCTTTAAGAGAACTGTAGTCGGAGTACAGCGGGAGCTGGCCAAGGAGGTGCGGGTGGGGCTGCAAACTAAGGCAGCCAGCCTTGAGGGGGTGCGTTCGTGCATGATGTCATCTGCAGATCAGGCAGCCGCTATGCAAGCCCTAACATCTATCTTGCAGGAACAGCAAAAAACCCAGAAGGAAATCAGCACAGCTGTAATACAGTTGACCCAACACCTACAACAGCAATCCTGTCAATGCGTGCACGAATGCAACATTGAACCCCTCAGGGCCGACCTGGCTGCCTACCATCGTGATGTGGCTGCTATTCTCAAAACCAGCAGATCATCCTTGCTGCAGTACTGCCCTTAAGACCTTCACAGGGAGCAGCGACCGGGATGTCTGACTCCACATCTTCTAACACTGAGGTGTGTGTTGCCCCGTCACAACCACCAACAACAAGGACAGAGGAGGCAACACACACATCAGAAGAAGAAGACATGGAACAGATCACATTCACAAGGAAAAGTACCCGGAAGCACTAGTCCCTGCCACATGGCCAACTATTACCAAGGTCCTGCGCTTTGTAACATGCCAGTCTTGCAACAACTCTACTTAATGACTGTTCTGCTTACCACTGTATATCTTGTCAGCCTGCCCAGTGATTGTCTCTCTCCTACTCATTGGCAAATCCTGTCCCTCTGCACTGTCTGAAACATCAACCCCAGCATGTCAAAAGCATTTCCGTAACCCCTAGTGTAGGATCACAATGTAAGATGTCACTATAATGGACTCACAATCATGGACAATGTACAGATAGCACTACAGCACTTTTCAGTAAATAGCACTTACACAACAAATCTGTCTCTGGGTAATGTGACATATCAACTGTGCAGTAGATTACTGAAATGTGCCTACTGTCTGCTATTGACCTTCAATGGAGAAATGTACATGATATATGTAATTTACAGTGTGTGTGTATGTGACCATTGTATTCACATTAGCTCTTGGATTTCAGTGTCCTAATCAGTATCTCAGCAATGCTCCATGAGGCAACACTCTCATTCTGATAAGTAGAGATGAAGGTGTGCAAAAATGATTAGCCAGACCATGATATGGTGATTATTATAGGTGTTTATTTAAATTAGTTCATTAAAGTGGTGATGGTGATTATATTTAAAAGAAATTGTTGTCAATATGTTGCCGCCTGTGTATACCAGTGGCTGTGTTCTGTAGTTCCCCCTCATGTTGCAGGCCACCATCCTCCTCTTCTTCAGGCATGTTTGGCTCTGGTTCCAGGAGGGGAATGTTCCTTTTGATGCAAATGTTGTGCAATATTGCACATGTTAGGATGATCTTACAGACCATCTCCGGGGAATATTGGAGGCTACCACCAGTGACGTTGAGGCACCGGAACCTTGACTTGATGATGCCGGAGGTCCTCTCGACTATGCTGCGTGTCCTCCTATGTGCGTCGTTGTGGGCACGCTCTGCTGCAGTACTCGGGTTTCCAAATGGTGTAATTATCCATGGCTGGATGCCATACTCCTGATCAGCTGCAAGAGAAAATGAATGGGATCATGTTGATGTAGCTGGCCCTATTGAAATGACCTTTCATGACAGTAGTTGTCTTGTGTTGTCTGTGACTCTTTTGTGTTATAATGTCGCATCCTAGGCTTGTATGATGTACCATCTGCATTGTGTTGTTTCCTTGGCTGAACAAGTGTTTGCCTGCTGACCGTTTGTCAGCAGTATGTTTTGGGATTTGCAGTACAGTGTGTAATCCCTAGCATTGTGACTTGTGATACAGGTGTCCCTGTGTCTTCACTGGGGGTGAGATGATAGTTCCATACACAGATTCTTTTTGACAGTGTTGTTAACACATTCATATCAATGTACCCTGGACATCCCATACCTTTGAGACTTATGCAATGGATTAATGTAAACGTCATTGGGACACTTACAATTTGCAAGGTGACATTTAGGCAACCCACTCCACACGTTGTGATCATTGACCTCTTAACATTAGACTGCACACTAATTTCAGATGTATGACAGGTTCACTGCAGACCTATGAGACATGGCTAGCGATGTCACGAGCTCAGTGTGTTCCTGTTCACATGTTGCTGTTGTGGTGTATGTGTTGTGTGTCCTAGAGGGTTGCTGTGCAGTGTGTATATAGGTAGGTTTTTGTACTTACCAACAAGTAGTCCATTGCCATACCGTCCATCCTGGAAGTGTTCATTGATGGTGCAGTGAGGTTAGATGAATGAGTCATGGACACTCCCAGGATATTTAGCCACGATGTTGGTGATCAATCCCTGGTGATCGACAATGGCCTGCACATTGATGGAATGTGTGTGCTTCCTGTTGCGGTAGAGGTGTTCAGTTGCAGCGGGTGGCACAAGGCGTACATGTGTGCAATCGATTGCACCAAGGACGTGTGGGAAGCCACTGATGAGGTAGAATCCCTGTTTTGGTTCCTGCTGCTTCTGGAGCATGTTAGGGAAGCAGATGTGGCGGGTGTAAGTCCAATGATGGCATCCAGTACTTTGGACAAAAAGGCAGAGAATGATGGTTGTGATATTCCGGCAACCAGGGCACCAGTTGTTTGAAAAGAGCCACTTGCCAGCATGTGAAGTACGGCAAGCAGCTTGGTTTCTGTTGGGATGGTGCGGGTGTCAGCAAAGTGGGTGCCAACTGCGGCTCAATGTTTCGCAGCAGCTGCTGAATGGCCGGCCAGTTCAACCTGTACCTCTGGATGATGCCGTGTTCCCTGAGGCCATGAAGGGTTGTTCTAGGGCGGAATATGCTCTCCTGCCTTCTGCGCTGCTTTTGGGGTCCCTGCTGGTGTTGTGGTAGCTACTGGGCTCTGCGTCTGCGTGCACGCTGGATAAGAATCACCTCCATGTCTCCCTTTTGCTGCTCTGCTGCAGTGCTGTTGCTTCTGTGTGTTCTGATTAAATACAGGTGTGTTTGCCCCATTTTAACGCCTGCCCTGACCCAGGCATTAAATTTTGACGCAAATCGGGCTGTGCGTCATTTTCTGGCTCCGCCTCCCATCTGTGCGTCATTTTTGCCCGAAAGCATAAATACGACGCACAGCCGTTTAAGTCATTTTTTGGACGGGAACGCCTACCTTGCATATCATTAACTCAAGGCAGGTTGCTGCATCCAAAAAATGACGCACACGGCGGAATTTTGACGTCCGCGGGCTCGGGCGTCAAAGTTTTAATACGGGCAAGGTTTGTGCTGAATGTGCGTCAACATTTTTTACGCATATTCGGCGCAGACAGAGTATAAATATGCCCCCTAGTGTCTCCTGCACAACACATCATTGGACAACAGTACAAGATTATTGATGTCCATAAGTCCACTCAGTTCCTCCCCTTAGCTATAGTTCAGTTTAGTTGGGGTGGGGTTACTGGCCCTAAGCAGGTGGTAGTATCACCTAGCTTACCTGTAGACTGTCTCTTAGGTAATTACCTTGAGACCTCGGGTGGGGCTGAAGTAGAGTTTAATACCCATGCATCCATGCTGGGTATCCATGAGGAATTGCTTCCTCTCATTTCAGCTGAAAAGAAAAAGCAGATGAGAGAAAAATGCCTAAAAACTCAGGATCCTTCTCCAACAACAGGTAAAAAGGGCATCAAAGTATCCCCTACACACCCTGCGACTAAGGATACAGTCCTGTGGTGGGAGAAACCTCTCCTGGGGTGGAACCGGAACCAAAGGAACCATCAGCTACCACAGCTGTACTCCCTGAGATGAAAGTACCTCTCTGTGGGATAACTAATAATGGTGAGAAAAAGTACACCATTTTATTTAACATGGAGCATCCCTCCAACCCTCCCATAGAAACTTCAGTGCAGCAACCCTGCACTACCTCACAACACTTAGGACAGCAACCCTGCCCTAGTGTGGAGCTTATAGGACAGCAGCCCTGCCCTGCTCCAACTCAAGAGAAACAGCAACCCTGTACTCTCTTACATCCATATGGAAAAAGGTTTTGCCCAGCTCTGGCTTTATTGAGACAGCATCCCTGTCTAGCATTCTCATCATTTGACAAATGCCCAGTGGAAAATTCCCACTGCTCTAAACTAAAACATACTAATAGGAACTCTGAGAATATATCTTCACATTGTTGCTTGCTAAAAAACTCCAAACAGGGTGGTTTACATCCCCACAGGGAAATAACCATACAGTGGATGATAAAGGGAGTAACCAATCTATTACAGAGCTACTCTCCACTTATAACCACTCCGACAATAAAGACTCAACTGGCCAAGGTTAGCCTTATTGTCCTTCGTTTGGGGGGGTTGTGTAGGAAGTTAGCCTCTTTCTAGCGTTGTTACCCCCACTTTTGGCCTGTTTGTGAGTATTTGTCAGTGTGTTTTATATGTTCCACTGGGATACTGCTAGCCAGGACCCCAGTGCTCATAGTTTGTGGCCTAAATGTGTTCCCTGTGTGGTGCCTAACTGTGTCACTGAGGCTCTGCTAACCAGAACCTCAGTGCTTATGCTCTCTCTGTCTTTAAAATTGTCACTGCAGGCTAGTGACCATTTTACCAATTCCGACTGGCACACTGGAACACCCTTATAATTCCCTAGTATATGGTACCTAGGTACCCAGGGTATTGGGGTTCCAGGAGATCCCTATAGGCTTCAGCAATTCTTTTGCCACCCACAGGGAGCTCAGACAATTCTTACACAGGACTGCCACTGCAGCCTTAGTGAAATAACATACACGTTATTTCACAGCCGTTTTCCACTGCACTTAAGTAACTTATAAGTCTCCTATATGTCTAACCCTCACTTAGTGAAGGTTAGGTGCAAAGTTACTAAGTGTGAGGACACCCTGGCACTAGCCAAGGTGCCCCCACATTGTTCAGGGCAATTTCCCTGGACTTTTGTGAGTGCGGGAACACCATTACACGCGTGCACTACATATAGGTCAATACCTATATGTAGCTTCACAATGGTAACTCTGAATATGGCCATGTAACATGTCTAAGATCATAGAATTGTCCCCCCATGCCAAATCTGGTATTGGGGTGCCAATCCCATGCATCCTCGGGGCTCCAGCATGGACCCCGGGTACTGCCAAACTAGCTTTCTGGGATTTTCACTGCAGCTACCGCTGCTGCCAACCCACAGACAGGCTTCTGCCCTCCTGGGGTCTGGACAGCCCCGTCCCAGGAAGGCAGAACAAAGGATTTCCTATGAGAGAGGGTGTTACACCCTCTCCCTTTGGAAATAGTGTTAAGGGCTGGGGAGGAGTAGCCTCCCCCAGCCTCTGGAAATGCTTTGAAGGGCACAGATGGTGCCCTCCTTGCATAAGCCAGTCTAAACCGGTTCAGGGATTCCCCCAGCCCCTTCTCTGGCACGAAACCGGACAAAGGAAAGGGGAGTGACCACTCCCCTGTCCATCACCACCTCAGGGGTGGTGCCCAGAGCTCCTCCAGTGTATCCCAGACCTCTGCCATCTTGAATGCAGAGGTGTGAGGGCACAGTGGAGGCCTCTGAGTGGCCAGTGCCAGCAGGTGACGTCAGATACCCCTGCTGATAGGTGCATACCTGGTTAGGTGGCCAATCATCCTCTGAGGGCTATTTAGAGTCGCTCCTGTGGGTTTCTCTTCAGATAACGAATGCAAGAGCTTACCAGAGTTCCTCTGCATCTCCCTGTTCGACTTCTGCCAAGGATCGACCGCTGACTGCTCCAGGACACCTGCAAAACAGCAGCAAAGTAGCAAGACGACTACCAGGAACATTGCAGCCCCTAATCCTGCCGGCTTTCTTGACTGTTTCCTGGTGGTGCATGCTCTGAGGGCTGTCTGCCTTAACACACCACTGGAAGACAAGAAGAAATCTCCCATGGGTCGACGGAATCTTCCCCCTGCTAATGCAGCCACCAAACTTCTGCATCACTGGTCCTGTGGGTCCCCTCTCATCTTGACAAGCATGGTCCCTAGAACACAGGAGCTGGATCCAAGTGACCCCAACAGTCCAGTGGTCCTTCTGTCCAAATTTGGTGGAGGTAAGTCCTTGCCTCCCCTCGCCAGACAGTAATCCTGTGCACTGCGTGATCTGCAGCTGCTAGGGCTTCTGTGCACTTTTGCAAGGAATCCTTTGTGCACAGCATAGTCCAGGTCCCCAGCACTCTGTCCTGCATTGCTCAACTCGCTGAGTTGACCACCGACTTCGTAGGACCCTCCTTCGTAGTGCTGAGACAACTGCCATGCTCAGATTTCTTGAATACCTGTTCAAGTGCTTCTGCGGGTGCTGCCTGCTTCTGCGTGGTCTCGCTGTGCTGCTGAGCACCCCCTCTGTCTCCTCTTCCAAGGGGCGAACTCCTGGTCCTTCCTGGCCCCGGGCAGCACCCATTTTCTTCAACTGCAACCTTTGCAGCTAGCAAGGCTTGTATGCAGTCTTTCTGCGTAGAAACAACTCAGCATCCTCAGCACGCCGTGGGACATCTTCTGGGCAAAGGAGAAGTTCCTGGCATCTTCTGTTGTTGCAGAATCTTCAGCTTCTTCCACCCAGAGGCAGCCACTTTGTACCTTCATCCGGGCATTAGTGGGCCCCTGCCCCACCCTGGACATTTTCGTGACTCTTGGACTTGGTCCCCTTCTTTTGCAGGTCCTCAGGTCCAGGAATCCATCTTCAGTGCTTTGCAGTCAGTTGTTGTCTTTGCAGAATCTCTTATCACGACTTTAGTGTGTTTCTGGGGAAGTAGGGTAACTTTACTCCTACTTTTCAGGGTCTTGGGGTGGGGTATCTTGGACACCCTTAGTGTTTTCTTACACTCCCAGCAACCCTCTACACACTACACTAGGCCTGGGGTCCATTCATGGTTCGTATTCCACTTTTGGAGTACATGGTTTGTGTTGCCCCTAGGCCAATTGTGTCCTATTGCATCCTATTGTATTCTACACTGTTTGCACTACTTTTCAACCTGTTTACTTACCTGATTTTGGTTTGTGTGTATATTTTGTGTATTTTACTTACCTTCTAAGGGAGTATATCCTCTGAGATACTTTTGGCACATTGTCACTGAAATGAAGTACCTTTATTTTTAGTAACTCTGAGTATTGGGTTTCATATGATATAGTGCTATAAAATATAAGTGGTATAGTAGGAGCTTTGAAAGTCTCCTAGTTCAGCCTAAGCTGCTCTGCTATAGCTACCTCTATCAGCCTATGCTGCTAGAACACTACTAATCTACTAATAAGGGATAACTGGACCTGGCACAAGGTGTAAGTACCACAAGGTACCCACTATAAGCCAGGCCAGCCTCCTACAGGTTCCTCTTGAATCCTTGAAGTAATCTAAAGTCTGAGGTTTTGGGTCAAGTACTTATATCCCTTTCTGCCTTTGAAGTTGGCAAATTTCAAACCAAACTCTCAAGTGTCTGTAAGATCCTTTTTTGTCCAGGCCAGGCCCTAGCCACACACCAAGAGGTTGGAGACCTCATTGTGTGAGGGCAGGCACAGCCCATTATGGTTTGAGTGACCACTCCTCCCCTCCCCTCCACCCCAGCTCCCTTTGTGTCACTGTCTAGAGATAGGTGCAAGCAGCCCAACTTTCAAACTGACCCAGACAGGGAATCCACAAACAGGCAGAGTCACAGAATGGTTTAAGCAAGAAAATGCCTACTTTCTAAGAGTGGCATTTTCAAACACACAATCTAAAAACCAACTTCACTAAACGATATATTTTTAAATTGTGAGCTCAGAGACCCCAAACTCCATATTTCTATCTGCTCCCAAAGATGATCTACACTTTAATAACATTTAAAGGCAGCCCCCTTGTTAACCTATGAGGGAGTTAGGCCATGCAACAGTGAAAAACGAATTTGGCAGTATTTCACTGTCAGGACATGTAAAACTCATAAGTGCATGTTCCCTGTTTAACATACACTGCACCCTGCCAATGGGGCTACATAGGGCCTATCTTAGGGGTGCCTTACACGTATAAAAAGGGAAGGTTTAGGCCTGGCAAGTGGGTACCCTTGCCAAGTCGAATTGTCAGTAAACAACTGCATACAAAGCCACTGCTGTGGCAAGTCTGAGGCATGTGTATAGGGCCACTCATGTGGGTGGCACAATCAGTGCTGCAGGACCACTAGTATCATTTGATTTACAGGCCCTGGGCACCTCTAGTGCACTGCACTAGGGACGTACTAGGAAATCAAATATGCCAATCATGGAAAGCCAATTACGATACCACGTCTGAACTTTTGTATAGTACTCTTAATTTTAACCCACTCTTTTGTTTAAGATATTGATATTTTATTGTCTCTAGAGCTAACCGTGGAAAATTGTTTCATTTAAAAAATATATATTTTAATTATTTATGCATAATAATAATCTTTCCTTAATGTTTTGCTCTCAAAATGTGGTTGTTGCTGCTGTGTGCACCGCTTTAGGACGCTTTGCTTAAAGTTAGCACCCTAGCAAACCTTAAGCAAATCTGGGCATATTTCTCCTGATTCTGCAAATGACAACTTAGAATCTAAATCACATCCAAGGTCACAGTTTTTGAGCAGCAAATGTTTTTAGTTAATTGAAACAGATTAAACAAGCTGTTTAAATACTAAAACAAGCTCAACTTTCTGGTCAAATGTGACAGACCTGGAGAAAAAATTGAGATGGAATACACTTTGTGATATACAAAGAAACAGTGAAGAAAAGTCTACAATATGCTGTGAAGGGTAATTAAACGATCTGCCAGCATTACCCTAGATTCCTCCATTTCGAGACAGTTGGAACCTGCTATGAAATAACCACAACAATCTGCATCATCAAGCTACCGCAAAACTTGCTAAAATCCTAAAAGCGTTTCACCTAATTATGAGGTCCAAATTAATGGGATGCCAAAACTCTTCAAGTGGGGTGCATTGAGCCAAGTTGTATGGGCCAAGGCAGACCCGACGCCATTTTCATAAACAGTATGATGAATGGTGCCCTGATGAGCCACAGCGAGGCAAGACAGGAGTCCGACACCATGTTGAGTTTTTATCTCTCTATTACAAAAACGAGCTGTGATCGCACCGCTGGAGTGCAGTAAATTATGGCAGTTGACAACATAATCTGTCCAATTAATCAGATACAGGGGTTGGCGCATTTGTTCTCTGTGTGCATGAAACTAGCATCTTCTACTTCAAAATGAAGTATATAAATAGTTTTTGTTCATTGTAGAGCAAATGACTGGTTGTTGTGGATATAGAAATTCAAATAATACAGACTGAGCTAGTGCACTAATTTTACGCATTCAACTAAGATATGAAAGTCGTTTTTTAAAATGCTTGTCAAATGACGACAACCACATTCTTAAGTTAAATTCCTTTGATTTTTACGTGGGGATGAATTATGAAAGGTAGGTTGGACGAAATAGATTTTTTTCGGAAAGTTTAATGCAAATTACACCAAATTTCACAAAAGTTTGAGAAATGTAGTTACATGTACCTTCCTTTGAAATTGAATGCAAACTATCCCTTCCTTCAAAAGCCGCGAATCACCAGCAGAAGATTGGTTTATGAAGAAAATGTCTGTCAGCGGAGGTTTTAACGTTCCCTGGCAGCTATTTGGTTTTCAGTCTATTAACAAAAATTAGCTAAAATGTTTCTACATATACTAAATAAATCCATTAAAGAAAAGGAGATTGTTCGTCATGCCTTTTCCATGCCACCTGTAGCCACATCAATCACAGCATTTCTACTCCCATTACATTTCGGACAGTTGAGTGTGAACTCCTTAAGTTTACATGAATGTCAATCATAAATAAACACCGTTACATTTGCCTATGAGGGTCATCGTTCTACATAGGTTTTCAGGTAGACATTTTCAATTCTGAAACATAAATAACTGTGTTCAAGGCAGGACATGAATGACACAGGTCATTCATAAAAACTAAACGATGGTGCATTCCTATAAATGGAGGAGGTTGTAAATAGGTGAAAATTGATAATGGAATAAAGCTTTCATCAGTTTGAAAATCTGCGAGGCAAGTAAATATCTTGCAGAACACAGTAGGACAACCCAGTCCTTAATTTAAAAAATAATGAGTGCTGATGCCTAAAGTGCTGCTCAGAAGCCCGTGATTGACGCTATTAAATGCCAAGCTGCAATTACCAAGTCTGTGTTCTCTGGAATTCACCTCAGGCCTCTTTAATACTCTACTAGACATCCCCTGCCCTTTATCTGTTGCAGGTTCCTGCTTGCTCCCTTTGTGACAGTGTTTCCATCTTTCTCTGCCTCATTTTTTTAGGGTGTTTCCCTCCTTCTTGCTCTCAGGAAATGTTTGATGAGGAAAAATAAGCGTTGATCCCTGAAAATACGTGCTGGGGGCCCCACAAAGGCTCAAATTAAGCACTGGGACAATATTGCTGCCAGATAATCCATCTAGCACCCTTTGTCCAACTGATGAATGACACCACATACAACAGTAATTGTAAGAAATACTCATGTTTCGACTTGTGACTGATCCCTGCATAGCACTCTTGGTACAGTGTTTGGCATAAAGGACAGAGTGGTAAGATTTCACAACTCAGCATTGAATGGAGTTTGTCCCGGTCTGTATGCCTCCTTTATTTGCTTTTAGTTATGCAGGGACATATTTAAACCTTGCCTGCTAAATTAGACACAGCTCTGTTATACTATAGGAGACAACAGCTTGTCCTTTTTTCAGTATACTCTCATTATGAGTAACAGCAGTTTCTAATTAACTCAGAAGACACCTATCAAATTGTGTGAGGAGTCCTATTTCAAACATAAAAGTTCAATTTTCGTCAAACTCCTCTGTTAACTCAACGTTGTGTTTCTTATTCATAGTGGCAACAAGGTCCCTTGTAGCGTTGCTGGTCAAAAGAAAAATGTGCTTGCACCAATACTTAATTGTCAACACCAACACCTATGACAGTGTGCCACACGGTGTCACTGTCTGTCTAATTTAGAAATTAGCATAACAACAGTTGTTTTGCAATTCAATATACATCAATAAGGGCTGATACCTGCCCCCTGTTCCATTCTTATGGTGTTGGGCACCAGGAATAGTATGAATTGCCACACTTGTAGAAGTGTGATGGTTAGTAGTTGTGTTGGTACTATCATTGGCAGCACTTGCGGGGCAATGGGTAGTGCAAGCTGCAGTGGACTCCTGGCGGCGGCCCAGGCACTTATTTTTCACAAATTAAGCACTAGCTTGCACAAATTTGTGTGATGCGCTAGGATGTTGGTGCTTTCAGTCTTTCATTCTCGAAATATGCCTACTTCACCAGTCCAAAGATAGTGCACTATTCACAAGGAATCCATGTATTCTCAATTGTAAATTAAAGAGTACTGCCCAAGTGACCAGAGATGCCTTCAAAGTCTCACATCATTCTGGGCCCACCACAAAACCTGCTTCTTGTACTTACCTTTTCCCCCCAATCAAACCCTTTCCCCCATGCTTTCTCTAGTTTCAAGAGGAAGAGGGTGCTTTTAAAAGTATTAAAAAGAAATGAAAATGAGGGACATTTTATTTTCTGTTCTCTTGAAGGAATGTTACCTGATGCACCAAATAATATAGATGATCTACTGAACAGAATTGAGTATTGTGAGGAAACTTTCAATCAGATAAATAAGGGTTTTCTGCTCAGATAGCAGACACCCAGTTAATGGACTATTGCCCTGTAAGATTTAAAGGAAATCTACTTGGTGGAATATTAAAGCATTGGCTTACAATGGCAGAAAGTTAGATTGAGTTAACTTATTTTACTATGAGTGTTTCTTTCCAGAGTCCTGCAGAAAAACATCAACAAATAATAAGAACAATCCACACAATCTATTGTTTTTTTAATAATCCTTTTATAATCCTCGTTCATCACTGCGCCATTCCACTAGTGAATGATCAATTTTTAAATTCCATATTCTGGAAATTAAGACCTCACTAATAATAGTGTCAAAAACATTATACTTCACTCAGATTCATCTTCAGCAATCTGTTATTCATACACTTTTTTTAAACTGTTAATTGATTTTTGCCGCCAACAGACAAATAATAAAACTGTAACATCCACATGCTCCCACACCGCTCCCCCTCCCCTGCCTCCACTTTATCAAATTGTAACACAGTCCTTCATATGTTCACATTCCCAGCAAGGGAGCCTGACATTCTCGGGGGTCATTGTGGAGTTCACTTCTGGCACAATCCCCCTGCCTTATCTGTGATGAGGGCTGCCTTACACTGGGTCTTTTCCTACTTCTCGCCATGGGCCCCATACTTTATTGATTTTGCAGGGCCATGGTCAGGCTTGGTAAAGCAACTTCTCAGCTCTCATACACCATTTCAAGTTCATCCCCCAGTCTGCCACTTTCGGGATCATGGCCGCCAGAGTCTCTGATTATGTCTCTCCTTGCCAACATCAATGTCACATTCTAAAATAATAGGGCATACATATCCAAGGTGAGTTACCCCATATTCCAAACATAACTGGGTGTGTCAGGTCTATAACTCGAGATATCCTGCCACTTACTCATCTCCAGTATTCCCTTATCACAGGGCAGTCGCACAGTGTCTGTATAGGTGAACCCTTCTGCCTATACCCCCTTAGGCACAAGTTGTCCCCAGTACACCCCATCATGGACACATGCAGAATGCCCTGTGCAGTATTTCTAGCTATATCAACCACAGACCCAACTGTATCACCACCTCACTGGGGTATCTGCAGGCCTCCCCCTATGCATAATCCTCTAACACCCCAGGTCTTGTTCCCATCTACTCCTGAGCTCATGAAGGGGGTAAACGTCTGGCAAGGACAGTTGTGTAGATTTAGGAAATTGAATGCTTATGTAGCGAGGATCAGAGTAATCTAAATTCCAGGGCATTTCCTCCGCCACTTCATTTATTAAAGACCCATAGCCCTGGAGTATGTGTTGTACTTGAAAGTAGCTGAGAAACTGGTCATTACTTATCTCAATTTGTTGCCCGAGCTCCACAAATGGGATCATGTACCTTAGGAAGCAGACGTCCCCCAGTTTTGAGATGTCAATGAGATCCCATTTCCCATGCCTCTCCACTGTTTGCAGTCCTTTCTGCATCTCTGATTCCCAAAGGGGCATCTCCAGCAATCCCTGCCAGCCCAGCAGGTTAGTCGCCCATCACAAGATCTTAACCACAGGAGGCCACATTGGCTAGCAAGTGAGTTATTCTGCCTGTCCCAAAGAAGTAGTCCAGGTAGACTCTAAACTCCATTGCTCTTCTGTCTGCTACTAGTGAGGGTTCCTGCTGCAATGTGAATGCTCAAACATTCACTACCAGCAGTTGGGTCACCCATTAGTCTTTATTCACACTCATTAGCGTAGACCTTTCATGATCAGAATTGATTTCGACTTCCAAAACAGTTATTTATCATTTCTTGAATTTCACTGCTCCATAAAATATGAACATTCAAGAAAGTTTGCATATTGGTATGTGTACATTGGCTTTGATTACAAATTGTGCATATTTTATGAGCTTTAGTAAACATTCTAGTGTCCTTGGTTGCATTAAATAAAGATGGTTTGCACAGAAATATTTTGTACAACATACAGCAGATCATAAATGAGTGACATGAGTAGAAACAGGAATATGCCAGCTTTCTCAATTACACTTGTAACTAATTTATTCTATACCTCGCATATATTTGAATCAATCAACAGTCATGCCTGATGAAGGAGCCTATGACAAGCATCTACATTCAAAACTAAGTTCAATACAACCAGTTTTAGCTTAGCTATTGCCAGAAATCTCATTGATTTATTCAGAGGTTGGCTGCATCTTTGATCATACTTATTGAAAATATGTTTCAGGTATTGTGCATTCTAATCCAGCTCCAGTAAAACTTTCATCTGGCTGTAGGGTCAAGTTCAAATCTACAGTATCAACTCTTTCTTAAAATGTGGGGCTTGATTCTGAAAATAGTCTGGATTTTATAAGCTAAATGACTCAAGGGGATGTGGATTGTAAATGGTTGTCCCGATAAACCGTTGGACGATACTCTTCATCACACAAAGATCTCATATCAGCTTAAATTTGTTTTGTTTTTGGTAAACTTGAATAGATGAGACCGAAACCATAGTGTCTATACCACAGAATTATGTAGTTAAATTTGTTAGGATTTTAAAGGTGATCTGTGTTGGACCTGGCCTTTTCTGCAGGTTCATCACTAGAACTTTTGCCTTCCCCTGTCCCGTTTTTGCCAACATCGTTTTTGTTGGCATTAGGATTCGGGGCACTTTACCAGTGCTAACCAGTGCCAAAGTGCATGTGCTCCTTGCTTAATACATTGCAACATTGGCTTAGCCTCAATTTCCATATTTAATTAACTTCTAAGACCCTAGTAAGGTGCACTACCCATGCCCAGGACCTGTAAATTACATGCTAATAGTGTGCCTGCTGCACCGATTGTGCCACCCACTTCAGTAGCCCTTTAAACATGATTTAGGTGTGCCATCCAAAGCCTGGGTGTGCAGTTTTAAACTGTCATGTCGACCAGGCAAAGTAACTCTCTTGCCAGGCCCAAACCTTCCTTTTTCATACATATAAGTCACCCCTAAGGTAGGCCATAGACAGCCCAAGGACAGGGTGCAGTGTATTGAAAGAGTAGAACACATACTTTTAAGTTTTACATGGCCTAGTAGTAAAAACATTGTAAATGTGTTTTTCACTGCTGCAAGGCCTGTCTCTCCACAATGATAACATTGGGATTGCCTTATTACATTTTATAAGTGCAATTTCCAATTGGGAAGATATGGGACCTCTAAGTTTGGTATCTCTGGAATCACAATTGAAAATCACAACTTATGGTGAAGTCAGATTTTAAGTTGTAATTCTGAAAATGCCACTCTTAGAAAGCTGACATTTTCTTACTTTAACCGTCTGGTGCCTTCTGCCTGTCTCTGAATACACATCTGAGTGGGTGACAGCTGGGCTCTTGCGCACTCCCTCCAGACCGCCACATGCAAAAAGAGATTAGTTGCGACTGATGGACCATCCACAGCCTGATGGGCCATCCTGGGCAGCATGGGAGGGAGGAGCTGACACTTACATCTGAATGGGTCATGTCCTTGTTGGAAATGTCCCCAGACGTTTTGCCTTTCTCCTCCTCTTTTTCGAATCTGTGTTTGTTGGCTTTAGTACTCTGGGCACTTTACCACTGTTATCCAGAGCTAAAGTGCATGTGCTTTGTATCTAAAGCATGGTAACAGTGGTGTCTCTATGAGTGGCATATTTGATTTACCGGTAAGTCCCCAGTAGAGTGCACTATGTGTGCCCAGGGCCTTTAATTCAAATGCTACGGGTGGGCCTGCAGCACTGATTGCGCCACCCACTACAGTACCCTTTCAAATCTGTCTCAAGCCTGGCACTGCAGAGCCTGTGTGTGCAGTTTAAACTGCAATTTTGACCTGGAAAGTGTATTCACTGCCACAATAAAGCTGGTGCGCCGAACGGGTGCATTAGTCCCAGAACGCACTGCTAAAATGCCCGAAGGCTCACAATATGAAAAACTTAAATACTCCTGTAAATCAATGTGAATAGTTTGTCATGTACTCCTAGACTTCTTTTTTTTATTGAGCAAGCAAATACGTAGTTCCAAACATAGACCAGTTCAAATGTTACTTCACACATGAGCTTGTGTAGAATTCTCACAAGATGACCTACAGAGGAGACATCATTTCAAGCTGAAACCCACTGCATTTCAGTTGTGAACTCTTCATCATGGGTAACTTTAAAAAATGTCAAAAACTGGAGTCAGGTGCAGACCAATCTATAGTTGAGTCAAAACATGTCATGACCACTGAGGTGCCCAAACAAACCAAAACGGAGGGGCATATTTACACTCTGTTTGCGCCGGATTTGCGTCGTTTTTTTTTACGCAAAACTAACTCCATATTTATACTTTGGCGTTAGACCCGTCTAGCGCCAAAGATCCTGGAGTTTGCGTCATTTTTTAGCGTGGACACCTTCCTTGCGTTAATGATATGCAAGGTAGGCGTTCCCGTCTAAAAAATGACTCAGAGGCATGTGCGCCGTATTTACACTCCCGGGCAAAAATGACGCCCGGGAGTGGGCGGGTCAAAAAAAATGACGTCCAGCCGCTTTAGCGTCATTTTCTAACGCCTGGTCAGGGCAGGCGTTAAGGGACCTTTGGGCTCGGAAGGAGCCCAGAGGTGCCCTCCCATGCCCCCAGAGACACCCCCTGCCACCCTTGCCCACCCCAGGAGGACGCCCAAGGATGGAGGGACCCATCCCAGGGAACTTAAGGTAAGTTCAGGTAAGTAATTTTTTATTTTTTTTTGGGTGGCATAGGGGGGCCTGATTTGTGCCCCCCTACATGCCACTATGCCCAATGACCATGCCCAGGGGACATAAGTCCCCTGGGCATGGCCATTGGGCAAGGGGGCATGACTCCTGTCTTTGCTAAGACAGGAGTCATTTGAATGGGGGTTGGGAGTCAAAATAAATGGCGCTAATCGGGTTGAGGCAAACATTTTGCCTCAGCCTGACTTGCCCCATTTTTTGGCGCCCAAGCTCCATTTTCCCCTACGCCGGCGCTGACTGGTGTAAGTCATTTTTTTTTACGCACACCAGGCATCTCCACCGGCTAACGTCATTCCATAAATAAGGCGCCCGCATGGCGCTTTGGAATGGCGTTAGCCGGCGTCAAGTTTTTTGACGCACAACTGCGTTGGCGCAGTTGTGCGACAAAAAGTATAAATACGGCCCGGAGTGTCTTAAAATCTTCCATGCAATGCCTCAAAGCTACGTGGTTTCATAATGATGCATGACCCAGTTGTGTCATCAAATTTATAGATTAATCAGGCAAGCGTTGCTTGAAAACTCTGGTAAAAACATGCAAAAGATTCTGTGCAAAAAAGTGAATGTGACGATAAACTATAAGCAGGGCAATGTGCTGACAAAGGGATAAACACAAACAAAAATAAACTGTGTTACTGTGTGTGCACAAATACTTTACACATTGCCTCTTTAGTTTATCCTGACTGCTATGTGCTAAACTACCGGAGTGTGAGCACAGGTGAACTTTTAGTGTGTATCTTACTTGCCCATCTAGGATTATGGTCCCTACTTGGGCAGAGTGCAAACCTCTGCCTACTAGAACAAGGGCGGTATAGCCCCCTGTAGTGAGTCTGGGCAGGAAGGGCAAGGACTTTCTGCACTTCAAAGGCCTCTCTTTGAAGTCTCCCCCACTTCAAAGGCACCACTTGGAATAAGTACTGGACGTGAGACACCACCAACTCAGTGCACTTCTGAACCTGTGGATACTCTGCCAGGAAAAGGATTGCTGTGCTGCTACAAGATCTGCTGCTCTGGAAGAACTGCTTTCTTGCTGTGCTAACCTGCTGCCTTCTGCCCTCCTTGTCTGGGTGAAAAGGACTGGACCCACAACACTTGAACCCGAAACCAGAGAGACTCGAAGGGCTTGCTGCCTTGCTCCTGTTTCTCTGAAGTCTTAGAGACACAAAAGACTTCCAACGCATTACCTCCAGCACCTGGACTTTGCTTGCTGCAAGTCTTGCCCTGCCAAGTGATGCCTATCCACTCCTGGGCCCTTGGAAGTGAGCGCATCGCTGCTGCTGCCGTAAGGATCGGGAACACCACATTCCAGAGTGCATGACTCATCACCTCCATCCCCCATGGATCACCGACTTTGTGCAGCGCGGAGTCGATGCATCACCTACAGCTGGGCTATTAATGCCAGTGCATCACCTCCTTGGCTCTTCACATCTTGCTCTCAATGTTGATGCATCTCCAAACCAAAGTACTGTTCCGGCAGGCCAAGGCTGGTCCCTGCATCTGACCATAGCTCTATTGCGGTTGGCCTGAAGTTTCAAATATGACCCAGTCTAGGTCAACTAGATAGGCCCAGTTGGCGCTTTAAACTTTTAAGCACTACAACTAAGTGTATTCTTTAAAAATGTATATCTTGAGTTCTACTAATTAGATTTTTCTTGTTTTGTTCTTCTTTTGTTCTCTAAATTACAATCTATTTTTCTAATCTGGCGTGGTATCTTTTTATGTAGTGTTTTCACTGTTTTATTGTTTGAAGTGTTACACAAATACTTAGCACATTTCCTCTTAAGTTAAGCCTGACTGCTCTGTGCCAAGCTACCAGGGGGTGAGCGCAGGTTAATTTAGGGTGTGTATCTTACTTTTCCTGACTAGGATTGTGGTTCATGCTTGGACAGAGTGCATTCCTCTGCCAACCAAAAACCCAACTTCTAACACTCTATATATAAAAGTGAAGATAAAAGCAACAGGTGATACGTCTAAAGCTTTTTCAGGAGGTTTTTATTAAATTATCCCATAGCGATCTCTCTCCAAACTGAGAGCTTCAATTAGCTACTATTAGAGCAATGCCGTTGCTTGACCACAATAAATTGTCGAAGAGTTGAATCATTTCATTTCCAACTGCTTCCAACTGCTTTTCAATAGAACATTCTTAACTTGTAGAAAGGTAACAAAGATGATTATGTCCTAGACATTCCTTGAACCAGATATTCACAAGATATGAATTAAACATCAATCCACACCTGTACCGCTCTCAACAAAACCGATTTTCTTCATTTTTGCCTCACCTGTGGAAAGGAGATGGGGAAAGGGGGACAGAAATTAAGAAGACTGTATTCGACAGATGCTTATTAAAATCTCAGTAACTATAAATCAATCACATTGAAGTCAGGGTAGGATGGGCCTATATTACCTTGGATGAGGAACTAAAAAAGTTAATATACTTTGATGGGAGAACAAAATTATTTTTAAGTGGAAGCCAGAATTTTTAGGGTCGAGCGCGCAAAGCGCTCTGTCTCTGCTGTCTCTGGTGTAATCTCTCTATGGGCTTTTAACCACGCCCATGTCACGCCATGTCTCTCATTGGTTTGTGGACTTGCTTTTTAAAATGCTTGTTTGAATAGCCTCTGTATCTGGTTCAGATGACATATTTCAATAAATGTAGGCCTTTTCCCCACCCTGGCACATTGACTTAAAGACAGTTTAATGAAAGAATTATTCTGGAGTTAAAACATCAAGAACAGTATAATTAATCAAGAAAACATGTTCACGTTTATCCATCTCACAAGTTTAAACTAAGAAAGTATCAAAGGGGACACTTCCTGAAATATTGAGTGCCATTACAAAAGTGCGGTATAATTTACCACATAAAGGGACTTAAATTGGAGAAGGCTTGAATTATTAGACATATGATAGTATACTACGCACAGTGGAAATGGTAGGTCCACTAAGTTGTTCTTATAATCGTCATTCTAGCTAGAAAGGAAAGATAGATGAATTACCAACTTCATGTTAATATCATTTGAGCTGTTGTATCATTCTAACTGGATCCCTTTCTCGTTCAGATATTTATCGGGATGGGAAACATAAACTAAGGTATCTTTGGCAATATGCCAGCTTGTGTTGCATGCCTCCAACCCAGAATTCTTCAATATTTTGAATATTTCTTGTCTATATGGATGAAGCACCCAAAGTGACCTATGTAAATGCAATAAACTATAACAACTTGTCGATTATTTTAGATATGCCTGTGTTTTGGTAAGGCAAAACCATTATATAGCTCTCCAGGGGACCGCAATTTCTCGGTGAATTTTCAGCCTTTTGGAAAACAGGTTTTTGAATGAGACATACAGTTGATTTTTTCCCATTCAACCCCATCAACCCCCTCTTCAAAAAAGATGGGTTTCAGTTCAGGTCATTCATCTTGACAGTAGCTACCATCATAAATTTGTGTTTGTGAGCAACTGTACAACGAACTGTCAAATATTCTAAGCCGATGCAGGATATTGCTCGCAGCAGGAATCCACCCAGTGATTGTGAGGACTTTCATATGCTTAATTTCATTCTTGTATTTTTTTCTTTCTTTCTTCTGAATTTTGACTACTGGTGTGGGCAAGGCCAGCTAAACAATCTGCTTGCCTATGTTCTCTGTTTAAAATGATAAACCCTACAGTCTCCGTGCAGCTCCTGCAACCACTAAACCATTCAGACACCACTGAGGTAGCAATAAAATATGAGTAACTCAGACATTTATAGTTGGATAAATCTTTTCTTTACCACCTGCCTAACTAAATATATATAGGTACAGTATGGGAGAGGAGTAGAAAATTTTTCCTCACCAGTAAAAGTGTCTCTTCTGGCTCATACAAGACAACAAACGGATAAGATTTACTGCCAGCTCTTTTTTGCATCTGAATTGTTAACATAATTCTGCCTGAAGCACACATTTGAAGCCAAAATTTGATATTCTCCTTACTATTCAACAAGTAGGAAAACATTGTTGTGCCTTTTCAGCCAGAGTAGAATAATGCGGTAATGACTTGCATCAGGCTACTACGGAAACGCATTGACAAACTTCAAAGACTTCAAACCAGAAGGCCTAAGTGTGCCTGGATCTACATGCACATACAAGGCAGTCCTCAAATCTCTAGATTGAACCATGGTAGATACAAAATTCAAGCTTGAAGGTCTCTGCACCATCCTGAATAGACACAGATTCAACCTGTCTAGAAAAATGCACAAAATTTGCACTTCTTTTTTCGTATTCTGCAACAGTGTACTTGATCACCGAATGAGCCTTTGTTAGCGCGCCTGACCTTAATAGGTAAACTTATAAGGGGACGGGAATAGGTTGATGAACCTTTTGACTCGCAATTAAGAAGTTCTTACCAAAGCTCCAGTACATAATCAATAGTCAATACAAAATAATCAATAATCATTAGTAATAAATAAAATCAATAATCAATGTCAGTAATTGTCAGGCAACATGACCTTCTAGTCATGAATAACCACACCTTCAGTAAAAGTTTAGAATGTTTATTTCCCTATATTAACAATGCTAAGGGCATATAGATTAATCTCAAAATCAAATGAAACACATACAGAAACAACACTGGTTGTCCAAAGCGGCAGAAGAAACGCAATCCATTCAAAACTTGAACTACAACACATTCTAAAGTTACGGTACAAATCAATAGCAAAGTCAGCTGTGTAAATGTGATGAAGTACATGAAGTTAAGCAGAGAATTTCATCAAGCATTAGTCCCTATTGTCATAAATCAGGATCCTTAACTAACATCAGATTAGCATCAGCACGTTTGGGCTTCATGCAAAACAATTTAGTAACACCAATTTGGAAAAACATCTAATTATGATAGAGTCATAGACAAAACAGCGCAGTTGGTACCTAGAAAGGAAAAGCAAACATGCATAATAATCACATTTCATGACATACCTATCCTCAGTATGGATCAGCAAAGCAGAATCAGTCTTCGTCCTCAGGACATCAGTAAATCAGCAAGGCATCAGGCTCTCCGTCAGGAAAATATGGGCAAAGTCATTGAGAATTAAAAATAAGCATGTCTCTAGTACAGACACACAAGAAAGTAATAACCTTTCGGTCAGGAAATGTGGGCAGAATGACTGTCTTCTCTCAGAATGAGTGTTAGTATATTATAGTCACCTAAACTATCCCCTAATTCCCTATTGGTCAGTCAATTGTATGTTTGCACTCTGTCCAATAAAACAAATATCCCAAATCTATGAATTCTAATATTTCTCTGTTCTCATATTGTTGATTGGTTCGTCTTGTGATATCTTCATCATCTGGCTTGTCAGGTAACAATATTGTTGCAGCTTCCGCTTCAGTCAGTATCTTCATTGTTCGTGTCCTGGGAAAGTCAGTCTCACACACATTACACATAAAATGTTGCATTAGCAAGAACATCATCTCCTAGCAGTCGGTTCACACGAAAAAGCTTCCATTATGAGCACATTTAAACAATACAATAGACATTTTACAGTTTAATTCACTTGGTCAGCATTTTCATTAAATGCTAAGAAATACAGCTTTTTATGAGGCCTGGCAAAACAGGCCATGACACTCGCTAAATTAAGGCCTACAACTAATAAAGCTAAAGCTTAATTCACAACCCTCAATATAGCATGTTACTGCATTAGTCTAACATGCATTCAATATTTCATAAGTATTAATCATTGATTAGTACACTTCGTTAACATTGGTGGCCATTCTTCGTGAGCACATTTTCAAATGTGTGCATTATTTTTCTGCGTTATTTCATTTTCTACATAAACTTATTATTCAAAATACATAAACATTTAATTAATAATTCTCATTAAAACACATGTGCTAGCTATCCCTTCTCTGAAGACTAAATATGTCATCACACTATCACCCAAAAAATTTCACATCAGCTAAAACTTTTACAATTCAATTTCTTCATATTTTCATTCTCCCCTCGAATTTTCCATGTAAAACTTTTACCTTTTCTTCCCTCCTCTGATTATTCTTAGACCTTTTCAATATAATTATTTTGCATAATTTGCATAATCCCCATATCTCCAATAAACAAACCACAACAATTAATATCCCTTGTAGTATTTTCATTAGTACCCCATTCCAAATGTTGCTGAGCCAATTTCCCACTGAAGCCAACCCTTTGCCAACCTTTTCCCAAATACCTGGTTCTTTCAATTCTTTCAAATCAGCACTTGCATTAGTCAGATTAGTAAGTAAATCTCTTATCTCTTTACTATTATCTGGAATATACCAACAACAATGCCTAGAATTAATCATTCTACAGTCCCCACCATCCTTCGCTAAAAGAATGTTTAAAGCAAGACAATTTTGAAGAGCCATAGCTCTGTCAGCAGCTAATTCAGTATCTATCAGGTGTCTGGCTCCTGAAAAATTTGTCAGCATGTTATCCATAATAGTAGACAACTTTCGAATCTTAATCAAATTCAAAATGACTCCCACTGAAGGAATCACAGCTCCAAATATATCTCCCACTATAGCAGAGGAGGACTCCCTCTTCTGCCTCTTATGATGTAATTCAGTCACTTTCAGAAACTTTTTCAAATCCTCCATTTGATAAAATCTTTGAGAAAACTATCCCCAAATAACATGTCCCATACCATTCCCTTGGAAGACGGTAATAAGCATTAAGTCCACAAATATAGTAAATCCCTGGAATTGCAGGGTCCTGTCTATTCAGTCCATTTACTCTGAAACAAAAACTCATGCCTACATTCACTCGTCCCCACAAATAAAGTGTCAGTGTGCGATTTAGGCCTATATATACACAAAGTTTCCCTACATCATGTGCATCTAAAGCTAATTTCCCTTGCGTTTTGATTGCACTATCAGCATAATCATTCTTGTAAGTCCTTTTCTCTAAGCCTTTTTCTAATTTCTCTTTTAATGCTTTTCTCCTGTCATCTGTGTGATCTAAGAAGCTCTTCTCTAAAGGTGTAAGCAAGCATGTCAAGTTATTTCTTTGTGCATAAGCTGTGCCAAATATCAATGTAGGTTCAAAGAACCCTCTAACTATTACTATGTCATTATCTTTAGCTACTCTACTCCAATATCTAATTATAGGAACAAACAAAAACACAACATCATAGTTGGAATCGAAATACTGGATGTACTCCTGGTTATAAAACCTTGTTAGTAACACACTACAACTTATCCCGTAGGTTAGACGTAAGCTATGATAGTTTACTCCTTCCTCGACTGATGAAGGAATCTGCAAACACACAAAACAATTCTTCGCATCCATTGTCTCAACATACTCACTCAATAAGCAATAGAAAACATTAGAAGAAAGTTCTCCCTACGCATAAGTATCCTCATGAAAATATTTCTCATCTAACCCAAACTTCTCTAATGCCGTTAGTGCAGTAGTTGTCTCAAAAGCAGAAGTATGGTTGGCTTTTCTCGTATCAAGAACAGACATACCACTATCAACACCACAAACAATATCCCACACATAATCACCAAACCAATGCTCATATATTTACAGCGCTTAGCATCTCTGCCTTGTTGACTAATGTTACTCATGATCTCAAAAGAATCAGAAAGCAGAAGAAATTTTGAAAAACTTGCAGCAAAAATCAAAAATAGACAATTCCTATTTCAGAAGTTCAGTTTCAGTTCAGTTTCACTTCCAGGAACCCTTGTCGAAATTGGTCAGCAGCTTTGTCAAAGTCAGGTTTCAGAAGTCAAATCAGGTTATCAATGTCTTTTCCGGTTATCTTTCAACAGTCTCTTTCTCAAAAATTATCTCTCAGATTGTTTCAACAGTCCAGTTCATTAATCTCCTTCACGTGCCAAAATACTGACCCAGAACTTCTCTATCAAAACCTCTTACTGCCATTCGTTAGTAGTTGCATATGCCAATTCAGGACCTGCGTATCTTAGACTTGCTATTCTCTTTCTTTTCAATTTTCGATCACCATTCAGTTCTCCTTCACCCAGATCTTCTTTCCTTGTGGTATCTACTTCTTCCTCGATTGTTGGTTCGGCAACCACTTCTTTCCCTTTCTCCACTTGTGATTCCGGCCACTTATCTCCTTTCATTGGACCCTTCGTCAGTATTCTCCTCAGGATTAAACTTGAACCTTTTCTTTGATCTGTGGTGTTTTCTCTTGACAACCCTGCAACCGGTTCAGGAGGAGTCAGATCACTTTGACTTTGATCCACCTCAACTCTTTCGACTTCTGGGTATGGCAATTGCTCTGTTTGTCTCTCAAGATCATCTGCTTCTCAGAAAGCCTCCTCTGACTAGGCTTTCCTGCTGCTTCAGTTGAGATAGGCTCTTCGTCACCCTACTGGAGGTATCCTCCCTCGTCTCTCACAGGAGTGACTGAACCGTCCTCAATGGGCTCAGATCCGGTCTCAGTTCCCCTTTGTTCTCCTTCTGGCCCTGAGACTTGTTTCACTGTTGTTGGTACTCCCAACAACACTTCTTCATGATCCAGTGGACATGCCTCTTTCTTTGTGTGACTTTCATGATTACAGAACAGAATTCCAGTACACTTCACAGCTGTAATAGTTGTCAAGACCACTTGGTATGGTCCCTTCCAACAAGGCTCCAAACACGTCTTTCTCACGTGCTTTCGGATGACAACCCAGTCCACAGCTCTCAGGTTGTGCCCTGGGTCATGGATTGGTGGTAGTGTGGTGGCCTCCACCTGCTGAGAAAAAGGGCGGACCACATCAGCCAGACCTTTGCAGTAATCCAACACCATATCATCTGTAATGTTGACAAGTGCATTTGCTGGCACCGCTGGCAACCTCATTGCTCTGCCCATGAGGATCTCATGGGGCGACAGTCCTGTCTTCCTGTCAGGTGTGTTTCTCATTGACATCAACACTAAAGGCAATGCGTCAGGCCATTTCAAATTCGTAGCTGCGCACATCTTCGCAACTCTTGACTTCAAGGTACCATTCATCTGTTTCACTAGTCCTGATGCTTCAGGGCAGTAACTACAATGCAACTTCTGCTCAATGTTCAATGCTGCACACACTAATTTAATTGCTTCATTGTTGAAGTGACTTCCCCTATCTGATTCTAAAGAGATCGGAAACACAAAACGTGGTATCAGTTCCCTAAGCAATAGCTTTGCCACTGTGAGACTATCATTTCTTCATGTAGGGTACACTTGAATCCAATGACTGAAAATGCATACAATCACTAACACATATCTCAAACCTACACACACAGGCATATCAAGAAAATCAATTTGCATTCTGCTGAATGGACCTCCCGCTCTTCCAATGTGGCTCAAATTAACCACTGTCCCTTTCCCTGCGTTTAGCTGTTGGCAAATAACACAACAATGGCAAACTGCTTCAGCAACTTGTCTAAACTTTGGGTTGAACCAATCATGTTTGAACAGACATACCATGGCATCCCTCCCAATATGTGCTTGACCATGATAGTACCTTGGCATTTGGGATAACAGACTATTCGGCAAGACCAATTGACCCTCCTCGGAAAACCACAATTCATCTTGTCTTTGCACACATTTCATTTTACTCCATGAACGTTTTATCTCCTTGTCAACATTATTCTGCAATGTTTTTAATTCTTCCAAAGTGTCAATTATTTTCAATTCATAGCTTGTACAAGTTTCGTCTTCTTGAGGTAACAGTTCCCACTAGTCTTTGAAAGATATACAGTTCAATGCGCAAAACCTTGCGACTTGATCCGCATATCCATTTCCCAATAACACATAGTCCTGTGACTTCATATGTAAACTGCATTTCACCACAGCCATCTTTTCAGGCATTTGAATAGCATGTAACAATTCTTTGAGCCTCTCACCATTTCTTACTGGTGAACCAGAAGAGGTCAGAAAACCTCTCTGTGACCATAACTGACCAAAATCATGGACTATTCCAAATCCATACTGGCTATCCGTATAGATTGTAACTTTCAACTAAGCAGAAACATGGCACGCTCTAGTAAGGGCTACCAGTTCCGCTACTTGAGCAGAATACACTCCTCAAAGCCAAGACACTTCCAAGTTACCTGTCACTGCTCCCAGTGTCCCTGTATTGTCTCTCAGACAAGAATCATCAACAAAGATAATTTGGTAATTTTCTTCTAATTGGGTATCTCTAATGTCAGGTCTTTGTTTTGTGCACAAATCAGTTACTTCGAGAAAATCATGTTCAACATCTTCCTCTTTTTCAATTTCAGCATTTTTACTCAGAAGTAAGGTTGCCTGGTTCAGCACTGTATAACTTTTTAATGTCACATTTGGTGACCCCAGAATACTCGTTTCATATCTAGTCAACCTCGCACCAGTCAAGCATTGGGTTTTTGTCCTTGTCAGTAAAATCTCAATAGAGAAGGGGACCATTACAGTCAGGGGATATCCCATCACAATGCCCTCACACAGTGTAAGGCTTTGACCAACTGCTGCAACTGCGAGCAAACAACCCAGTAAGGCTGGTGCAACTGGGTCCAAAGTAGCTGAAAAATATGCTACTGGGCGGTTTCCACCTCCATGGATCTGTATCAAGACAGACAAAGAACATGCATCACTCTCATGAAAAAACAATGTGAAAGGTTTCTTGTAATCAGGCATACCCAACGCTGGAGCTCTGCACAAACTCCCTCTCAGTTCAGTGAACACTTTCATTTCATCCTGGTCTAACACTATGGGATCAGTGACTTCCTTATGAGTCAGCTTCTGCAGTGGCCTTGAAATGACTGAAAAATTTGAAATCCATTGGAGACAATATCCCACCATTCCCAAAAACATCCTGAGATGTCTCTGTGTAGTCGTGAGCCTTATCTGCAAAATCGTTGTGATTCTCTCTCTGGATATCTTTCTGAACCCGTCTCAATCTGGTGACCCAAATACTTCACTACTTTCTGGCAGTACTGTAATGTCAGTGGAGACTCTTTATGGCCATTCTTTCCCAAATGGTTCAATAGGGCAATCGTATCATACTTGTACTCGTCCCTTGTCTTGGACGCAATCAGTAAGTCATCAATGTACTGCACCAAGTTCGATTGGAAAGGCAATTCCAACTACTTTCAAATTCCAAATTATTTTTCAAAATCTGATTGAATATGGAAGGTGACTCTGAATAACAGCAATAGTCTTGATCCAGGAATTTAAAACAAAAGAGAAATTGGCTATCCTCATGAAGAGGCACGGAAAAGAATGCTTGTGACAAATCGATGACAGTGAACCACTCTGCATCACATGGAATTTGGAACATTTTCACAGCTGGATTTGGCACCACGAGACAACATTTGAACCACAATCTCATTTATTTTTCTCAAATCCTGAACAATCCGAACCTTGCCACAGGGCTTCTTTAAACCCATTATTGGTGAATTACATGGGCTGCTCAACACTTCTTTCAAAAGCCCTTGCTTTACAAAGTCTGAAATTATCTGAGCCACTTTCATCAGGACATCTTGTGGCATATGGTACTGCAGAAGTTGAGGAAAAACTGCATTTGGTGTTATGGTAACTTTGACTGGCTCCACTCCCTTAATCAGACCTACTTATTTTCCTGTCAAATCCCACACCTTCTCTTTTACCTTTCCATGCAAATCAGAATGCAGCTCTTTCACTGTGAACATCGGGAAAAACTCAGTCAAAGGGTCCTTCTCATTTGTAGCTTCACACTCTATTTCTGGGACTTGGTCTTCTTCATCATCACTATTCGTCTGAATTTCAATTCCATCACTTGAACAAGTAATCAAACATTTTGTTTTACTCAACAAGTCTCTTCCCAGTAGGGATATCGGACTTGAATCGCAGACTACAAATTTATGTAATCCCTGGAAATTTCCAGTCTCCACTTGAACTGGATCTGTAAGTGGGTTTGTCAAATACTGCTTTGCTACTCCCACAACCTGCACTGTTCTACCTGAACGGGGCAAATTCAGAACCTCTGTACTTCTCACTATAGACGTGTAGCTCCTGTGTCAACCAAGAATGAAACCTTGTGACCCATAACCTTTCCCTTCACATAGGGTCCTCTCTGGTCTACTTCTAAGGAAGTCGCAAGCACAAATGTGTCCTCATCTGAACTATCTCTCGTCCATTCATCATTTATTCCATTCTCACTGTGTAACGGGAATTGGTGCACTGTGTTACTACTTCTGATTTGCCTCGGACATGTGATCTATTAAGAAAGCATCATCTGTTGCTGCTCCATCAGGACTTGAGGTATTTGAATTTGCTGCCTAAGTACCATGGGAACCTGCTGTTGCCTCGGCTGTAACTGTGCCACTTGTGCACGGGGCATTTGCACCTGCTGCATGGGCTGAACATTTTGCACTTGATTCGCATTATTCTGAAAATTTTGATTGGACCCCTTACTCTCGGTCCTCTCACATCCTGAAATGAATTAATGTCATTACTCTGCTGAACAACACTTTCCTGCACCATCATCAGACACTCCTGTGTCCCATGTCCCACGGCTCCACAAATATGACATGGCAATAGCTTGTTCATTCCCTGCACATCATTCTGAACCACTACAGTATTCAAGTTTGTACCACGATTCATATTACCTCCATGACCTCTGCCTCTCATCTGAGGCTGAAACATCATATTTCCCTGCTGCTGCTGTGGCAACGGCTGTGGAAAATTCCCTTGCACTCCTGTCTGAGCTGCTTTAATATGCATCACCACTGCTTTCGCTTTCAACTTCTTCGGCTTCAACTCAATCTCGTCACTACAGTATTTCGTATACTGCAACACCTCATCAATCGGCTTTGCTTGCCAGCAAATCAAATGACTCTTAATAATCTGGCTGATTTCAGGTCTCAATCCTTCCAAAAATCTGACCACAAAATGTAGCATGTCTTTCGCCTCCATTGTCTCTGTACCACTGTAATGCTTAAATGCCTGCAACAGTCTCTCATAATACGCATGTATCGACTCTTTTGCTTCCTGAGCTGTCCTGTCAATTCTCTGCCAATCAATATTCTTGTGCGAAATCCTCGATTTCAGAAACTCAATCACCTTATAGTAATATTTCATTATTTCAGGAGACGGTGCACCTGTATTCTTACCTCTCTCTGGTTCACTTGTTGGCCAGTCTACACTCCTCTTACACTCGATTTACAGATCTGCTGGAACCACTATCTCTAGTAATATGTTCAAGTCTTCCCACAAACACTTTGCAAGTTTCACAAATCTGTCTATCTGCTGATATCACTCTACTGGCTTTTCTCTCAATTTTGAATAATCATTTGTAAATGATAGAATGTCACTTCTGCTCCAAGGGAAGTGAACAAAATTTCCCCCTGGAATCTTCCTCATTGGTAAAATCTTTACTGGATCTTTATCCTGCTGCACATTTTCAGTCAGCTCCAAAGAATCCCTTCTTCTCTAGTCTCTTTTCTTTACCCATCTGCCTTCCCAGTTGTCTAATGCTCCCCAGGTCTGAGCACTGAGCACTCTGCAGCAATTCCTTAAGGTGTGCCTTCATTTCGGCCAACCTCATGTGTTCAAAATCTTTATCCTCAAAGTCTAATCTGTAACTCCTTTTCAAATGCTTCATTTTCTCTATCTCTATGCCATATTTCTCTGCCAAGTCTGCTAATATCTGATGCACCTTGCTCACTTCTCTTGTAATTTTTGGACACAAATATCTCAATTCCGCTTCTGTGTAGGATTCTAACCTATTCACCCCCATCGTTCTTCAATGAGCTCACCTGCTTCCATGCTTAATCGAGCACAATTCAAATACTCCTCTCCTTTAGGGGGACTCTGTGGAGTATTCAGCTTGTCTAACCATTCAGTTAATTGCTGAGCTGTAAATCCTTGCAATAAAATGTTACTCGCTTGAGCCAATAGCACCTGCTGTGCAACTGTATTCGGAGTCTGCGGTGTCAATAATTTCAGGTTTTGACTAACATTTGGTCCCGTCAACGTATCTGGAAGTGCTACAAATGGATAAGGTCTAGCAATGATCTTGATCCGTCAAAAGTCTGTCCCACAGTAGAGACTACCTAAACATGTTCATTAAGTCCTCCCCTCATTAGGCTCTGAGACATTGCTCCCTGTTCACTTACAATCAGTTTCTTCTGTGAAAATAATGGTATCGCTGGGCCAACAGTAATAGGTAGCGATATAGCATCCGGGGCTGCTCTGGCACCTACACTCTGTGGGAGAGTAACTCCCATATTCTGATTCATCATCGGAGTCATGTCTGACTGTGTCCCTGTCACTGACGTAAATCTTGGCATTACCTGCGGTTGTACTTGGGGCAACAAAATCGGAGTCTGATCAGTCTGAACCAGTATTGGTCTCGGGAAGACCTGCTTCGTGGGCACCACTAAGTTCAAAGTTGTTTCCTTAATGGGCACATCAGGAGAAATTCTCTGCACCTGTGGCGGTTGCATCTGTGTCTGCACTACAGGTGTAGTTGGCACATTAAGAGTACTTTGTACCGCATTCTGTGTCATGTTAGCATCAACCTGCACTGGACTTGCTGTCCCATTAATCTGTGTAGGGGCTGTCAGATCAACACTAGTACTCGGACCACTCACATTGTACTGTATATGGTGGTGGTCGATCTCTCAATAACTGTGTAGTAAACTCTTCATCGTTTGATTCCTTCTCTACTGTTGAAGACTTTCTAGCTCCCCTACTTTCGGACAGACTTTTACTAGTTTTCCTAGTCGCTTTCTTTCCTTCCTTCTTATTCTCCTGTGTTATTGCCAGAAACAACTTAATCCCTTGCATTCTCCATGCCTTCTGAATACAATCCCATCTAGCCTCCGCTAGAGTCTTTTCTGCCTTCCTCATCCTCCTCTCTAATTTAAATTGCTGTTGCTGTCTAGCTACTAGCCTAGCTCCCAAATCGCCAATGCCTCAAACTGTGCTGTTTTCGGAAGGGGCTTCAAATTCATATAGAGCCATTAATAAATGGTCCAAAACCCTCAAATTGAACGTCCCATTTGTAGGAAACACTAAGGGGGTCATTCTGACCTTGGCGGTCCATGACCGCCATGGCGGAGTGCGGCGGAAGCACCGCCAACAGGCTGGCGGTGCTTCCTGGGCGATTCTGACCGCGGCAGTAAAGCCGCGGTCGGAAAAGGGTAGCCGGCGGTTTCCCACCGGTTTCCCGCTGGCCCAGGGAACCCGCCATGGCGGCGCTGCTTGCAGCATCGCCATGGGGATTCCGACCCCCTTACCGCCAGCCTGTTTCTGGCGGTGTCCACCGCCGGAACCAGGATGGCGGGAACGGCTGCCGTGGGGCCCCTGGGGGCCCCTGCACTGCCCATGCCACTGGCATGGGCAGTGCCGGGGCCCCCTAACAGGGCCCCACAAAGATTTTCACTGTCTGTTTAGCAGACAGTGAAAATCGCGACGGGTGCCACTGCACCCGTCGCACCCCTTCAACTCCATTCCGAGCCGGCTTCATTGTTGAAGGTGCTGTCCCGCTGGGCCGGCCGGCGGTCTTCTGGCGGTCGCCCGCCGGCCCAGCGGGAAAGCCGGAATGACCGCTGCGGTCTTTTGACCGCGGTGCGGTCTTTCGGCGGGAACCGCTTGCCGACCGCCGCGGTCAGAATGACCGCCTAAGTTCCCAAATTTCTCTGTCAATTTGCACCATTGCTTTAACCAAAGACATGGCGCAACACCTCTTCCTTCCATTACAATGTCAGCTGGTGGTGTAACCTCGCCTACACTCGCTGTAATGTACGTATCTCCCCTTAGGGCACTTTTCAACGCTTTGAAAAACTTCTTTTCTACTTTTTGTTTATTCAAAATCGAATCAGGAAGTGACTTTTAATCCCAAGATTCCTTTCACCCACATTCTCAACCAATTGCCTTTCACGGACGGCTGCCAATCCGTGCGCGACCCTTCTCACTAACCGACGTATCCCAGTGTGGCGACAATGACGTTATACTCACAAGTACTGCGGCTGACAAAGTCTTGCGGCTCGTCCTCCTTCACTCCAATTCACACAAAACTAATGCAAAATATTGCCAGTACTAATCAAAAACCAAAAACCAAAAACCAAAAACAAATCTGCTGGTTTACTACAGGAAAGGTAACACAATCGCTTCAGAAACCTTATGGATTTTTTACTGATGGCTCTTTCCGCACTTACAGCTACTCCTTCTTTCTTGGTCTCCCAGATTCGCAAGCAAAATTGGACCCACAAATTTTACTCTCAACTGATCAATGGGTCTGTCATGCTGCACATAGGACTCACCAACTCTCAGTCGAAATTTTCTTTCGCCCACTTTAACTCGCACACTGACTTGCTGACCACGCCTGATCAACCTATTAAAACAGACGAATTACAACATATAACCAAGTGTCTCATACACTTTTCAATATACTCTGGAGTCTTAAACCACGCAGGATCCATACATCACCAACCATGTGGACAATTTTTGAGTACAGAGCGCCACACACATATGAAGTTCGACGACTTCCCTACTCTGACACTGCGGAGTACGCACATTCCTACTACAACTTCATTTGGAGTACGCAAACTCCCTAAAATTCACACAAACCTCCAATTCACCTGTGATTTGCATAAGCTGTGCAAGCGCAACCTATTTCACTCACTCTATCACTAGAATGCCGGGAACATCCTAAAACACCCATTAGCAGGACCCAGGATCTGGGAAAGTCATTTCTGGGGTTAAAGGAACATTATTTTCTCTCCAATTATCATAATTGAAAAACAAAATCCAAATCTCAATAATAATGAACTCTCAGAGGACCAACTCATCAAGCTGCTACCATCTCTGGGAACACCTGTTACTATGTACTGCACGTCTATGGTAAGCTCCCAAGGAGACGAACCATAAAGCTCTTTCCGTCTCTGTTATTACTCTGTACCGTACATCTATGGCAAGCTCTTAAGGAGACTAACTATCAATGCGCTACCATAACTGTTAGCACTCCTGAACTTAATAAGTAAACTTATAAGGGGACGCGAATAGGTCAATGAACCTTTTGACTCACAATTAAAAAGTTCTTACCATAGCTCCAGTACATAATCAATAGTCAATACACAATAATCAATAATTGTTAGTAATCAATAAAATCAATAATCAATGGAATCAGTAATTGTCACGCACCATGACCTTCCAGTCATGAATAACCACACCTTCAGTAAAAGTTTAGAATGTTTATTTCTCTATATTAACAATGCTAAAGTCATGCAGATTGATCTCAAAATCAAATGAAACACATACAGAAACAACACTGGTTGTCCAAAGCAGCAGAAGAAATGCAATCTAATCAAAGCTTGAACTACAACACATTCTAAAGTTACAGTACAAATCAATAGCAAAGGTCAACTGCGTCAATGCGATGAAGTACATGAAGTTGAGCAGAGAATTTCATCAAGCATTAGTCCCTAATATCATAAGTCAGGATCCTTAACTAACATCAGATTAGCATCAGCATGTCTGGGCTTCATACAAAACAATTTAGCAACACCAACTTGGAAAAACATCTAATTATGATAGAGTCATAGACAAAACAGCGCAGTTGGCACCTAGAAAGGAAAAGCAAACATGCACAATAATCACATTTCAGGACATACCTATCCTCAGTATGGATCAGCAAAGCAGAATCAGTCTTCGTCCTCAGGACATCAGTAAATCAGCAAGGCATCAGGCTCTCAGTCAGGAAAATATGGGCAAAGTCATTAAGCATTAAAGATAAGCATGTCTCTAGTAAAGACACACAAGAAAGTAATAACCTTTCGGTCAGGAAATGTGGGCAGAATGACTGTCTTCTCTCAGAATGAGCATTGGTATATTAAAGTCACCTAAACTATCCTCTAATTCCCTATTGGTCAGTCAATCATATGTTTGCACTCTGTCCAATAAAACAAATATCCCAAATCTATGAATTCTAATATTTCTCCTTTCTCATATTGTTGATTGGTTCATCTTGTGATGTCCTCATCATCCGGCTTGTCAGGTAACAATATTGTTGCACCTTCCACTCTAGTCAGTATCTTCATTGTTCTTGTCCTGGTAAAGTCAGTCTCACACACATTACACATAAAATTTTGCATTAGCAAGAACATCATCTCCTAGCAGTCAGTTCACATGAAAAAGGTTCACAGGAAAAAGCTTCCGTTATGAGCACATTTAAACAATACAGTAGACATTTCACAATTCAATTTACTTGGTCAGCATTTTTATTAAACACTAAGAAATACAGCTTTTCATGAGGCCTGGCAAAGTAGGCCAAGACACTCGCTAAGTTAAGGCCTGCAGTTAATAAATCTATAGCTTAATTCACAACCCTCAATATGACATATTACTGCATTAGTTTAACATATATTCAATATTTCATAAGTATTAATCATTGATTAGTACACTTCGTTAACATTGGTGGCCATTCTTCGTGATCACATTTTCAAAAACATGCATTATTTTTCCACGTTAATTCATTTTCTACCTGAACTCATTATTCAAAATACATAAACATTTAATTAATAATTCTTATTAAAACACCTGCACTAGCACCTTCAAGAGGAAAACAGTCAGAGTCATAAGCATGTGGCCAGGACCTTATGCTTAAAAATGCATTGTATTCACGTCACAACTCAAATTATTTAAAATTCAGATAAAGCCTGAACAATGAAACCTTTGTACTTTGCTTTCCAGTGAGCTCCGTGGGGTTAGAGCTCACTATCCAAGCATTTTGAACTGGGTCCCACCATCAGATAAGAACTCTAATTTCTCCTAATTTCAACGCCCAGAGACCTTGTCAAAACATGTTGCCCTCTGAAATGTCAAAGAGGTGCAGAATGAATTATTGCATTTTGCACATCATTTACATGTGCTGGAGTGCAGGTCCGTGTAGATGCCCATGTTTTTCAGATCATGCTTAAAAGGGATTAATACAGTAATCCTGGGGTTAGTGAAAGGAGCTGGCCTGCGTTTGGTACCCTCCTAGTCACAAGTAAAAAGCAAAGCTATCCCCTGTTATTTTTTTTTCAACTAGACCACCCATCCAGGTTCTCGGGCTATTCCATGTGGGAGATCTTTTTATAGTGAAATCAAAAGATTGTTTTAATACATTGAAGTGGCCTCAGCAGAACCTGCCAGTCTCACCTCACTCCTACCATAGGTTCCTTGACTGCCCCAGCCTCCCTCATTGTTTACTATCGTTCCATCCACAAAAAGGTCTATCAACACCATCTCATGCTCACCCACTGAACTCTCCCTCATTACAAGATCTTCTAACTCCATCTCTTCTTTCCTACTTGACTTCCACTAGGTTTCTTCAATAACATTAGTGGACCCCTTTCTCCCATCGGGATCTCCTGTTCCCTACTATAGGTGCACCTTTCCCCCATTCCAAGATCTTCGAACCCCTCTCCTCCTAATGCCCTCAATACTTCCAATCATTGCCACTCACAAATCTATACACATTACACCCATCATCTCTTACAAGTCTGCAGACTACCCCTATCTGAAACCAGTCATAGACCAATAGTGCTATTTTACCAGATACATGCACCAACATGCACCAACACAGCATCAGAGAGCCACCTGCTGCCTCAGTCCTATAGCGTTCCCTCCCACTACCTTTAGACATTCTTCTCATTCATCCTTTCACCTCAACACTGATGAATCCGAAACCTCCCCAGTGAGATCACCAACAACGGTGCACTTTCACCACCCTCAAGAGAAGCTCTAATAAAATCCTACTTTGATAAATGTTGTGTCCCATACTCGAAAATCAATTCCAGGACTTCCCTTAATGCTAACATCCTAGCTACAAAACTTTACTCACTACAGAAGAAAGTATGGTCTCCAACTATGCATCAACACTAGTGGTCAAGGACATCGTCAGCGGTCAGCACCTCCATAGCAGAGAAATATTAATGGAGCTTTTATGCGCCCCCCGGTTTCCCAGTCACTGTAAAACAGACTTCATGAGGCTGAAGAAGCACATTAAAACATGTCTTTGTATCACATTAATTGCCCCCAATTCGTTTGTTTAAAGCCCCCTTTCACTGCTTCAGCTAACTTCAGGTACTATGGAAAGCCATATTATAATTCATATTCAGTCGTCTAAGAATGTGAATCTACAACAAGCTCAAAGTGCATACTCTATTCTTAAATATGTTGATTGATAATGTGAACAGAATTGGCACAGCTGCCACATTTCAAGATAGAGTTTTGTTTTGGCCAAGCATGACCCGTTTTGTCTAGAGCCACGCATGATTCATGCAAACAAGGGAAGAGCAGGAAGGAAACATTGTAAGACGCCCAGCCATTCATTATAGCCACAGGAGGAAATCATTCTCGTCTGTATGAAGCAATATGCCATCATTTTAATCTAATATATAGACAGCTTCGAAAATGGTGTTATATTTTTCGTAGTGCTGCTGGGTTTCTACGTGTTAGCTTTCTCCATAGCCATGCATTTTAAATAATCCACTGAATATATCAATATAATTTTCTGATGAATTTCTTCTTCAAAGGCTGGGCATCGATGAGAGAAGACAGAAGAAGCCAATACTAGCTTCTCTTTGCATCTAAACATCACTTCCCAAATTGTCTTACTGACCAGAATTGAAATCGAGGCCGGAGTACACCCCGTTCACCTCCTATGTAACTAGAAGAATTATTTGTCTTAAAAAACAACCAACAAATTCCTACTTCATCAATTTGAATGACTTTCCAAACACACTTTGAATTTCAGCATTTTAAAATATTGGACTGATTATATCTAGCTTTCCTTAATATTCCTTCATTCTAAATTGAAGGTGATATCAAATGCAGCAATTTGATACTTAGCATATCGAAAACACAAATAGTGTGGGACAACATATTGTCTCCAAATTATCAAGGACAAAAATACTGTGAGGGTAAGTTTCTATAGGTAAGTAAAGTTTTACTATATATAATTCCACTATAAGTACCTTGCCCATATATATATATTGTCATGTAAAGTAGATGTGGAGTTAAGAATAGTAACTTTATTCTTACTTATTTGCACTTACCTTCTCAGTATTTTGGTCCTCGATATTTTTGACATGATATTCTGTCACACACAGTATTTGTGTTTTCGATGCTCTGTCAGTGATGTTTTGGGAATAATCTGTGATGCAGAATTACCTCCAGGTTACAATCTGTGGTTTCTGGAATTGAGATTTACTAGGTAAATCATTGCTACTGCACTGATGTTGGTGGTAATACTTTAATGTTGGGCTTTTTTCTTGGGCTAAATTGACAAGATCTGACTGAGAAATTATCACAAATTGAATAACCACTTTACACAGAATTCCTGATATGTTGGTTAAGAGGAGTTATGAGCTGAATTTGGAATTCTGAGGCACTTTTAATGAGGACAATAATGTCTTGGTGTCCACTGTGAAAGTTTTCAAAGATGTGATACATCTCAACTCTTGGGTGTATTATGGTACATCTGGACTGTATTATAATGAAAATTATCTGTTGCTTAATTTGTATCGATGCTCAGCTTTTTTTAGAGTTTGGCAGAGCAGGGCATCTGCTAAAAAGTGATGTCTATCCTATTTACTTTATTTAGAGGGCCATGGACATCATTGCACTTATAGTACAGTGGTCACCACTTTTTGGAGGATGTCCCGCTGCCACCCTACTTTAAGTAAAACCCACCCCTGTGAATTTAGCCAATGCACCATTACTTTGTAGTCCTAGTTCAAATGCATTCTGTATGAGGCAACTTTTTCAAATCATGAAGTTGCCCTCAGATATACCCTCTTTCAATCTCACCTGCTCCTCAGTATTCTGTTTTGTCACATGTTGGATGTTTTCTGTGGTGAACATGCTTTTAGCAGCGCCTCCTCAATATACTTGTCAGACCACATACCATGCAGAAAGTTATAATTACGGTCTGAGGAAAGGGATAATAGAATCTCCCCTTGTGCAGTAAAACAGAAGTGAGTAACTCCTTTAGTTTGGCTGGGTTGGATGAAATGCCAAAAAATGTTGCATGTCCACTCTACCTTGTTTAGAGTGCATATCAGGGGATACTCTCTAAATAAGCCAAACGGGACATCCGCGAATTTTGGTGTCTCTCTCGCATTCACCAAAGTCTATACGTTGTCTTTATTCTACGGAGGCTTTAGTGGCCTTCCCTTTCGAAAGACCACAAGTGGCCTGTTCTACATCACGTTTGCCTCACTGATTAAATAAGAGAGACGTTTTGGAAAAATTAACAAATTATCGATTAGAGACTCAGATATATTGAACACAGGGACTGCCTCTATAAACATATTTCCTTCTGTTGTTTGTCCATATACCGTTCGATTTTAGGTGCCCAAATATTTTCAAGTATCCTTCAAGTATCCTTCAGGGGACAAGCGAGTCCGTTAGCAGATATCGACTTACACAAACTGGTACATGGATTGAATGACAATCCTTCGGTAATTAAAGCACCCTAGTACAAAAATACGGTGTGTATTAAGAAATGAATAGCATGTGCAGTTATTGCAGTGGAAAACTGCCCCGTGCTGGAATAGTTATTATTAATGAAATAATTTCCTGCTACATGGGCCAACACGTTTATCTTCTCTTCAGTATATCAGTTTCTTTAATCTCTATATCTCTCTTTCCCAACTCTCTTCTTTGCCTTCATGATTCTAGGGCACCAGATAGGTGTAATTTAGCTGAGTGAGCTAAACTCTCTCTGCTGAGAGATTTGTGGGCTACAGAATGAAATATATCTTGTCAGGTATGATTCAACCATCAACCCTTACATGGAAAAACATAGGTAACATTTCAATAGAGTAATTGAAAGTGGGTGTATACATGTTTTAGTATTTAACATAGTCATTCCTATTTTTATTATATAATTTTATTTCCTGTGTCAGCCTCTGTCTGTTATCTTTACCCTTCATTAGATGGCGAATGGCTGAACCCTTTCTAATGTTGAATCCCACGAAAATAAAGGGCCAGAGTACATTTAGGACCTCTACATTCTGCGACAAGAGAGAGTACTATTGAATATCGAGTACAAGAATATCGCAGGGCACAAATATTGTGGGCATCATATCGAGTGGCAAAAATATCCAAAAGTTAGTGCAAAGAGGAAAGTATAATTTTACTATTCCTACCTCCATATCTATGTACCTTGTATATATAGGTATTGTCAAGGTACATAGATGTGGAGTTAGGTATAGAAAATCTATGCAGACTTCCTTTTAATGTTTTGTCCATTATATTAGTGTCCTACTGTATCCTGGACTGGGCATTCACGAACTGCATTAGGACAAGAGCATCAGACCAGTGGTTATGGGCCAGTGCCCCACTGCTGTCATGTTGGTCCGCAACTTGGGCCTTCAGTCTAGCAGAGCCCTTTTGGAACGGCCTAAGCGGCTCAAGTAGTGAGCACATCTATTTGTATTAACTTAATTGCTAAGGATAACTCAGCCTTTCATAGAGAACCATCCACATATTCAGGTCATATATGCGCTTTCCTAGATATCCGTTTTTTCAGCGTTATATGTTCATTCTATAGCGCAAAGAAGCTTTCATTCAATAACTGAAATATACCATCACATCTGGTTACTTTGTCCTTCTCTGTCTTTTGTCTCTTTCTGCCAGCTCCCTTGTGTGGCCTGAAGGTAACCAAATACCTAATTTAAATAAACTGATGGCGTAAAAGGTATTTTCTTATATTACCTGGTGCAAAAGAATAAACATAGACATGAGTAGAGGAAATGTTGTTTATAAATTAAGTTTCATAGACTTTAATTAAAAGCAATTGATGTTTCTGTCTGGAATGCGTTAGAACTTAAAATACATGAGACATAAAGAAGATGCAAGTATTTATTTTTCAAGGTTGTATTTAACTAGATAGTTTTGTTATAACTATAAAGAAATTGAGAGATGAAAGGTGTACAGCCTAAATTCAGGTTGCATTTATATCATTAAATTGTACGTAGTTAACATGAATTTACTTTGCAATATCAGCTCATTGATGTATACAATGGAGAATTTCATTCACAATCGGGGGAACATTGTATTGTCAGCTTGTAGAGCGCATGCCCAAAGTAAAACACTGGCTTACATATTGATCGATACAGTTACAAGCTTACAAACATAAACTAAAATACATAATCCTGCTTTTGCACAAATACAACACTTGCAGGCAATCACGCACACATGGAACAGAAGTGCAGACAGGTGCAGACACAAAACGCAGGGGCACATAGAAATTATGTACTCACACTCATGCAGTTGCAAAGCTAGCAACTGGCATCATGGAATGTGCAACGTCTACGTTGGGGGTTTGCGAATTTCAAGTAGTTTTTTTGTTGCTTAATTATGCACATTTTGAGTAATATGAAGGAAATGACATGTTATTATACTAAATGCAAAACCAGCATTTGGTGCTATATTTTAGTGTTAAATGCGTCCTCGCATCCATTTTAAAAGGCGATACTTTTTGCGTTGAAAGCGTATAAGAAAAGCAAGCGCCACAAACAGCAACCGCTAGTGTTCTGATGGTTGGAGGTACTCCCATGTGCTTGTACTATGTTTTTGTCACGAAACCTTAATTATGCGGCACGTCTCACTTGTGTGACTTCAGAAGTTTCGTGTAGTACGCATAACACAAAATTCTCGAAACTACATGAAATTATACCCATGTTTTCGAACTGACCTACTTTTTCGTCATTGTACTGGGATTTTTAACCTACATTTATTTATGTGAATTGCTCTTTTATTAGAAGAACGGTAATTCAAAAACAAAAGAAATGCTACAGATGAAAAAGCAACACGTTGGAATAGGTGGCAACTTTGATGGCTATAAGTAGAGAACGTCTATTAATTTGTGGGTGGTGAAGCATGGTAAATGACGACAGAACAGTACAAACAGTGCGAACAATTATCAGCTAAACATTTGCAGCGAGAATATTACGGTAGATTACGGTAGCATTGTAGTAGTACCGTCAAGTTAATTACAACTGTTCTTGGGATTTGAAGTGCTTCTTGAGAGGAATCTTGAAGGAGGTGGCCAATGACGCTGAGAGCATTTCGCTTGGAATTTGCAGAGCAAAGAACCCTGCAGGTGACACGACCAGAATCTGGGTGTTCACATGGATCTTTTGGCCTGACAAAGAGGTCCTGTCTGGCTGAGTGCAGGTTGCGAGTTGAAGAGTAATGAGTTAAACTACATAGAGGTTGTTTGGGGTTGAGGTGTTTATGGCTTTAAGATCAAACATAGTAGTTTGTGAAAGGATCAATTTATTTTACTAATAGCCATTCAGTTTGCTTATGATGTTATGACTTACGATTGAGTCTAGAACGATTGTACGAGATCATTGGTGCAAAGTTTAGAACTTTATCTTGTGGAGGAAAAGAATGTATTGGGCGGCTAATCTGTGGACTGCTACATTGGTCACATACCACGAGGTTTAGTGAGGAAATCTGAATTTGGCTCTATGGAAAGGGATGCTTCCTAACATTTGAAGAACTAACGTAAATCTAGCACCTAAGGCTGTTTTCCTTATCAACGTTTCTGGATTCATTGTGGAATTACATTATTGGTAATTTTTCTGTCAATGATAAGGACATAGCTATAAGTACCAATATATAAAATACCATTTGCTAATAATCCAGAATTGGTAAAAGTTTTTACATGTTAGATATGAAATGGATAATTTGAATTCTATGCCCATCAACAAATTGAAAGATATGTGAATGGATCTAAAATTCATTTTCATTTTGCTTGTGTGACAAAGTAGGCATGAAATACAGTTTTCCTCCGCCTTATTTGTGGGCTATATTCACTAGGCTATGCCTTAAGAATGATAAGTAGTTGTTTGTAGGTTTGTGATCCCATCTCTCGGCAAACAGTGGGTCCCATGCAATAAATATTTGTAATGGGATAAGAGTGGTACTTAGGGGCATATTTATACTCTGTTTGCGCCGGAATTGCGTTGTTTTTTTTTTACGCAAATCCGACGCAAAGCTAACTCCATATTTATACTTTGGCGTTAGACCCGTCTAGCGCCAAAGATCTTGGAGTTTGCATCATTTTTTGGCGTGGACACCTACCTTGCGTTAATGATATGCAAGGTAGGCGTTCCCGTCTAAAAAATGACTCCAAGGCATGTGCGCCTTATTTAAACTCCCGTGCAAAAATGACGCACAGGAGTGGGCGGGTAAAAAAAAATGACGTCCAGCCGCTTTGGCGTCATTTGTTAACGCCTGGTCAGGGCAGGCGTTAAGGGACCTGTGGGCTCGGAAGGAGCCCAGAGGTGCCCTCCCATGCCCCCAGGGACTCCCCCTGCCACCCTTGCCCACCCCAGGAGGACGCCCAAGGATGGAGGGACCCATCCCAGGGAACTTAAGGTAAGTTCAGGTAAGTATTTTTTAAAAAAAAATTTGTGGCATAGGGGGGCCTGATTTGTGCCCCCCTACATGCCACTATGCCCAATGACCATGCCCAGGGGACATAAGTCCCCTGGGCATGGCCATTGGGCAAGGGGGCATGACTCCTGTCTGTGCTAAAACAGGAGTCATTTCAATGGGGGTTGGGAGTAAAAAAAAATGGCGCAAATCGGGTTGAGGCCACAATTTTGCCTCAGACCTGACTTGCCCCATTTTTTGACGCTCAAGCTCCATTTTCCCCTACGCCGGCGCAGCCTGGTGTGGGTCATTTTTTTTTATGCACACCAGTCAGCTGCGCCGGCTAACGTAATTCCATAAATAAGGCACCCGCATGGTGCTTTGGAATGGCGTTAGCCGGCGTTAAAATTTTTGACGCACAACTGCGTTGGCGCAGTTGTGCGTCAAAAAGTATAAATATGGCCCTTAGTACCTTGAGTGCATGTAGGTATTCTGCTACCTAAACAAACAGTCTATTATAGGCAATGCTCGACTCTAATGCCTTCTGTTAAGATGGATTTCTTCTCGACAAGACCTCCCAAAGAAAACATCAGGTGCCAATATGTATTAAGAAATCTATATAATGGGAAACCGAGGGGAGATAAATCATTCCAACACTGTTACTTTTCTTAACTAGACGTGTTTAACTTTAGTGCTTAAAAGACTTTGCCTTTTCTGAACTCTGAGGCTGAATCCTGATACCTCACTGACCAGACTGATGTCCTGATGACGAAGACTATCTTAGCTTGCCGATCCAATTGAGGAGTGGTATACTGTCACTGATGATGTTTGCTATATCTATTTGCTTTGTTTCTAGGTACCAACCGCTATTTTGATAGAGCCATAGTTAGATGTTTTTCCAAATTTGTTTTGACTAAATTGTTTTGCATGAAGGCCAAACATGCTATTCTAATCTGGTGCTAGTTAGGGAGCTCACTGATGAAGTTCCCTATATGAAATAACAGCTGATGTCTTTTCCTTGCTGAAACTAAATGTATGTAATATCGTTTGCGCAGTCATTCTTGCTATTAATCTGTATCGTAGCTTTAGAATGTGTAGTAGCTCAAGCTTTGATTAGATTGTGTTTCTTCCGCCGTTTTGGACAGCCAGTGTTGTTTCTATATGTTTGTCAATTGATTTTGAGATTGACTTACATTAAATTAGCATTGTTATTATAGGGAAATAATACTCTAACTTTTACATAAAAGAGTGGTTTTTCATGGCTGCAGGGTCATAGTGTGTGACAATTTCTGACTCCTATTGATTACTAATGTTATTGATTGTTATTGATTATTGTTTTGCATTTACGGCATACATGGTGGGAAAACCTCAAAGCGAGTCAAAAGGTTCATCGACTTATTCGCGCCTCCCTTGTAAGTTTACTTAAGGTCTGACGCGCTAACAGAGATGGTAGCAGAGATTGATGGTTAGTCTCCTTAAGATCCCATCATAGATGCACGGTACAGGTTTGTCTCCTTAGGAGCCCATCATACAGTCCAGAAAGAGAGGTAGAAGAGTATTCGGTCCCAGAGATTTTAAGAGAGAAATAATAGGTGCTCCCAGAGATGATAGCAGGGTATGGGTTAATACCCCACAGAGAGAAAAATAATTCACAAAGTTGTTGAAACTGGTGAAACTTTGGGTGTTCTAGATTCAATGATACAAATTGGAGAGAAAATGTGCCCCTAAGTGCTTAAGATGACTTTCCCAGAATTTTGTTGTAATTTGTCTTATTTAATAGGTCGATCGGGCATGATTGTGGTAAGCGGTTTTGTTACCCTTCCTGTAGTAAACAGAAAAATTGTGTTTTGATATTGTTCAGTGCTCGCAATAAATTTTCTTTAGTTTTTGTGTGAATCTGAGTTTGGAAGGACAAGCCGCAAGACTTTGTCAGCCATAGTACGTGTTAGTGTGACCTCACTGGAGTCGCACCGGGATAGGTTGGTTAGTGAGAAGGGTCGCACACGGATTGGCAGCCGTTGGTGAAGCGCAATTGGGTCAGAATGTGGGTGAAGAGATTTCTGGGATTAAACGTCACTTTCTGATTTGATTTAGAACAACATAAACGTTGCAAAAAGATGACAATGAGTTTATTTTACAGTTATTGAGAAATCGTCCATCCGTATGCAGCACACAAGAGTGGTCCGACCCAGGTTAACACAACAATGAGTCCAGTACAGCTTAATCTGAACATGACATAGAACCTGATGCAGAGTAGTCTTAATACACCTATTACTCCAGTAGCACAGAATCAGGTGCCACAGTTGAGTGTGCCGAGAATTTACCCTGATGTACCGATTGTGGAAACTGCCACAAATCTAATAGTGTCTACAGGACAGGTTTTCCCAAAACCGACAATGGTTCAGACAGAGCCAACTCCACTTTTACTACCTCAAGTGCAGCCACAAGTAATGCCAAAGTACACTCCGACAACAGGGACTCAGGCAAATATGTCTTTACTGATGAGCCAGAATACGGAAATTACGCACCCACAGAACTTGAGTATCAGACCCAGCTCAGATGCTGTACCTGTACCTGTCACCATTGGTCCGATTGTGCCTTTAAAAACCAATGCAGGTGGACAGGGATTTCTGAATCAGAATTCAATAAGGGGAGGACATAATGAGAATATCCGAGTAGTCTCTCATGTGGAACAGACATTTGACAGATCAAGATCATTGCTAGACTTTAGTCTGTTCGGAGTTCCTTCGGATACTGAGATTGGGTTGAATGTTAGTCAGAGCCGGAAATTACTAACACCGCAGTCCCCAAATACAGCAGTACAAAAGGTGCTGCCTGCCCCGGCCACTAATATTTTACTGCAAGGTTTGACTGCCCAACAATTGACTGAATGGTTAGACAAACTGAATACCCCCACAGACTGCTCCTAGGGGAGAGGAGTACTTGAACTACACAAGATTAGGAATGGAAGCGGGTGAGCTCATTGAGGGAACTATGTGAGTGAACAGATTAGAGTCCTACACAGAAGCGGAGTTGAGGTATCTGTGCCTGAAAATTACAAGTGAAGTGAGTAATGTGCATCAAAGGTTAGCAGACCTGGCAGAGAAGTATGGCATAGAAATAGAGAAAACAAAACATTTGAAAAGGAGTTACAGGTTGGATTTTGACGCAAAAGACTTTGAACACATGAGATCTGCAGGGATGAAGGAACACCTTAGGGAGTTACTTCAAAGTGTCCAGACATGGGGAGCATTAGACAAATTGGAAGGCAGATGGCCAAAGAAAAGAGATAAAAGGAAAAGGGATTCTGTGGAACTGACTGCAAATGTGCAGCAGGGCAAGGATCCAGTGAAAATTGTACCAATGAGAGAGATTCCAGGAGGGAATTTTGTTTATGTCCCTTGGAGCATAAGTGACATTCTGTCCTTTACAAATGATTATCCAAGGTTGAAAGAGAAGCCAGTAGAATGATACTAGCAGACAGACAGGTTTGTGAAACTTGCGAAGTGCCAGTGGGAAGACTTGAACACTCTATTAGAGATAGTAGTCCCAGCTGATCTATGGATGGAGTGTAAAATGAGTATAGATTGGCCGAATAAAAAACCAGAGAGAGATCAAGATGCAGGTGCGCCGTCTCCTGTAATTAACAATTACTACAAGGTGATTGAATTCCTGAAGATGAGAATTTCGCCCCCAAAAAATTGATTTTCAGAGAATAGACAGCACAGCTTAGGAAGCCAAGGAGTCCATGAATGCATATTATGAGAGAATGTTGCTGATATTCAAGCATTACAGTGGTACAGAGACAATTGAGCCGAAAGACATGATTCATTTTGTGTTCAGATTTGTGGAAGGATGAGACCTGAAATGAGTCAGATGATTAAGAGTCATTTGATTTGCTGGCAAGCAAAACTGATTGATGAGGTATTGCAGTATGCAAAGTACTCAGTGATGAGATCCAGTAGAAGCAGAGAAAGTTGAAGGAAAAGGCGATAGTGATGCAGATTAAAGCTGCACAAACAGGGATGCAGGGAAACTTTCCACTGAAGCAACAGAAGCAGTAGGGCAATATGGTATTTTCAAATTAGATCAGAGGTAGAGGTCACAGAGGTAATGGAAACCATAGTCCTGATTTGAATACTGCAGTGGTTCAGAATAATGTACAGGGAATGAAGAGAGTGTTGCCTTGTCACGCTCGTGGAGTGGTCGGACATTGGAAACGGGAATGTCCGATGATGGTGCAGGAAGGTATCGTTCACAAACAAATTACATCAATTCATTCCAAAACATGAGAGGACAGAGAAGGAGAGGTCATAATCTGAACTTTCGAAATAATGTGAATCAAATGCAAAAATGTTAATCCATGCAACAGGTGCTAATGCCACATGTACAAATAACACAGATGCAACCGATGCAACAGCAGGTTCCCATGGTACCTAGACAGCAAATTCAAATACCTCAATCCCCAGTGGAGCAGCACCTGGTGATACTTCACCTATTCCCGTTACACAGTGAAAATGGAATAAATGATGATTGGGTGAGCGAGAGTTTGGATGAAGAGGAGTGTGTGCTTGCAGCTTACTTAGAAGTAGATCAGAAAGGTCCCTATGTGAAGGGAAAGGTCATGGGACACAGATTTTCATTCTTGGTTGACACAGGAGCTACACGCTCTACAGTAAGTTCTACAGAAGTTCCAAACTTGCACCTTTCAGGAAAGACAGTCCGGATTGTAGGAGTAGCAAATCAATATTTGACAAATCCAATTACAGAACAAGTTCAGGTTAAAATTGGCAGCTTTAAATGATTACACAAATTCGTGGTCTGTGATTCAAGTCCGGTATCCTGTACTTGGAAAAGACTTGATGTGTAAAACGAGGTGCTCGATTACTTGCTCAAATGATGGAATCGAGATACAGACCAACAGTGATGATGAAGATGGCAGAGTGTGAAACAATAAATGATGAGTACCCCCTGATTAATTTCTTTCCAGTGTTCACAGTGAAGGAGCTTCCTCCTGATTTACAGGGAACGGTTAAAGAGAAAGTGTGGGATCTGACAGGGAAAGAAATAGGTCTGATCAAGGCAGTTGAGTCAGTTAAAGTTCATGTAAAGCTGAACGCAATTTTTCCCCAGATTCCCCAGTACCACATGCTACAGGATAACCTTAAAAAGGTTGACCAGATAATTGCAGGGTTTGTAAAACAAGGGTTTTTGAAAGAAGTGTTGAACAGCCCATGTAGTTCACCGATAGTAGGTTTGAAAAAGCTTTGTGGGAAAGTTTGAATTGCCCTGTGGTGCCAAATCCAGCTGTGATAATGTTTCAGATTGCGTGTGATGCTGAGTGGTTCACTGTCATAGACTTGTCACAAGCCTTCTTTTCAGTGCCTCTTCATGAGAACAGGAAATTTCTCTTTTGTTTCACATTTTTAGACCGAGTTTACTGTTGGTGTCAAATTCCTGAAGGGTTTTCAGATTCACCTTCCCTATTCAATCAGATCTTGAAAAAGAATTTGGAGTCGTTGGAATTGCCTTTCCAATCAACATTGGTACAGTGCATTGATGACTTGCTGATAGCGTCCAAATCAAGGGACGAGCGAAAGTATGACCCGATTGCCTCACTGAACCATTTGGGAGAAAATGGTCATAAAGTGTCTCCACTTAAATGGGAAAACTGTCAGAAAGCAGTAAAATACTTGGGTCACCAGATTGAGAAGGGGACGAGGGAAATATACAGAGAAAGGGTTACAGCCATATTGCAGATGAATCCCTCAGCCACACAGAGAGATGTCAGGATGTTATTGGGGATGGTAGGCTACTGCCGCCAATGAATCCCCAATTTTTCAGTCATTTCCAAGCCACTGCAGAAGCTGACCCAAAAGCAGATTATTGATCCCCTAGTGTTAGACCAGGCTTGCATGAAAGTGCTTTCTGAATTGAGGGAGAGTCTATGCAAAGCTCCGGCTTTGGGTATGCCTGATTACACAAAGTCCTTCACGTTGTTTTGTCATGAGCCTGATGCATGTTCTTTGTCTGTCTTGACGCAGGTTCACGGAGTTGTAAACCATCCAGTAGCATATTTTTCAGCTACTTTGGACCCAGTCGTAGCGGCTTTACCAAGTTGTTTGTGTGCAGTTATAGCGGTTGGACAGAGCCTCACACGTGTGAAGGCTTTGTGATAGGACACCCCCTGACAATAATGGTCCCTCACTCAGTTGAGGTTTTACTTACCCGCACCAAGAAACAATATCTGACTGGTGCAAGATTACCAGATATGAGACGAGTATTTTAGGGTTACCAAATGTGTCACTAAAAGGATGTACAGTGCTTAACCCGACAACCTTACTTCCAAATGAAAATGTTGAAATTGAAAAGTTGGAAGACATTGAGCATGATTGTCTTGAAGTAACTTATCTGTGCACAAAACCGAGACCTGATATTAGTGACACTGGATTGGAAGAAAATGATCAAATTATCTTTGTTGATGGTTCCTGTCCAAGGGACAATACAGGAGTACTGAGAGCAGGGTATGCTGTGTGCACAATTTCCGGTATACTGGAAGCTTCCTGGCTTCGAGGAGTATATTCTGTACAAGTAGCGGAACTAGTAGCCCTTACCGGAGCGTGCCATATTTCTGGTCAGCTAAAAGTTACCATCTATGAGGATAGCCAGTATGGATTTGGAATAGTCCGTGACTTTGGCCAGTTGTGGTCACTGAGAGGTTTCATGACCTCTTCAGGTTCACCAGTGAGAAATGGTGAGAGAATTAAATAATTGTTGAATGCTATTCAAATGCCTGAAAAGATTGCCATGGTGAAATGCAGTGCAAGATTTTGTGTCAATAGGAATTGATATGCTGATCAAGTTGCAGGATTTTGCGCATTGAACTGTATATCGTTCAAAAATAAGTGGGAATTGTTACCTGAAGAAGATTAAACATGTCCAAGTTTTGTATTGAAAGTAATTGACACACTGGAAGAATTGAAAACATTGCAGAATAATGTTGACTGGGAGAAAAAATGTTCATGGAGCGAAATAAAATGTGTACAGCAACAAGATGAATTGTGGGTTTCAGAAGATAATTTGTTGTCAAATGGCTAGGTATTATCATGGTCAAGCACATGTTGGGAGAGATGCCATGATTCGTTTGTTCAAGAACAATTGGTTCAGTCCAAGGTTTAGACAAGTTGCTTAAGCAGTTTGCCATCTTTGTGTCATTTGCCAGCAAAGGAATGCGGGAAGAGGGACAGTGGTTAATTTGAGCCACATTGGAAAAACAGGAGGTCCATTCAGCAAAATGCAAATGGATTTTACTGAGATGCCTGTGGGTGGAGGTTTGAGTTATGTGTTGGTGATTGTCTGCATCTTGTCACTGGATTGAAGCATACCCTACATGAAGGAATGACAACCTCACATAGCGAAATTACTGCTTAGAGAACTGATACCATGTTTTGGGTTTCCAATCTCTTTGCAATCAGATAGGGGAAGACACTTCAACAATTAAGTAATTTAATTACTGTGTGCAGCCTTGACCATTGAGGAGAAGTTGTAGTTACCTCCCTGAAACATCAGGACTAGTGGAACAGATGAATGGTACCTTGAAGTCAAGGATGGCAAAGATGTGTGCGTCCACAAATCTGAAATGGCCTGACTCACTGACATTAGTTCTGATGACAATGAAAAACACACCCGACAGGAAGACAGGATTGTCGCCGCACAAAATCCTCATGAACAGAGTAATGAGGTTGCCAGGGATGTGTTGGACTACTGCAAAAGGCTGGCTGATGTGGTTCGCTCTTTTTCTCAGCAGGTGGAAGCCACCACACTGCCACCGATCCAAGATCAAGGACACACACTGATGGCAGGTGACTGGGTGGTGGTGCAGAAACACGTGCGGAAGACGTGGTCGGAGCCTCACTGGAAAGGCCTGTTCCAGGTGGTTCTGACCACTACCAAAGCTGTGAAGTGCGTTGGAGTTCCGAACAGGATCCACACAAGCCACACCAGAAAAGTGGCATGTCCTTTGGAAGATGAAGAGGAGTTGTTGGGAGTACCGACAATGACCAGACAAGCCTCAGAGCTCGAAGGAGAAAAAAGAGGAACTGAGGCCAAATCTGAGCCCATTGAGGACAGTTCAGTCACTCCTGGGAGAGACGAAGGAAAAGACCTCCTGGAGGGTGACAGTGATCCAATCTCAATTGGCGCAGCAGGAGAGCCTAGTCAAGAGAGTGCTTTCCCAGAAGTAGGTGAATCTGAGAGACAAACAGAGCAAACAACAGACCCCGATGGGGAAGGAGTTGAGGTGGATCAATGCCAATGTGATCTGACTCCTCCTGAACCAGTTGCAGGTCTCTCAAGAGAAAATGCTGCAGAGTAAGAATAAGTTTCAAGTTCAACACTGAAAAGAGCATTGGCAAAGGGTCCACTGAAAGAAGATAAGTGGCTGGAGTCACAGGCAAAGAAAAAGGAAGTAGTTGTTGAGACACCAATCAAGAAAGAAGTAGATACAACAAGGAGAGAAGATCTAAGTGAAGGAGAATTGAATGGAGATCGAAAGTTGAAAAGAAAGAGGATAGCAAGTCGAAGGTACGCAGGTCTTGAATGGGCGTATGCAACAACAAGTGAATGTCAAAGAGAGTTTTTGTCTTTTTGTTTTGATCGAGACATTCCAGGTCAATATTTTTTCACTTGAAGGAAAGTGACGAACTGAACTGGTGAGACAAATTGAGAAAAGTGCAAAGAGAACAGAGACTGTTAAAAGTAACTGGATAAGACTTTGATAATCTGATTGTGACAAGATAACCTGATTTGACCAGCTGCTAAACCGATTTTTGACAAGTTTACCAATTTTTGAGAAAAAGGATCCTGGAAGTGTGACTGAAGCTGTAAATAACTGCTGAAAGAAGATATTTGTTTTTGATTTTTTCTGCATAGTTATAACTTTTTTTCTTCTACTTTCTGATTCTTTACAGGGTAGGAAGAACAGGTGCTGTAAATACATGAGTATTGATTTGGCAATTGTATGCGTGATATTGGGTGTAATGTTGATTGTGGGTATGACTTTTCTTGACAAGTGTAAAGCCAACCATACTTCAGCTTTAGAGACAACTACTGAATTAACAGTGATAGAGAAGTTTAGGCTAGATGAGAAGTATCTGCATGTAGATAATGCTCAAGGGGAACTGTTGGACCTGGCTTTTTAGACAGGGTCATCCACAAACTTTTTGCCTCCTTCCTCCTATTTTTTCTGACCTGTTGTTGTTGGCTTTTGAACTCTGGGCACTTTACCACTGCTAACCAGTGCTAAAGTGCATATGGTCTCTGTGTAAATTGTACTATTGATTGGTTTATCCATGATTGGCTATTTAATTTACTGCTAAGTCCCTAGTAGAGTGCACTATATGTGCCTAGGGCCTGTAGATTAAATGCTACTAGTGGGCCTGCAGCACTGGTTGTGCCACCCACTTCAGTAGCCCCTTAACCTGGTCTCAGGCCTGCCATTGCAAGGCCTGTGTGTGCAGTTTCACTGCCACTTCGACTTGGCATTTAAAAGTACTTGCCAAGCCTAGAACTCCCCTTTTTCTACATATAAGTCACCCCTAATGTGTGCCCAGGTAACCCCTAGAGCAGGGTGCTGTGTGGGTAAAAGGCAGGACATGTACCTGTGTAATTTATATGTCCTGGTAGTGTAAAACTCCTAAATTCGTTTTTACACTACTGTGAGGCCTGCTCCCTTCATAGGCTAACATTGGGGCTGCCCTCCTACATTGTTGAAGTGGCGCTGCTGATCTGAAAGGAGCAGGAAGGTCATATTTAGTATGGCCAGAATGGTAATACAAAATGCTGCTGACTGGTGAAGTCGGATTTAATATTACTATTCTAGAAATGCCACTTTTAGAAAGTGAGCATTTCTTTGCACTTAAATCTTTCTGTGCCTTACAATCCACGTCTGGCTAGGTTTAGTTGACAGCTCCTTGTGCATTCACTCAGACACACCCCAAACACAGGGTACTCAGCCTCACTTGCATACATCTGCATTTTGAATGGGTCTTCCTGGGCTGGGAGGGTGGAGGGCCTGCCCTCACACAAAGGACGGCCACACCCCCTACTGGGACCCTGGCAGACAGGATTGAACTGAAAGGGGACCTGGTGCATTTCTTAGCCCCTCTTTGAAATCACCCCCACTCCAAAGGCACATTTGGGTATAAAACAGGGCCTCTGCCCTACCTCATCAGACCTTGCTGGAGAAGAAACCTGAACCAGAACCTGCATCCTGCCAAGAAGAACTGCCTGGCTGTCTAAAGGACTCACCTGACAGCTTTCTACAAAGGACTGCTGCCTTGCTGTTGCCCTGCTGCCTTGCTGAACTCTTGTCAGGCTGTAAAAGTGCTCTCCAAGGGCTTGGAAAGAGCTTGCCTCCTGTTCCCTGAAGTCTCAGGACCAAAAAGACTTCTCTTTTTCTTTTGGACTCTTCGTGCGCCGAAAATTTTGACGCACAGCTTGCTCCGCGGCGAGAAAATCGCAGCACACCGACGCTGTTCGACACGACACCTTCGGGGCGACCGGAACTTCAATGCACGGCCTCGCAAGGACAATGCCGCCTGACTTACAGAGGGGAAATCGAATCGCGACGCCTGCCGTGAGACCGAGAATTCCACGCACAGCCTCCCGGAACGACACACAGCCAGAAAACAAGCCGAAGAATCCACGCACAGACCCCAGGACATCTGGTAATCCCGCGACCCACAGAAAGAGACTGTCTGCGCGCCGGGAAACGACGCACGACTTCCCTGCGTGAAAAATAACGACGCAAGTCCGTGTGTGCAGAGGAGAAATCGACGCACACACCATTTTTCCACATATCTCTTCTTCTGTGGCCCTTTGCAGAGATTTTCCACTCCAAACCAGGTACTTTGTGCTTGAAAGAGACTTTGTTTGTTTTTTAAAGACTTAAGACACTTCATATCACTTTTTAGTGATATCTTTACAAATTCATATTGCATCTTTGATCGTTTCGACCTGCAAATACCCAGATAAATATTATATATTTTTCTAAACACTGTGTGGTGTATTTTTGTGGTGCTATATTGTGTTATTGTATGATTTATTGCACAAATACTTTACACATTGCCTTCTAAGTTAAACCTGACTGCTCGTGCCAAGTTACCAGAGGGTGGGCACAGAATAATTTCGGATTGTGTGACTTACCCTGACTAGCGTGAGGGTTCTTGCTTGGACAGAGGGTAACCTGACTGCCAACCAAAAACCCCATTTCTAACAGGAACTTTCTTCTAATGTCTTCTATCTCTTATTGAGTGAGTATGTTGAAACAATGGATGCAAAGAATTGTTATGCATGTACGCAGATTTCTTCATCAGTCGAAGAAGGAGGTACCTATCACAGTTTGCCTCTTACTTATGAGATAAGTTGAATTCTTGTACTAACAAGATTCTGTAACCAGGAGTGCATTCAGTATTTCTACTCCAACCATGACGTAGTGTTTTAGTTTGTCCCTATAATTAGGTACCTGAGGAGAGTAGCTAAGGATAATGACATAGTATTAGTGAGAGGTTTCGTCGAGCCCACATTAACTTTTGTTACAGCTTACGCACACAGAAACAACTTGACATGTGTTCTTACACCTCTAGAAAAGAGCTTCTTAGATCACACAGATGACGGGAGAAAGGCATGTAAGGTGAAGTTAGAAAAGGGCTTAGAGAAAAAGACTTTTAGAAATGATTATGCTTTTAGTGCAATAAAAACACAAGGGAAATTAGCTTTAGATGTGCAACACGTAGGCAAGCTTTGGGTGTATAGGCCTAAATCTAGTACTGACACTTTGTTTGTGGAAATGAGTAAATGTAGACATGTGTTTTTGTTTCAGAGTAAGTGGACATTTTTGTTGAATGGACAGGATCCAGCAATTCCTGGTATACATTACATCTGTGGGCCTAATGCTTATTACCATCTTCCAAGAGGATGGTATGGTACTTGTTATTTGAGGATAGTTTTGCCAAATATATTTCAACTAGAGTTAGAGAAATTTCCAAAAATGACTGAAGTATATCACATTCGAGAGAGGAGAGAGTCTCCTTCTGGTATAGTGAGAGATATATTTGGAGCAATGATACCTTCAGTAGGAGTTGTTCTGAATTCAATAAAGATTTGAAAGTTGCCTACTATTGTGGATAACATGCTGACAAATTTTTCAGGAGCCATGAGCCTGATAGATACAGATTTAGCTGCTGAAACAGCTATGACTCTTCAGAACCATCTTGCGATAGACATTCTTTAAGCAAAGGATGGCGGAGTTTGTAAAATGCTTAATTCAAAGCATTGCTGTTCATTCATTCCTGATAATAGTAAATAAATTAGAAGCTTACTTACTAATTTGACTAATGAGAGTGCTGATTTGAAAGAATTGAAAGAACCAGGTGTTTGGGAGAAAGTAGGCAAAGGATTTGCCTCAGTGGGAAATTGGCTCAGAAACATTGGGAAAGGGATACTATTGAAAATAATACAAGCAATATTAATTATTGTGATTTGTATAAATGGAGCTTAGGGAATATGTAATTTGTGTAAAAGGATTAAATTAAAGAGGATGAAAAATGATCAGAGGAGGGAAGAAATGAAAAGGAAAAAAATGTTTAGGGAAAATTCAAAAAGGGAATGAAAATTTGAAGGGTTAGAGATAACAGAATTTTAGCTGAAGCAAACATTTGTGTGGGTAGATTTGGTGTGGTGACATATTTAGTCATCAGAGAAGGGATTGTTAACGCTGATTTTATTAATGAATATTCATGTATTCTGACGGTTGATATTGCATAGAAAATATAGTAAGTTAGAGAATAATAATGCACGCAGTTGAAGGTGCTCCCACCAGAGTGGCCGCTAATGTTCACAAAGTGTACTTATTAATGGCTTATTAATATGAAGTGTTGAACTTATGTTTGATTAATGTAGTAGTATGTCATATTAAGGGTTATGCATTATGTATTCGCTTTATTAATTGTAGTTCTTAGCTTAGTGAGGCCTTGGCCTAGTTGCACGGCATCATGTCAAGCTACATTTCTTAGGCATTTAACAAAATGTCTGCTTAGAGAATTAAATTGTGATTTTCCACTGTACTCTTCATGTGCTCGTAGCTAAAAGTCTTTCTCATGAGAACTGCTTGCTGGAAGATGCTGTACTCACAAATACAACTATGCAAAATGTAATGTGTGTGAGACTGTCTTTCCCAGGAGAAGACAAAGACCATACTGACTGGAGTATAAGCTGCAACAATGTTGATACCTGACGCGCTGAATGACTGGTGCGGGACAAGAGGAGCCAATCATCGATATGAGAACCATATACTAGAAGAAATGTAGATTTGAAATTTTAGTTTTATTGGACAAAGTTCGAACATGTGATCCCCTGATCAATTAAGATGTGGGAAGTAGTTTTAGGAAATCTAACTTAGCAAGACTGCACCAAGGGGAGTGGAATCATTCCAATGCTGTTACTTTTCTTAATGAGACGTGTTTAAATTTATTGCTTAAAAGACTTTGACCCTCAATAAAAAGATTGGCGGTAAATGCTGCCTACTGCCGTGGCAACGGCCCCCAAAACACCATCGCCGCGGCTAATATCCGTCCGCCAATTTATGGCCATACTGGTGGATGGTGTTAAGGTGGCACTGCTATCACCAGCAGTGCCACACCAGTAAACCGCCGCCAGCCGTATTATGAAAAATAATACAGCCTGGCGGTGTTCTGCAGGTGGGCGCTGCTGGGGGTAGCAGTGCCCCATCCCGTTACCTGCCAGAAGACCTCCTGGATGCAGGTAAGTCGGGTTTCCGACAGGGGAGGGTGGTGGGGGTGTTGTGTGTGTGTGTGGGGGTGTGTGCATGAATGTGTGAATGTGTGAGTGAATGCAAATGTGTGTGTAGTGTTGTTTGCATGGGTGTATGCATGTGTGAGAATGCATGTATGAATGGATATGTGAATTCATGTATGCGTGTCAGTGTGAATGTGTATACTGATGTGTGCAAGAATGTATGGATTAATGTGTGAATGAATGTGTGTATGCCTGTGTGAGTGAGTGTCTGTATGCCTGGTGTGTGCCTGGGAGTGTGCGTGAAGGGGGGGTGAGGAATCTGAAGGGGGGAGTATGGATGGAGGGGGCATGGGGGTCAGCTGTGGAGTGTGTGGGTGCTTGTGGGAGCCTCCTACCAGTGTCAGGGAAGGAATTCCCTGTCACTGCTAGGATCTACCGCCATGGTTTTTGTGGCGTTGCAAACACTACGAAAACCATGACGGTAGGCAGGGTCATGATGCCGCTGGTGGTACAATAGCGGCCTCCAGGCTGGAGATTCCTATCTCTGGCCTGGAGGCTGCTACCGCCATGACGGTCGGTATAGTAAATTGGCGGGTTGGCTGCGAGAGGTATATTGTCACTGATGATGTTTGCTATGTTTATTTTATTTCTTTCTAGGTACCAACCGCTATTTTGATAGAGCCTGAGTTAGATGTTTTTCCAAATTTGTGTTGACTAAATTATTTTGCATGAAGCTCAAACATGCTATTCTAATCTGGTGCTAGTTAGGGAGCTCACTGATGAAGTTCGCTATATGAAATAACAGCTGATGTCTTTTCCTTGCTGAAACTAAATGTATGTAATATCGTTTGCGCAGTCATTCTTGCTGTCAGTTTGTAATGTAATTTTAAAATGTGTAGTAGCTCAAGCTTTGATTAGATTGCGTTTCTTCAGCAGCTTTAGACAGCCAGTGTTGTTTACTTATGTTTATCAATTGATTTTGAGATTGACTTACGTTACACTAGCAGTGTTAATATAGGGAAATAAGTATTCTAACTTTTACATAAAGGTGTAGTTATTCATGACTACAAGGTCATGGTGTGTGACAATTTCTGAGTCCTATTGATAACTAATGTTAATGATTGTTTTTGATTATTGATTATTGATCTGCATGTACAGGATATATGGTGGGAAAACCTCAAAGCGAGTCAAAAGGTTAATCAACATATTCGAATCACCCTTGTAAGTTTACTTATTAAGGTCTGACGCGCTAACAAAGGCATATGCATGGTAAAAGTTTTAAAGGTAAGTATTATTTTTGTAATTTTGTAAAGGTATGAATGGTAAAGGTATATGTGTGTTAAAGGTTTAACAGGTAGGTACAGGCAAGTATTAAGTGTTTCATGTGTTTTATATATCACCTGCTGGCGGTCAGTAGTTGTAGTTAGGACCATGTTTCCAAAGGGAAAGCATTTGACTTGCCCATATTGTTGCTGTCGTCTGATGAATCTTCAAGAATTTTTTCAAAAAAGTTGTGCCGGTGATTCTTGTTGTGCATGGAAAGTTTATGAGTGATCTGTCAAGTGTGGGCAGAGAAAAAAGGGTGGAGGAGTACAAAAAAGTGTTTCCCTCGTTAATACTCAAAGGAGTTTTAAACACGACTATATCCTGAACCGCTGGACGGAATTTGGCAGAAAGGCAGCTTTCGGTCTGCAGATTATGCTTTTTCTTTGTTGGTGTAAATCAGTTCAGTAGCTTAGGAGAGATGAAAGAAAATCCAAATTTGCATATCTTGGTGGAGCCTAAGCACAGATCTCATAGTGAGATCTGATTGGCTGTCAACGCTTTAACCGGGAAGTGTTGGCAGCCATTTTGGGACCAATATACATGATAGCACCCATTGAAATGCATTGTAGTGAATGGCAGGTTCTGAGGGTCACAAAAGGGAGAATGTATAAAGGGTGATAACAAATTGTAGTTACAATATAAATCATTTGTCGATGGTACTATACTAATTTTAGGAATTGTGGTGTGTTCTAAGGTCATTTTACCCTGCTGGGAGTTCATGAATAATGTTTGAGAGAAAACAATTTTCTCATGATTTTCCCAAAGAGGTGATGAAAGGTGCTCCAGGAGCTAAAATGAGAGCATATATTCTATACATTTTTTCTCAGCCATATGAGAATGAAGTCTGACATTCTCAGTAAAACATGTACTTCCAACAGGAGCAGGCTGACAGTTGATTCCCTTGTGTTCTACTGCAGCCTCCCAGAGTGGTCCAAAGAACAACTAGAGCGCTAAAAGTAATACTTATGACAAATGTATGGCACACTTGCAGCCATCTTGATTGAGTCAAACTGGTAAAACTTAAAGCATTTCATTTAGGAAGGCACAAAATGGGGGGGGGGTGAATTTTGTCATCGAAATTATGATTAATGCTGTAGGGGAAACAGCCTCTACAACAAATCCCTCATGTGATTAAAATGCAGGCAACATTACCACACATGCCTTTACCACACACGCCGTAACAACAAATGTTATTGTAAAGGAATGAGTGGTAAAGGCATATTTGTTCTAAAGGTTTTACAGGTATTTCTTATGGAGTGGGTATGGGTTTTTTCGTGGTAAGTTGTTTTTTAGGGGTAGGGTTAGGGTGGGTATGTATTTTTGGGCAAAAAGGGCAATTTTGGGGTTTAGGGTAGGTATGAGTTGTTGGGTGCAAGGGAATTTTTTAGGGTTTAGGGTGGATATGGGTTTTTGGGTGGAAAGGCATTATTTAGAGATTAGGGTGGGTTTGGATTTTAGGTGTCAAGGGTAATTTTAGAGTTTAGGGTGGGTATGGGTTTTCCGGTGTCAAGGTGTCAAGGGTAATTTTAGGGTTGCAGGGTGGGTATGGGTTTTTGGGTGGAAAGGGTAATTTTTAGTGTTTAGGGTTTAGGTAAGGTATGGATTTTCAGGTGGCAAGGATAGTTTTAGGGTCTGGGGTGGATATGGGTGGGTATGGGTTATTAGGTGGCAAGGGAATTATTACGGTTTAGGGTGGGTATGAGTTTTGGGGTTTTAGGGTCCTTTTAGAATTTAGGGTGGGTATGGATTTTTGGGTTGTGAGGTGCCCTTTGGCAAGTATAACTCGTGCCCTCGCCATGCACTGCTAACTACCCCAGATATTACAGCACTTGTGACAACTTTGGTGTTACTGTAACATTTGCAATAAAATTATTGATGAGATAACTGTGCATGGTGGGGCGCAAGCTAAAGTTACATTAGGGCATGAGTTAAAGTTACTTGAAATAACTCTAACTATAATAGCTGAATTTCTATGATTACATATATATTCACTGAAAAAAACAAAGGTTATTGACACATTATAGTTAGGATCTGAATTTACTCATACAAAACCATACATATTCACCTGTTATACTTATAGTTATCTAAAGTAACTATAACTCATGCCCTAAGGTAACTATAACTGACACCCCCGCCATGCACAGGTATGTAATCAATAATTTAACTGCAGATGTTACAGTGACTTTATCAATTATGTTATTAAAGATGTCATGAGTGCTGTAATTATTGGGGTAATTAGCAGTGCATGGCAAGGACGCGAGTTATAGTTACCTTAAGGCACAAGTTATTGTTACTTTAGATAACTCTAACTATAGCAGATTAATTTCTATGGTTTTGTATGAGTTGAATCAGAACATAACTATAAGTTCCCTGTAACCTTTGTTTTTTTCAGTGAATTTCTAAGGTTTTCTATTTCTATTTCCTAATTATAGCATCCCTGTAACCTTTGTTTTTTACAGTGAATTTCTATGGGTTTTTTTAAATTCTGTTTCCTACCTATAACATCACTGTAATCTTTGTTATTTCAGTGAATTTTTACGTTTTTTTTTTACATATAGTAATTTTCATTACTATATGTTAATCAAACCACTGCGACACATGGCCAGGGGTGGTTGGCCACAGAGCCAGCCACCTATAAGCACCCAACCTTGCATGGTGCATAGCCTTTGCCTGTGTGCCGCAGGGATTGCCCGCAAGGCCTGACCTGCAGCCAGTCCCTGCTGCCAGCTCTTTGGCCATGACAGCAGGAGTTGGCCACAGCCTATCTCTCTGGGTGTGAGACTAACTGTAAGAGGGTGGATCTGGGGGTAAGAGTGGCTGTGAGAGTCTCTGTCTGGGTGTGAGAGTTCTTGCATAAGTGTCTTAGTGAGTCTGTCAGTGGCCATGCAGGTCTGTGAGTTAGTGCATTAGGGAGTCAGTGAGCCTGTGAGTGGGTGTGTAAGAGTATGAGTGGGTCTGTGAGTGGGTGCGTGAGTGTCTGAGTGGGTCTGTGAGTAGGTGCACAAGTGTCTGAATGGGGCAGTGAGTGGGTGTGCGAGGGTCTGAGTCGGTCTGTGAGTGGGTGCTTGAGTGTCTGAGTGGGTCTGTGAGTGCGTGCATATGGGTCTGAGTGGGTGTGTGTGGGAGAAAGAGATCAACAGAGAAAGATAGTGAGAAGGAGATAGAGAGTTTTTAGGCTTTGAGGATGATATACTTAGAGTCAGATATTTGTCAATTAAAAACAGTAAGATCACCTTCAAGTATAAGCCTTAAAGATTTGCAGTTTTAAAATAAAGGTGGGAAATCACCAGGATACACCTGGACCTGAACCCTCAGCGGAAAAGTCTGTGACCTTCACATTTGAGCTATTCTATTTTTTTTAAATATATTTTTTTAGCCCTTTACAGGCTATCTGGGACCACAGGAAAAGCCTCAAGGCCTCCCACATGGTCCCTGAGGATTGTTTGTATTTAATTAATGATATGCCCTTTACAGGCTCTCTGGAACCGCAGGGAGAGCCGCAAGGCCTCCCAGCGGCCTCTGCCGAATCTTTTTATCTAATTAATTATCTGGGACCATGGGGGGGGCTCAAGCTGTTCCCCACGGTCCCATTCTTCCAGCAACCAAAGAGCTGTTTTAAGTAGCACCTCCCTGGTTGCTGAAGCAAAGCTTTCATCTCTATTCCCTGCACGCATACCTGGGTGCAGGCCACAGAGATCCAAACTCCGCTTTCTGTCAGAAACCAGTGGGTTTGCTGTGATTTGGCTGTAGTCAAGCCGCAGCACACAACTATGTCCCGGGGGTGGGCAACCCTGAACATAGGAGCCGGCCCTGGTGGGTAGCGGTCCCCAGGGCCATCAGTGGCTCCTCGAGGGGGTCCACGTGGCCCCGCTCCAACATAGAAGAAGCCCCAGGGAGGTAGTGGTCCCCGGGGCTTAGAGGTCCAAAATGCCCCCCCCCCTTACATTATTTACTATTTGCCCCAGTGTTGCAGAACTGCAGTCAAGCCACAGCAAACTCTTCGGGTTTTGACAGCGGGACCTTTAAAGTAGGTCCCGCTGTCAAATCCGAAGTTTCATCTCGGTCCCTACGCGTGCAATGCGTGAGAAGCAATGGCACTGCAAGGGAAGCTTTAAGGCTTCCCCCACAGTGCCAGGTAGCCCGTAAATGGTGTTTTAGTTTTTTTTTTAAATGTATTTTTTTTTTTTAAATAATTGTATTTAAAATATATATAGGGACCACAAAAGGTTTCCCCTGTGGTGCCAGATAGCCCGTAAAGGGATTTTGATTTTTTTTAAATTATATATATTTTTTAAAACAAATATTTTTTTTGCATTGGAGACAAATAGCTCATTCTAAGTATATCAGACATCAAAGCATAAAACACTCTCTCTCTCTCCCACTCACTTTCTTTCTCTCTCTCTCTCTCTTTCAATCAATTCTCCCACTCACACACCCACTCAGACACTTATTCACCCACTCACAGACACACTCAGACACTCACAGACCCACTCAGACCCTCATGCACTCACTCACAGCCCTAGTCAGACCCTTATGCACCACCTCAGACCCAGACAGTTACACACTCACTCACACACCCACTCAGACCATCACACACCCACTCACACACCCACTGACACCCTGATGCACCCAGTCACAGACCCTCTCACATACTGACACACCCACTAAAACACGGATGTATGCACTATCTCACCCAGACAGATACTCTGACAGCCAATCTTACCCCCAGATACAGCCTCTCACACCTATTTTCACACCCATAGAGGCTACAGTTAACTTCCTCTGTGTATGCGCAAAGAGCCGTGCACAACATTGGGTTGGGTGGTTAGCGGGTTTGGCCGCAGGGACCACTGCAGGCCAGCCCTTGCGGGCAACCCCTACTGCACATGAGAGAATTCAGTCCACGGTTCAAGGGTTGGGTGCTTATAGCGCCCAGCCCTGTGGCCAACTGCCACCGCACACGACCAAAGGCCATATTTACTATACGTTAAAAAAATAATAATGAAAATTCACTGAAAAAAACAAAGGTTACAGGGATGTTATAGTTAGGTTCTGAATTTACTCATACAAAACCATATAAATTCAGAAGTTATAGTTGGAGTTCTTTCAAGTAACTAAAACTCGCGCCCTAAGGTAACTATAACTCGCGCTTTCGCCATGCACAGCTAATTACTCCACATATTATATCATTGAAGACATATTCTATGCCATCTTTCATACTATCACTGTAACATTTGCAATAAACTTATTGATGAGACAAGGGTGCATGGCGTGGGTGCGAGTTATAGTTACTTTAGGACGCAAGTTTTAGTTACTTGAAAGAACTCTGACTATAACTGCTGAATTTCTATGGTTTTGTATGTCCCTGTAACTTTTGCTTTTTTCAGTATATATATACATATATATTTGGTATTTAGGGGTTAGGGTCGGTACTGTTTTTTGGTTGGTATGGGCATTTTTAGGTTTTAGGGTGGGTATGGGGTTTTGAGTGTTAAGGGGTGTTTAAGGTGTCGCATAGGTTCTTATTATGCTAATGAGACTACTGGATTCGGGCGGCAGAATCACCTGTACTGTGGGGGACTGAGTCTGATCCCGCACCATGTGACATTTGTCGGCCTAATCTGGGTTTGTTCCGGCTAACCAGCAGTGCCTCATCTCCACCCAAGAGCAGGGATGACTGGGGCAACCGGGTGCATGACATAAATGACTTCCCAGGAGAATCGTGGTCACTCAGATCTCATCCATTTCTCTCAGTTACATTAGCCTCACGTATACAAGGACAATCTTAGGCAGAGTATAGTTCAACAAAGTTTTATTGAAGTAACTGCATCTTAGATAATAAAGCATGTATTGCAATAACTAGGACAATAAAGCACAATAAGATTAAAATTGTGACAATAAAAAACAAGAATAACGCTACCATACTGTCACTAAAGTTTGCAGAGATAGTTCCTACCTAAGCTGTGTTAGAGCACAGCATGTTAAGCTCTAATTCTGCCTTTCAGGTTCCCCCTGGGTAAACATCATCCCTCATACCTGAGCAAGAGGCCTGTAGTCTACATAAACAGCTGTAGCGAAGCAACCAGCATACAGTCATGGTCATCTGGCTGGAATCTCCTTCTAACGTACATGCGTCAAATAGTGTTTTTATAATAAAACAGCTGATGTTCTAAGAAAGATCCCCACGAAAGAGTGTGTATGTTTCTGTGAACATTTAAGACAGAGCTACCCCTTTTGCCGGCAACGTATCTTACTGCAGCCTTGAGAAAAGCACAGAGTGAGATAAATGTCTTGTTTAAGAACGCAGTGCTGACCTAGGCGAAGAACAACTAGATAGAGAAAATAAAACAAGACCGCAAATGTAGCTAATGTTAAAATAATAAAACAAAGTTGAATAAAATATATCTAGGTAAAAGTGCACAGCGGCAGGCCTAGTTTGCTAAAATAACGTGTATAAAATTATAGCTAAAATGGCTACACAACACCCTCTCCTTGCCGGTTCAAAGCCTAATTTAATATATAAAAGCTACAAAAATTCATCTTAAAGTATATATGTGGAAATGTCAATGATGACAAGTCAAAAGACACTTGAGCATGTAACAAAAGGACAATTTAAAATGTTAACTCTGGTGTCAAAAAAAGCCAAATTTCAAAAGTCAGAATCATTTTCAAAGTCACCAATTGAATCCAGGACAATTGAAGATAAGAAATCTTCCACTTCGGCAGGTGGTAAAGTAGGAAGTTCATTGCCAAGGAAAACCAAGGAGCATTCGTGTTCCAAAGCCTGAGCTCCAGCCAAGCCAGCAGCATTCCGTGGTGTACCCAACAGTGAGTTTAGAGCTGCATGATCCACAAAGGGCAACTCATAAACGGCTTCCTGTAGCAAACGCACCCTCAACGTGCATGTCTGGTCATGAGCCCTCAGCAAGAACATCAACAGATCAGCGTCCAATGTAAGCAAGCGCTGTGTAGAAAGACAACGCTGGTGGAAGCATTCTCAGTCCTGCTTGTTGTAAAGGGACAGCCATTGCACAAAAAAGTAGCAACAGCAAAATGCCACCTATTATAGCCAAAGTTATAGGAAATCCCCTGAAAATACTGGAAAATATTGAGTGGATGGCTGAAGGTATTAAGCCAAATACAGAGGAGAAGGTGTGAACGAAACCAGAACCAACAGTCTTAAAGAAATGTGTGATTCCAGTAGTACTGGATGCGTTAAATATCCGACCCACGAGTTCACCAAAGTGTCATGGGAAGTTAGTACTTAAAAGGGACTGTATCGCTGAGGATGACCTCACCACCTGAAGCGCATAGGTCTCCTGTGCAGATGTAAGTGACACATGTTTTTGAAATAATAAAGCCTTGAGTCTTATCAACTTGTCAAAATTCACATTTGAAATAGCGACATGAGGCCAAATCTCAGCTACTTCCCTCTTGGCATGTAGGAGAAAAAAGTACATTCCCGCAGCATGTAACAATTTTGGAGACCGAAACAATATAAACTATTCCAGATTGCATCCCACAACAGCTCTCACTATTAGGGAGCACATAGCTGCCATTCGAGAGCACCTGGAACGCAAGTCTAATCAAGGGAACTGGGACACCCTTCAGATAACAAGCCAAGTTCGTTGCCGAAGCAGTGCATGCCCGTGCAATGACAGCTGTTTACAAACCATTGAATGGCTGACAGAAGTCTTGTATTCACTACCGCTAAGAAAGACCTCTTTCATGCCACTGAGACATTTGTACGAGAACGGTAGGTCAACAACTCATGTATGTAACTATCTCCTAGCTTTTCATATCTGCCCACTGGAATGTGTTTTAAGCAGGATGTGAACTGAAGTGTTGAAATAGGCAGATTGATGGCCCCATGTATTAACCACTCAGCAGATGGTATTTCAGCCACAGTAAAAGGCAACTTTTCCAATTTTTCAATATTTAACATGACATAAGTCACTTCCTTCTTGGTCATTAGTTGTTGTTGTCACATTAATTTAATGTAGAAAATATGTCCCTCACGCTAACGTGTTGCCATGGAATGTGGCCTGCTTTCAGTGTTTGTAGTGTCCAACCTAACTGCATAATGGATCTTAGTTGACTCTGTCCATGGTGTAAAGAAGATATGTCACTCTGTACTATGTCTATTGCAGAGGAAACAATGTTGTTTAAGGTGTATATTCGGTCGGACAGGGTATTAATCCCATTATCTACAACAGCTATTTGCCTAACCGGGCAGCAGCTTCTTGTAGAGAAAGCTTCTAAATTTAATTATAGACTGCGTATAAGAAGCGCTTCTGCGTTGTTTTCTGCTGCCTAACAGGAAATCCTGTAAGTCAGTATTATTAGACAGGAGACTGAGGTGTTCTTTAACAGCACCTAGTGAGGAACTCTTCAACCATTTCTGGCATAGTTTCCCTACACTGTATGTTTTCACTATACCCGCGAGTTCAGATAACACATAGCGAGGGTCAGGCCTACTTGTTTTTAAAACCCCGTGAAGTTTACAAAACGTTTATGGCACCCATTGGAATCTAATGGCCACAATAACCACCCACCAGGACGTGAAAGTGAAGCAATAAATGTGCCATTTTGGAGCCATTCATCGAGCTGATCTTCTGTAGCATTGATAAACTTTTGCCATTTGTAAAATTTTGCAGGGGCAGGAATACTGAACGCATTCAAATCCTTAATTTTTGCTAAGCCTAAACAACTTGTCTGTTGTACAGTTTCATTTAAAAATATAGGGGGTCATTCCAACCCTGGCGGTCGGTGTTAAAGCGGCGGCAATACCGCAAACAGGCTGGCGGTAACAAAAATGCAATTCCGACCCTGGCGGAAACCGCCAACATGGACCGCCACTTCAACACACCACCCGCCACGGCGGAACAAACAAACAGTGCGGCGGTCACTGCCAACAGACAGGCGGGAGACAATGTACCGCCCCCCCTATCACAACCCACCAATCCGCCACCTTTTCCGGGGCGGTAGCCCCGCCGATAAAAACATGGCGGAAACAGCCATTTAAACCGGAAAACGCTCACCTCCATACACCCCACGAGGAATCTGGACAGCATGGAACCCGAACTCCACATCCTCCCAGCGATTGTCTTCCTGCTCCTCTACCAGGAGCACGAACACTGGCGCAGAAGACAACGGTGAGTACTGCACCTACGACACAGGGGAGGGTGGAGGCAAAAAATTACAGGGACACACATATGCGACACACCCACCCTCACCCTCACCCACACCCACTACAACACACACATCAATGCACAGCAAGACATCACAGTTACCCCCCCAAACCCCCCGGAAGAATGCAAAGACAAAAGGAAATGATTATAAACATTGGAATATATTGTATGACTGGCTTTAAAATATATCACACATATAAAACTTTTATATACATAAATTGTCCAGTCCGATATTTGTATCAGGCATTGTTCGTGGACCACTGGGCCCAAATCACATGGGCAAAGCCCACACAGGAAACCTGACTCCAATGGAGAGAACACTGTAGGGGCATCAGATATCAAAACTACAGGCACCTCAGGGGGAAGGGAAGGGGGTGCACCTCAGCCAGATGAGTCCACGACGCCAGATCCACGGGGGCCTCCATGGCCACTGTTCCATCCTGGGGAGTGCAAAGCCACAGTCTCTCAAGTCTCTACAGTGGGTGGCTTGCCCACTGTTCCATCCTGGGGAGTGCAAAGCCAGAGTCTCTCAAGTCTCTACAGTGGGTGGGTTGCCCACTGTTCCATCCTGGGGAGTGCAAAGCCACAGTCTCTCAAGTCTCTACAGTGGGTGGGTTGCCCACTGTTCCATCCTGGGGAGTGCAAAGCCACAGTCTCTCAAGTCTCTACAGTGGGTGGCTTGCCCACTGTTCCATCCTGGGGAGTGCAAAGCCACAGTCTCTCAAGTCTCTACAGTGGGTGGCTTGCCCACTGTTCCATCCTGGGGAGTGCAAAGCCACAGTCTCTCAAGTCTCTACAGTGGGTGGCTTGCACACTGTACCATCCTGGGGAGTGAAGCCACAGTCTCTCAAGTCTCTACAGTGGGTGGCTTGCCCACTGTTCCATCCTGGGGAGTGCAAAGTCACAGACTCTCAAGTCAATATCAGTCTCAACTGGTACTGGAGGGGGACCAGTGCCCAGAGTGCTTCGTGCAGCCCTGCCCAACACAGATGCGGGCCTGCCCCTTCCGCCAATGGGCCAGAGGTGCTTGAGACGGCGGTGCCCAGTTCAACGGTGCTTGAGATGAAGGGCCCAGTTCAGCGGTGCTTGAGATGAAGGGCCCAGTTCAGCGGTGCTTGAGACGGCAGTGCCCAGTTCAGCGGTGCTTGAGATGAAGGGCTCAGTTCAGCGGTGCTTGAGACGGCGGTGCCCAGCGCAGCGGTGCTTGAGACGGCGGTGCCCAGTTCAGCGGTGCTTGAGATGAAGGGACCAGTTCAGCGGTGCTTGAGACGGCAGTGCCCAGCGCAGCGGTGCTTGAGACGGCGGTGCCCAGTTCAGCGGTGCTTGAGATGAAGGGACCAGTTCAGCGGTGCTTGAGACGGCAGTGCCCAGGGCAGCGGTGCTTGAGATGAAGGGCCCAGTTCAGCGGTGCTTGAGATAAAGGGCCCAGTTCAGCGGTGCTTGAGACGGCGGTGCCCAGTTCAGCGGTGCTTGAGATGAAGGGCCCAGTTCAGCGGTGCTTGAGACGGCGGTGCCCAGCGCAGTGGTGCTTGAGACTGCCGTGTCCAGTTCAGCGGTGCTTGAGATGAAGGGCCCAGTTCAGCGGTGCTTGAGAAGGCAGTGCCCAGCGCAGCGGTGCTTGAGATGAAGGGCCCAGTTCAGCGGTGCTTGAGACGGCGGTGCCCAGTTCAGTGGTGCTTGAGATGAAGGGCCCAGTTCAGCGGTGCTTGAGATGAAGGGCCCAGTTCAGCGGTGCTTGAGATGAAGGGCCCAGTTCAGCGGTGCTTGAGACGGCAGTGCCCAGCGCAGCGGTGCTTGAGATGAAGGGCCCAGTTCAGCGGTGCTTGAGACGGCGGTGCCCAGTTCAGCGGTGCTTGAGATGAAGGGCCCAGTTCAGCGGTGCTTGAGACGGCGGTGCCCAGCGCAGCGGTGCTTGAGACGGCGGTGCCCAGTTCAGCGGTGCTTGAGATGAAGGGCCCAGTTCAGCGGTGCTTGAGACGGCAGTGCCCAGCGCAGCGGTGCTTGAGATGAAGGGCCCAGTTCAGCGGTGCTTGAGACGGCGGTGCCCAGTTCAGTGGTGCTTGAGATGAAGGGTCCAGTTCAGCGGTGCTTGAGACGGCGGTGGCCAGCGCAGCAGTGCTTGAGACGGCGGTGCCCAGTTCAGCGGTGCTTGAGATGAAGGGCCCAGTTCAGCGGTGCTTGAGACGGCAGTGCCCAGCGCAGCGGTGCTTGAGACGGCGGTGCCCAGTTCAGCGGTGCTTGAGATGAAGGGCCCAGTTCAGCGGTGCTTGAGACGGCGGTGCCCAGCGCAGCGGTGCTTGAGACGGCGGTGCCCAGTTCAGCGGTGCTTGAGATGAAGGCCCCAGTTCAGCGGTGCTTGAGACGGCGGTGCCCAGTTCAGCGGTGCTTCGGATGACTGCCCAGTTCAGCGGATCCACCCATGGCGTGGAGGTCATTCGCCACCTGACCTGTGGCTGGCTGCGCCTTCCTGCCCACCTGGGATGGGCCTGGTGGGGCCCTCCTGGGCTGCAGTACCGGGCCTGTTGGTGTCCTCCTGCCCACCTGGGATGGGGCTTGCGGGGGCCCTCCTGCACAGCTGGGCTGCTGGCGGTCTTGTCGGGCGTGCTGCCCTTCCCAGCCTTCCCTGTTTGCCTGTGGTCCTTCCCCACCTTTGGCGGTGTGCCAGCTGGCACCACACTCCCTGCCGGAGCCATGGTAGGGATTTTTGGCCCAGGTGTTGCAGGCCTCTTGCGCCGGCCACTCACAATCTTCGCATGTTTTTGTGGGGCTTTGCTGGCCGTGCCTTGGCTCCCTACTGAACTGGCTGACCTTGAGGGTGGGGGACTCCACAGTCCATGGCAGACTGTCTTCACAGGGCCCGCTTTTGTGGTGGCTGAGGTGCTGACTGGAGTCCTATTAGATGGACGGGGTGGGGGAGTTGTTGAAAAGAGGTCAAGTTTTGATAGGAAAATAAGTTTAGAAAGAGAGGGACGGGTAGGTGTAGTAGGTATGGGAGTGGAGGAAGAGGTTGTGGTTGTAGGAGTTTGAAGTCTGCTGTCTTTGGGTGCAGGTGCTTGGGCTGGAGGCTGTCGTGAGGTGGATGGCTGTTGGGTGGGTGGCTGCCTGCATTTGTGTAGCTTGGAAGAGGGGGTGACAGACACACTGAGAGAGGACAAAGGGGACGTGTGAATGGTAGTGGGGTGGTGACTGCACGAGTGCGGGGGGTTCTGGTGTGTGTGCTGGTGATGGACGTAGTGGCTGAAGATGTTGTGCATGCAGGTGTGAGTGGAGACGTGACAGGGAAGGAGGAGGGAGACAAGGCGGTGGGGGACACAGTGGAGGCAGTGGGGGTTGGTATGTCTGCATATGGATGTTGCTTGTGTGAATGCTTGTGTGATGTGTGGTGCTTATGTCTGTCTGAGCTTCCCTTGGGTGTTGAGGTGTGTGCAGGCTGGTCTGATGGTGTGTCTGGGATAGGCAGAGGTACAGGGGATTGGGTATGGGTGGAGGAAGTTGGAGGGGGGAGGTTAGAGACAGGGACAATTGCTGCCATCAGTGCTGAGGCCAGAGTGTTGAACGATCGCTGATGGGCAGCCTGACCAGAATGAATGCCCTCCAGGTATTCATTACTCTGGTGCACCTCCCTTTCTACACCCTGGATGGCATTCAAAAGGGTAGACTGCCCAACAATGAGCGTCCTCAGGAGGTCAATGACCTCCTCACTGAGGGCAGCAGGGGTGACTGGGGCAGGGCCTGAGGTGCCTGGGGCGAAGGAGATGCCCACCTTCCTGGGTGAGCGGGCACGGGGCAAACGCTGAGGGGCTGCTGGGAGGGCGGTGCTGGTGAGCTGGGTGGCGGCTGTACCTGTTGGTGCGGGGGGCACGGATGTTGCCGCCACCAAAAGGGAGCTCCCTTCAAAGGACGAGTCGCTGTCACTGACATCCGCACGAGTCCCCGCTGTGGAGCTCCCCTCACCCTCCGTCTCACTGGTGAATTCCGATTCTGTTGCATGGCCCGCCATGGCCATGTGAGATGCAGCTCCCTCGTGCTCCGATGCCACTTCTCCTCCGCCTGATGATGCTAATACACAAATGAACAGGAAGACAACAAAAAAGGGGGGTGGGGAAAAATAAAGAAATGTTGAGTGCATGCATTGGCGACACCGTTGGCGGACAAGACAGACACAGAAGCCCCCTCCACTACGCCGCGCACTTGGGGTCGACTAAGCAATCCGTGGGACATGGCCTACAAGCCTATGGGCGACCTCTGCTCACATACATGACACAGGGCAATGAATAGCTGTACTTGGCACCCTACAGAGGTGGGAGGCGGGGGCACAGGGCCATGACTTACGGAGGGGCCTAGCCTACAGATATCGCCCTGGCCTAGGGATACCCATAGACCTCCTCCCCCACCCAGACCCCTCCACTGCGCGCAAAGTCACCAGGATTAGAGTGTACTCACCCCTTGTGTCTGCTGTGATGTCCTCACGCGCCCATCCAAATCGGGGTAGGCCACCGCCAGGATCCGGGACATCAGGGGGGTCAAAGTACGACGGGCACCCCTCCCACGTTGGGAGGCCATCCCCAGCTGAGCCTCCGCCGTCTTCCTGCTCCAGCGTCGGATGTCCTCCCATCTCTTCCGGCAGTGGGTGCCCCGTCTCTGGTGGACCCCCAGGGTCCGAACGTCCTTGGCGATGGCACGCCAAATATCGATTTTCTGGTGGGCGCTGACCTATGTGACATGTACAGGGAGAGAAGAATAATCATCACCTTCTGCATGCTCGATGTGAGTGGCCCCCCCATCCCCACCCTTGCCATGTGGCACATGCTCTCATCTGTCATTTGATGCATGCCTCAATCGCTCCCCTCCCCACCATCTTACATCCACCCCACTCAACACAGGCATTGGCCACAAAGCATGGTCCCAGTGTACTTACCTGTTGGACTGGAGGACCGTAGAGTAGCGCATACTGGGGGAGGACCCCATCCACGAGTTTCTCCTACTCCTGAGCAGTGAAGGCAGGGGCCCTTTCCCCAGTCGCATGAGCCATTGTCTCTTCCAGACCGTGGTCACAGCAGCACTTGCAGTGTAGGTCCTCTCCTTTCGAAGATCAGGTATCCAGTGATTAAGCAGATAGAAAATGGCGGTCACGCCCGCAGCGGTGCGTACTGCGGCGGTGCGTACCGCGACCGCCGGCGCACATCGTCATTGGCTCCTGAGACCCATAGGGTTCAATGTTAACCAATGCTGCTTTGCGCCGCGGTCTTCGACCGCCTACCGCCACGGTGTGCCATGCCAGCGCATTGACCTCACATCCCATTGTCGCACTTCACAGGTCAGGCAGCCGCCATTTCAAGGGCCCACATGCCTTATTTTCTACTGCGTCACACATACCTAGGCCTTGCATCGACACTCATACAAGCCATTCAATGCATTGGGAATCGTGTTATGTGCAAGCTGTGGTTACGTACCTGTGGGTAGATTGACTCTGTGCTCGCTGTTGTCCTTCATGGGCACCGTCCGCTGGGACATGCGAGGAGATGGAGAAATCTTCCCGTGTACAGACCGCTGGTGGACCTGTCGACAATGGAGGAAAGACATGTCATACTGACATACAGGCTTGACCGAGACACTATACAGGAACTGTGTGCCCAGCAGGAGCCAGACCTGATGTCACCAATCTGCCAACTCACAGGGATCCCCCCTCTAGTGCAGGTGCTGTCAGTACTCCATTTCCTAGCAAGTGGGTCATTTCAAACAACAGTGGCCATATCATCAGGGATGTCCCAGCCCATGTTTTCCAAGGTGTTGTCCAGAGTGTTGTCTGCCCTGCTCAAACACATGCAGAGCTACATCGTCTACCCTGAGGTGGGGGATTTGGCTACAGTGAAGGCTGATTTCTATGCCCTTGGACATATACCCAACATCATTGGTGCCACTGATGGGACACATGTTGCTTTGGTCCCCCCCCAGCAGGAGTGAACAGGTGTACAGGAACAGGAAGAGTTATCATTCCATGATTGTCCAGATGGTGTGTTTGGCTGACCAGTACATCTCCCATGTTAATGCCAAATTCCCTGGGTCAGTGCATGACGCATATATCATGCGGAATAGCAGCATCCCTTACGTGATGGGTCAACTCCAGAGGCACCGTGTGTGGCTATTAGGAGACTCTGGTTACCCCAACCTGTCATGGCTACTGACCCCAGTGAGGAATCCCAGGACAAGGGCAGAGGAACGGTACAATGAGGCCCATGGGTGAACTAGGAGGGTGATCGAGCGGACCTTCGGCCTCCTGAAGGCCAGGTTTAGGTGCCTCCATATGACTGGTGGATCCCTAATGTACTCACCAAAGAAGGTGTGCCAGATCATCGTGGCCTGCTGTATGCTTCACAACCTGGCTTTGCGACGCCAGGTGCCTTTTCTGCAGGAGGATGGTCAAGATGGTGGTGTTGTAGCAGCTGTGGAGCCTGTGGAGAGTGAAGAGGAGGAAGGCGAAGAGGACGACATAGAGAACAGGAACACAGTAATACAGCAGTATTTTCAATGACACACAGGTAAGAATCCACAACGCCATTTTACATATACTTAACCCCTACTACCTCTCTACTGTCTGACCTTTTCCCCCAGTGTATGGTAACTGAGTTGTGACTTTCCCTTCCGATTTCAGAGATGTGGGCCCCACTGCATGACATCTGCTTTAATTCCCCATGGACTACAGCTGTGTGACATTGGTATGTTGGCATCACAATGTGAATATGCCAATTGGCACGGTAATGTCTAATACATTTGTACAAAATCTCAGCCAGACTACAGATTGTTTTATGCAATAAGTGTGTTTATTACAGTGCTCAGAATTGGTGGGTGCTTGCAAATCGTTGAGGTGTGATAGTGGAGGATTGTCCATGGCAGAGTCCAGACTATCAGTATCACAGGTGCATTGTCCAGATGCCTGTGGAAAGTGGAGCAGGGGCAGTGTAAGGTTGGACAGGGTGTCAATGTGGGACAGTGGGATGACAATCAGGGAGGTATCCTTTCCTGGCTGGGGTCTTGGCATCTTACTCTGTCTTCTTCCTGAATCTCAGGGCCCGCTTGCGGGGTGGTTCTCCTTCTGCAGGGAGTGGGGTTCTGGTGGCCTGTTGGTCTTGTGTCGGGCCTCCTGTCCACTAGCGCCGGCGGAGGTGGTAGGCAGTTCTTGGTCCATGCTAGTGTCAGGGGCCCTTTGTGGTGCAACAGTGTCCTGCAATGTGGTGACTACCTGATTCAGAGCCACTACGATGGTGCCCATGGCAGAACTGATGTTTCTTAGTTCTTCCCTGAACCCCATATACTGTTGCTCCTGCAGAAGCTGGATCTCCTGAAACCTGGCCAGGACCGTGGCCATCGTCTCCTGGGAGTGGTGGTATGCTCCCATGATGTTGGAGAGGGCCTCGTGGAGAGTGGGTTCCCTGGGCCTGCCCCCCCCCCCCTGTCGCACAGCAGCCCTCCCAGTTCCCCTGTTTCCCTGGGCCTCTGTCCCCTGGACCGTGTGCCCACTACCACTGCCCCCAGGCCCTGTTGTTGGTGGGGTGGTGGGTTAACCTGGGTGCCCTGTAGTGGTGGACACACTGCTGATTGACGTGTCCTGGGGACAGAGATATGGGCCCGCTGTGTGGGTGCTGTGCTGGTGTTCCCAGAGGGGGGAAGGTCTGCTGTGGCCTGTGGCTGTCTGAGGGGAACCGACTGTCCAGAGGTCCCCGATGGGCCGGGCTCGTCATCTAGATCCAGGGAGACAGAGCTGCTGTCATCACTGTGGGCCTCTTCTGGGGGTGGAGTGGACATTTGTGGACCCTCCTGCGCGGTGACTTGGCGTTCGGGTCCTGCAGGGGTATAAAAGTATGGTTATTGCTTCTGTGTGTTCCTTAGCGTGCAATGGGTGGGTGACCGTGTACCCGTGTGCTTGCATTCCTGTGTGGGGGCTTTTGTGACGGTGGTTTGGCCGGGGGGGATGGGTATGTGCAGTGGGCATGCTTAGGTGATGGGTGTCCATGCTTTGTGGTTGCATGCAGGGCTTGGTGTTGGGATGGGTGGGTTGTGAGGGTGAGACATTTGCAAGGAGTAGGTGTGATGGGGGTGGGGGTGAGGGTGGGGGTATGAGTTGGCATGCTGGTGGGGTGGGGGGATGAAGTAGTTAAGATTTGACTTACCAGAGTCCATTCCTCCGCCTACTCCTGCGAGGCCCTCAGGATGCAGGATCGCCAAGACCTGCTCCTCCCATGTTGTAAATTCTGGGGGAGGAGGTGGGGGTCCGCCGCCAGTCCGCTGCACAGCGATGTTGTGCCTGGATACCATGGAACGCACCTTCCCCCGTAGGTCGTTCCACCGCTTCCTGATGTCGTCCCTATTTCTTGGGTGCTGTCCCACAGCGTTGACCCTGTCCACTATTCTGCTCCATAGCTCCATCTTCCTGGCAATGGTGGTGTGCTGCACCTGTTTCCCGAAGAGCTGTGGCTCTACCCGTACAATTTCCTCCACCATGACCCTGAGTTCAGCCTCAGAAAACCTGGGGTGTCTTTGCGGTGCCATGGGGTGGTTTGGGTGATGTGTGGGGTGGATTGTGTGGTGCTAAGTGTGGTGATGTGTATTGGTGTGTAGTTTGAAGTGCGTGGTAATATTGCTGGGTGACAGTGAATTGCGCGTCAGGGTGCTCGGGTCTCTTATCTCTGTGCGTGTTCACGAATCTCTAGGAGTGGGGGTTTGTAGGTGATGTGGGTGTGTGTTTTATATTGTGCTGGGTGTGTGGGAGTACTGTTTGTATGTGTATCAGGTGTGTGTATTTCGAATTGTCCAATGTGGCTGTGTTTTGTATATGTGTGTGTATTTTGAGCGAGGCGGTGTGTACCGCCAATGGAATACCGCATTTGAAAGACCGCCGCGTGGATTCGTGTGTCGTGATAGTGTGGGCGTATTTCTGTTGGTGTGACGGTGGAGGTCTGGTCATCGCCAGTTTCTCGCTGGCCTTTGGTGTGGCGGACTTTTGTGGATGTCTGTATTTTGGCGGTTGGCCTGCTGTGGGTCAGAATGACCGTGGCGGTTTACCACGGCCGCGGCGGTGTTATGGCGGTCTTCTGCACGGCGGTAAGCGCCTTTTACCGCCGAGGTTGGAATGACCACCATAATTTGAACAGGTATTAGGCATGCTCTAAATAAAGCTTCCTTTTCCCTTATTTGCCAATTTTTTGTTCCCCACACACTTTTTAAATTAATCGTATTTAACCAATATTCATAGCCTTCTATAGCCAACCGGGAAACAAAGGAATCGGAATAAATGAATTTTGTATCAGTCAGTAATATCTGTACATTTTCCATCAATGGCAACTTGAAATAATATGACTCAGCATTTTTAACATTGTGCCCAGAAAAATATGCAAATTTTTCTGTATATATTTTAGAACGCCTTTGTGGTGGAGTTGGACAATGGTTCCATTGTGTGCAATTAAAAATAGTTTTCGGGGTACTTGTTCTGTGAATGAAATGGTGTCCATAATAATTAGAACCGAACAAGTCTCCATAATTTTCTTTGGAATGATAAACGTCCTCACTTTCAAATACAGTAAAATACTGCAACTCAGAGATCATGAAATCAACTGTTTTTACATCCAAGTCATCAGAAACAACTCCAGGTATTATTACACCATTCACAGACAAACTTAAACACATATGGTATTTGAATGACCTCAGTCGGCCTGTATATATGAAATGTGACTTTATCCCAAACAATCCTATCAGGAATTAGTGTAGCTGAAATGTTCATGAAAGACAAGTCTCTACGGACTTTATGAGAAGAAAAATGGTGTTTCAGGACCTCATCCACCAGATAAACTGTTGATCGTTCAGGAAGGTAATGACCATGTATTAGTAAGAAAGTAATAGCAAAGCCAATCCATAGGAGGAAAGCTATAATAGTCAAGGAAAGCCACAGATAGTTCCATGGAAGAATAAAGTAATTTGTTTTGAGACAAATTATCAGCTTATGTGTTTTTGACAGTTCAGATGCAGCAGAGGCAGATGAGTCCGAAAAAGTGTCATTGATGTCGGCAAAGTATCCAGAAGCAGATTGTGCAAAAACTGGAGCCGTATTTTGAAGAGGAGAACAGTGGTCTCCCACGGTGGTTGGTAATAAACGATGCTATCCGTCTGTGTAGAATTTGAGAATGATCGGTCAACATTTTCTGTGTTGCTTGTTGTAAAAGATGCTAGTGAAACTAATGAAAGATCATTGTCCACCCTCCCCAGCTCGGAGAGGTGTCAGCGTTGCTGTTAAAACTTGAAGAGAGACATCTTGAGCAGCAGTGAGAGGGATTCAGGTACTTCTGGTTGCTCCTCTTGGTCTGCTGTGCAGGATCGGCCACATGGTGTAACTTGACATTGTCGATGGAGACAAAGCGGTTTTATTTAGAACCAGGCAGCGGTGGTAAAAAAATGGTTCTGGTACCATGTATTTCCAGGACTGGAACTGGTGCACGATAAGAATGACTAAACTCCTTTTTCACAGCAATTTTTTCACATACTAGATCCCCAACCTCTGTAATCCGGCTGATAGATGTTATTGGTACATCCTTAATTAGTAAGGATGCAGCACTGGCAAAAGTGTTGTTGTCACGGAACTGTTGTAATTCCTGTAAGACAGTGACACGTTCATTTATGTCAAAATGTGTTTCTGACGTTTCCACGCCAGGACCATTAAGATCTGGACCATACATTTGAGTTCCAAACAGGCACTTGTATGAAGTACGACACCCCAGGGACCTTCTAGGCAGATTATTATGTGCTCTCTGGACTCCATACAGGTGATTAAGCCAACTATGACCCGTACCTTGTACTCTGACTGTTAAGGATTGCTTCAAATCTCGGTTTCGTCACTCCATGACACTATTTCCCTCTGGGTGAAATGGAGATGAGTAATGGAGTTGGACCCCTAACGAAGCCATGGCGTCCCTGAATGCCCTTGAGGAGAAAGCAGGGCCCTGGCCTGAGTGGAAAATCGCAACTGCATATGTGCTGATAAAGACCTGCAAATCTTTAATAACAGTCCGAGCATCAGTCGGGCATTGTGGCCACACCCATAGAAATCTGGAGCAGGAGTCAACAGTGACTAAGATGTATTTGTATGCACTGTCATGTGTCAAAGGACCGCAATGATCCAGGTGCACACATTGCAATGGTTTGTTAGAAATTAGGAGGGTTGTCTGCGGTGGGCGTTTGACGATGGACCCCTTAATTTGTTGGCAGATATCACAACAAAGGACATACTGCTTGGTCTGTTTTTATAGACCTGGCCACCAATAACGAGCTTGCAACAATAATATTGTTGCCGCCACACCAGAAAGGGCAGAAGCAAATCTCTCATGCACTGCTTTGATCAAATCTGGTCTTCGATCTTTGTTGGGAATATCGCGATTACACACACCTGGTATTATAGCTATGGCTGAAAACAAGTCTGCCATCCGGTAGGAATATTTAGCAGGCAATGCTTTTGGCATTGGCGTGCCTTCAGCTGTGGCTGTCATGGCACTCCATATTTCATCGTCCGGTTTTGTTCTCGAACAAGTTACTGCAGCAACAGAAGCCGTAGCTACTGCTGATTTGGCTGCTTCATCAGCCAGTGTATTTCCAGCAGCGTGTATTCCAACACGATGGTGTCCAAGTGTATGTACACCATGGACATTTGGTAGCGTTTCCTTCAGATCCACTTCTTACCCCACAGAAGTCTGTGTTTGATGCTGTTACCTTTGAAATCTCTGAACCCATTCTGGCACCAGTAATGAAGATATTCATTGAAGGACTGGACACAGTAGTAAGAATCAAAGACAATCAGCGTTAGCTGGTCAGGATCCATATGTTCCAGTGCCATCACCAGAGCCTTTAGCTCTGCTAGTTATGCAGTGAAATCCCCTAGGATTTGCTTAAAGGTATGTTGTGAGTTGAATTTACTACCCTCCATAAAGACGCATACGACTGCGGAAGCAGCAGACTGTTGATGCTTTGTGTGTATAGCAGGTTGTATTGAGCCATCGGTTTACATGACTCTTTGATATTGACCAATAGGCAATGTGTTTGCCGGAACAGTTGATTCTAGTTCATGTTGCAAAGATTCTTGGGTTTGTAACTTTGGGTCAAAAATATAGTCTACGTCAGTGGCTGTCAGACACGTTGCCCATTGGATCCAATGTGGATGTAGTGCTTTAGTGTTTGGAACGCTAGCTTTGGTAACAGCCTCGAGGTCTGGGATTGGAGATACAACAATAATGTGTTTCCCTTCGGCTACTGGTCTTTCTTTAATGACAGCCATCTGAACAGCAGTGAGAATGTTCTCATTGGGAGCAAAGCGTTGTTCTGCTGTAAAGTACAAATGTGATTTGTATGCAATCAGGAATGTCTCACCCTCATTGAATGTTAAATAAGTGAAACCAATGGCACCAGCAATTACTCTGATGACCAGATGTTTTTTATTGTCCCTTGTGTGTAGGTGTTGTGCTGCAAGCATGTCTTGTTGCAATGCTCTGAGAATGCATGTGTGTTCGACTGTCCAGAATTTACTCTAAAAGTCAGGACGTATTAAGTCATATAAAGGTTTGATGCGTGATGCATAATCTGGAATGTAAGTTCTGCCAAAATTTAGAAAACACAATAGGCATTGGAGTTGGGGTTGTAACTGTGCATTTTTCTAAGAATTGTGGCGCTAGGCTCTTTCCTTCACTTGATAATTCATATCCCAGAAACAGGACACTAAGGAACGCTATTTTAGTTTTTTTGAAGTTTAAGTTATAGCCAAATTTGGCAAATCCTACAACAATGTGGGTTACCCGTCTTAGATATTACAGTAATTCATCATCTGGAAGGTAGATATCATCTACATAGGACAATGTTTCAGGGTCAATGTTGTGCAATATTGAAGTAACACAAGCCGCAAACAGTCCTGGTCTGTTCTTGTACCCCTGTGGTAAATGACAGAATGTTTTCTGGGAGCCTAGTGCACTGAAACCTGTTAAGTCTCTACTCTCAGGCGCTATATTTTGGCAGAAGAAACCACTGGAAATATCCAATGTTGGTTTGTATTTTTTGGGCACTGTGTTGTTCATAGGTGCTGTGCAATGAGAGTTTTGTATAGCATGTGTGCGGGTATGACTGTTTAAGTGTTTGTAGTCTAAGACTATTCTGTATGAATGGTCCGGTTTAGCTACAGGGCATAAAGGGTTATTCATTGGTGAGACACAGGGTTTGATTACGCCCTGGTACTGTAGTTGTGTGAGGATTTCCCTCACCAGTGCATTAGCATCATGTTTTATTGGGTATTGGGGTTAATTTTTTTTATTGGAATTACATGATAGGGGGAATCACTATCCCACCCTATGTGGTTACGGTATAACGCCAATGCCCAATCAATGGCATAGGATTGCTTTTCAGGAACAAGAGGAGAGAAAGGTTTGATAAGCTCTTCCCCATATGGGCAAGTACAAACAAATTCAGGTGGCCAATCTTTTTCAGCCAGTAAAATATCATAAATGTTGACGATACGGTCCCAAAAGATTGCGTCTATTGTGTGTTCAATGACTCATTCTAACTGTATTGTTACTTTTTACAACCTGTCAGGTGTGGAGACACGCATGTCCGCAGTTTCAACCTGTAAGAATGCGAGAAAGGAGCCTCTTTCTAGCATGGTTACCCCTATTTTTGGCCTGTTTGTGAGTGTTTGTCAGTGTGTTTTTACTGTCTCACTGGGATCCTTCCAACCAGGACTCCAGTGTTTATAGTTTAAATCCTTTTTGTCAGTGTGTTTTGCCTGTCTCACTGGGATCCTGCTAGCCAGGACCCCAGTGCTCATAGTTTGTGGCCTATGTGTGTTGTCAGTATGCTTGACTGTGTCACTGAAGTTCTGCTAACCAGAACGCCAGTGCTTATGCTCTCTCTACTCACCAATTTTGTCACTACAGTTTAGTGACTCCATATTCCAATTCTGATTGGCACACTGGACCCCCCTTATAAGTCCCTAGTATATGGTACCCAAGTTCCCAGGGCACTGGGGTTCCAGGAGATCTTTATGGGCAGCAGCCTTTCTTTTGCCACCCTTAAGGAGCTCATACAAACCTTTCTTCAGGACTGCCACTGCAGCCTGAATGAAATAGTGCGCACACTATTTCACAGCCATTTTTCACTGCACTATGTAACTTATAAGTCACCTGAATGTCTAACCTTCATTACCTGAAGGCTAGGTGCAAAGTTACTGTGTGTGAGGGCCCCCTTGCACTAGCAAAGGTGTCCCCACATTGTCCAGGGCAATTTCCCTGGACTTCGTGAGTGTACACCATTATAAGCGTGCACTACATTTATGTCAATACATATATGTAGCTTCACAATGGTAACTCCGAATATGGCCATGTGAGGTGTCTACGATCATGGAATTGACCACCCCAATCCAAATCTGGTATTGGGGGGCCAATCCCATGCACCCTTGGGGCTCCACCATGGACCCCGAGTACTGCCAAACCAGCTCTCTGAGGTTTCTACTGCAGCCCCAGCTGCTTCCACCTCACAGACAGGTTTCTGCCCTCCTGGGGATTGAGCAGCTCAAGGGTGTTACACCCACTCCCTTTGGAAATAGGTGTTACAGGCATGGAAGGGGTATCCTCCTAGAGCCTCTGGAAATGCTTTGAAGGGCACAAATGGTGGCCTCCTTGCATAATCCAGTCTACACCGCTTCAGGGACCCCCAGTCCCTGCTCTAGCGCGAAACTGGGCAAAGGAAAGGGGAGTGACCACTCCCCTGTCCATCACCACCCCAGGGGTGGTGACCAGAGCTCCCCCAGAGTGTCCCTGGCATTAGCCATCTTGGATTCCAAGGTGTGGGGACCCTCTGGAGACCTCTGAGTGGCCAGTGCCAGAAGGTGACATCAGAGACCCCTCCTGATAGGTGCATACCTGGGTAGGTAGCCAATACCCCTCTCAGGGCTATTTAGGGTCTCTCTTCTGGGTGTTTCCTCAGATTCGGTTTGCAAGATTCCTCCAGAACTCCTCTGCATCCTCTGTTTCAGCTTCTGACCGTCAGATCAACCTCAGACTGCTCCAAGAACCGCTGTAACTACAACAAAGCATCCAAGATTACTCTTGTGACCTGCAACTTCAGCTCCAACCAGCATTTGCAACAGTTTCCAATGTGTGTACACGCTGTGGACTGCCTGTCTTCACCCTGCACCAGAAGAACTGAAGGACTCTCCCATGGAGTGATGGAGTCACTTCCCTCCTTCAGGAGGCACCCTTCTGCAACGTCAACCAGTACTCTGGGACTCCTCTCCTGATGATAAGCATGCTTCCTGGAACACATGTGGTGGACCAAAGTGACCCACACTGTCCAAAAGTACAGCTGTCCAAATTTGGTGGAGGTAAGAGCTTGCCTCCCCATGCAGTGACAGTACCCCCTCTTCTGCAGCTCCTTGGGCTCCTGTGCACTTCTTCCAAAAGTTCTTCATGCACAGCATAGCCCAGGTCCCCAGCACTCCATCCTGCGACACACAGCTCTCTGAGTTGTTCTCTGGCTGCGTGGGACCTTCCAGTGTTGTGCTGCGATGACTGCACTTTGCATGTTCTTTGTCCTCATGTTCTGGGACTCCAGTGGGGGCTACCTGGTCTTCAGAGGGCTCTCTGAAATGCTGAGAGCCCCCTCTGTCTCCTCAGTGCGTGTTGAGACCCCAGGTCCCTCCTGGGTCCAGGCAGCTCCTCTTAGACTCAAACCACGTATTTGCTTGAACCAAGGCTTGCTGGCGGAATCCAGCAATGCAAAAAGCCTGCATCCAACAACTCAACATGGGACATTTCTTGCACCAAGCAGAAACCCACAGCTATCTTCTTTGGTGTATTTCTGTACTTTTCTTCTAACCAGAGAGTCCACTGTTACACCTTCTTCCAGGTTGGCAGGGGCTCCTGTTCTTCCTGAACTCTTCTTTGACTTCTGGACTTGGTCTCCTCTCCCCACAGGTCTTCAGGTCCAGGAATCCATTGTTGGTTGCTTGAGTCTTGCTTGGTTCTTACATAATTCTTCATCACGAGTTGTAGTGTGTTCTGAAGAAACTTGCTATATTTTACTCCTGCTTTCCTGGGCTCTGGGTTGGGGTACTTTACTTACCTTTGGTGTTTTTGTACACTTCCGGTGCCCCTCTACACATTACACTATTTTAGTATATGGTTTGTGTTGCCCCTAGGCCCATTGCAATCTATTGTATTTTCTACTGTTTGCACTATTCTACGACTGTTTAATTACCTACTTTTGGTTAGTAGTGTATATATTGTGTATAATACTTACCTCCAGAAGGAGTATTGCCTCTAAGATATTTTTGACCTTGTGTCACTAAAATAAAGTACCTTTATTTTTGGTAACACTGAGTATTGTATTTTATTGTGTATAGGTACTGTGTACCTATAGTGGTATTGCAAGAGCTTTGCTTGTCTCCTAGTTCAGCCTTGTCTGCTCTGCTACAGCCACCCCTTGACAGCCTAAGCTGCTAGAACACTGCCTACATTTTACTATTAAGGGATAAATGGACTTGGTATAAGCCTCCTACAAACAAGTCGTTAGTTGCTTTCACCTGTAGATGCTCTTGAAGATTCAGGGAATCTGTTGTGATCTCTGCTCCTCTGCCTAGCAGAGCTAATGCCCAAATCTTGTTCTTCAATAGAGCCCTCTTCCTGAGTGGCATGAGAAATCACAACTGCTGCCACTTTTTTCTTTTTAAATTGGGGTTTTGTTGGGGAAGTTTCTCTTCTTTTTTAACAGAAACTTCTGTTGAGCGCTGCGATTCCTGTCTCGGTTTCACGTACTCAGTTCTCCGCTCTAACCGCCCACCTCTCTCACTACTTTTTTTCTGTGAGTCCTGAAAGGAACGAAATTGGCATGTATTAGTATATTGATATCTCTCAAGCATTTTTATATGATCTCTATTTCTGAGATTATATCTATTCTGTGGGGTCTCCGTATGCGGAGATTCTCCCCTTTCTTTTTTAGGTGTCTCTTGCTTTTTATCCCAGCGTTTTTTAGAACCTTCAGGTGCTTGCTTGGCAGAGGCTTTATTAGATTTACCCTGACCTTGTATTTTTATAGGTCTGGCCCCCAGAATAGGTCTCCGCGATAATCTTTGGCATCTCACATTCTTGATCCTATGCAGTAACGGCCCGGAGCTGCATATGTACTGCTAGTGCTACTGCTTCCCCTTTAGGATTACTTAATATAATGGAAGATACAGTGGCAAAGTTGCCCATAAGTTGCATCCCAAAGTCTAGGGCTGGGGCAGACCTGTATTCATCTTGAATTTGTTTTAACACTTCAGGAACATTGGCAAGTGTCGGTGTACCGTGTGCAGTAGAATAGAGCGTGGCAAATACTGTGTCCCAAGTATTGCAGTTATCTACTGTGGTAACCATCCCAAATGACAAGCACATAGTTAATATTGTATACTTATCCTGAGGTCCCGTATGGGGAAACACTGCTTCCAGTGCATTTATTTTTGGAGCTAACCAAAATAGAATCTCTTCCCGTCTGGAGGGTACCTTACCCATGATCAAATGTACAGTTGCAGGATTAATGCCTGGCGTTGCTGCATGTGGTTGCACCGAGGCAGCACATGCTGGGTTTGTATTTAATGTTTGCATTACAAACTGTACTAATAGTCTGTACATTGACATAAGCTCAGTATTTAAGCGGCAAACCTCAGCTACTGCCAAGGTTGCTGCATCAGGGTGCGGTGTATATGTGGCCAATAAAGGCCAGGTAGGGCCATCATTACTTAGAGGACCTAACCTTACATATAGGATTGTATGTGGTAGGGTGCCATCAAGCCAATTATTATGGTCTTGATAAGATAGAGGTAATTCTAAATATGTATAAGCTCTATAGTGTGCAGGTATGTTTGCATGTCTATAGTGGTGAAATGTATTTGTGTTCCCATCAGCTGCTGGAAATGTGACCCAAGAATAGAAAATTTCTGTTCTGTAAGCTGCATGAGCTTCAACAACAAATGTAACTGGACCCCCCTGGGCCGTTAGGCCGTGTGCTAATAAATGTGCAATAAGGGGTGGTTGCATATTAACTGAATTGATACCCATTGTGTGTTTGCCATGGTAAATCGTAAATTTTGTTCAGAGATAAGCACATCAAATGGGGATTATCCTTTTAGAGTTCAAGCTTGAACAACCTTCAGCGATAGTTAGGTACTCCCTACTTAGCTGTGGAGGAAAAATCCTCAATATCACGGATGTCTCTGTATATAGTACTGAGGTGTCTTTTGCACATAGTAAGACAGAGATACTCAGGAGCACCCAAAAATTAAGTACCTGACCAAACGTTGTCGGCGCCATGTTGCGTAGGTTCTCATTATCCCAATGAAACTACTGGATTTGGGTGGCAGAATCATCTGTACTGCGGGGGACTGAGTCTGATCCTGCACCATTTGACACCTGCCAGCCTAATCCGGGTTTGTTCCGGCTAACCAGCAGTGCTTCATTTCCACCCAAGAGCAGGGATGATTGCGGCAACCGGGCGCATGACATACTTGACTCCTCAGGGGAATCAAGGTAAGTCAGATCTCATCCGTTTCTCTCAGTCTTACATATGCAAGGACAGTCAGAGGCAGAGTATAGTTCAATAATGTTTTAGTGAAGTAACTGCATCTTAGATAATAAAGCATGTATTGCAATAACTAGGACAATAAAGCACAATAAGATTAAAATTGTGACAAGGAGAGTAAAACACCAGAATAACGTTACAATACTATGTGAGAGCACAGCATGTTAAGCTCTAATTCTGCTTGTCAGGTTCCCCCTGGGAAGACATCATCCCTCATCCCTGAGCACAAGGCCTGTAGTCTACATAAGCAGCTGTAGCGAACCAATCAGCAATCAGCATACAGTCGTGGTCATCTGGCTGGAATCTGCCTCTAATGTACAAGGGTCAAATAGTGTTTTTATAATAAAACAGCTGATGTTCCAAGAAAAGATCCCCACGTAAGAGTGTGCATGTTTCTGTGAACACTGGAGACAAAGCGTTCCACTTTTGCTGGCAACCTATCTTACTGCAGCCTTGAGAAAAGCACAGAATGAGAGAAATATATTGTTTAGGAACACAGTGCTGACCTAGGCAAGGTACAGCTAGAAAGAGAAAATAAAACAAGACCGCCAATGTGCATAATGTTAAAATAATAAAACTAAGCCAAATAACATATATCTGGGTTAAAGTGCACAGTGGCAGGCCTAGTTTGCTAAAATAATGTGTATAAAATTACAGCTAAGATGCTAACACAACAAAGGTGGATATGGGTTTTAGGGTGGTAAGGGCATTATTAGGTTTTAGGGTGGGTATGGGTTTTTGGATGGTAAGGTTTTTTAGGATTTGAAGTGGGTATGGTTTTAGGGTGGTAAGGTATTTTAGGGTTTAGGGTATTATGGGTTTTTGGTTGGTAAGGGGTGTTTAGGGTTTAGCATGGGTAAGAGTTTTTGGGTGGTAAAGACATTTTTAGGTTTTAGTGTGGGTATAGATTTTCTGGTGGTAAGGGGTTTCTTTTAAGGTTTTAGGGTGGGTATGGGTTTTTGGGTGGTAAAGGCATTTTTAGGCTTTAGGGTGGGTATGGGTTTTGGGTGGTAAGGATTGTTTAAGGTTTTAGGGTGGGTATGGGTTTTGGGTGGTAAGGGCATTTTTAGGTGTAAGGGTGGGTATGGATTTTCAGGTGGTAAGGGGTTTCTTTTAAAGTTTTATGGTGGGTGTGGTTTTTGGGGGATTTTGGATGGGGATGTGTTTTTGGGTGGTAAGGGTTTTTTAAGGTTCAGAGTGGGTTTGGTTTTAGGGTGGTAAGGTATTTTAGGGTTTAGGGAAAGTTTGAGTTTTGGGTGGTAAGGGCATTTTTAGGTGTAAGGGTGGGTATGGATTTTCAGGTGGTAAGGGGTTTCTTTTAAAGTTTTATGGTGGGTATGGGGTTTCGGGTGTTAAGGGCATTTTAAGGCTTAGGGTGGGTATGGGTTTTTGGGTGGTAAGTTTTTTTTTTAAGGATTTAGGGTGGGCATGGGTTGTGTGGTAAGGGGAGTTTAGGGTTTAGGGTGAGTATGGGTTTTGGGTGGCAGGGGCATTTCTAGGTTTTAGGGTGTGTATGGATTTTCAGATGGTAAGGGCTTTCTTTTATGGTTTTATGGTGGGTATGGGGTTTTGGGTGGTAAGGACATTTTTAGGCTTAGGGTGGGTATGGATTTTTGGGTGGTAAGGGTTGTTTAGGGCTTAGTGTGGGTAAGGGCTTTTGGGTGATAAGGGCATTTTTAGGTTTTAGGCTGGGTGTGGATTTTCAGGTGGTAAGGAGTTTCTTTTAAGGTTTTAGGGTGGGTATGGGATTTTGGGTGGTAAGGTGTTTTGGGTTTTTGGGTGGGTATGGGTTATTGAGGGAGAGGGGTTTTTAGGGTTTAGAGTGGGTATGCTTTTAGGGAGGTAAGGTATTTTAGGGTTTAGGCTGGTATGTGTTTTTGTGTGGTAATGGATGTTTAGGGTTCAGGGTAGGTATGGGTTTTTGGGCGGTAAGGGCATTTTTAAGTTTTAGGGTGGGTATGGATTTTCAGGCTGTAAGGGGTTTCTTTTAAGGTTTTATGGCAGGTATGGGGTTTTGTGTGGTAAGGGCATTTTTAGGCTTAGGTTGGGTAGGGGTTTTTGGGTGGTAAGCTTTTTAAGGATTTAGGGCCTGATTCCAACTTTGGAGGAGGTGTTAATCCGTCCCAAATGTGAAGGATATACCACCAACCGTATTACCAGTTCCATAGGATATAATGGACTCGTAATATGGCTGGTGGTATATCCGTCACTTTACTGTCACTTTTGGGATGGATTAACACCTCCTCCAAAGTTGTAATCAGGCCCTTAGTGTGGGCCTGGGTTTTTGGGTGGTAAGGGCTTTTTGGGGTTTTTCGGGTGGGTATAGTTTTTGGGATCGTAAGGGCATTTTTAGGTTTTAGGGTGGGCATGGATTTTCAGGTGGTAAGGGGTTTCTTTTAAGGTTTTAGGGTAGGTATGGGGTTTTGGGTGGTAAGGGTATTTTTAGGCTTTAGGGTGGCCATGGGATTTGCGTGGTAAAGGTTTTTTAATGTTTTAGTGTGGTATGGTTCTTTGGGTGGTAAGGGCTTTTTGGGGGTTTTAGGGTGGGTATGGGTTTTTGGGTGGTAAGGGTTGTTTAGGGTGGGTGTGGGTGTTTGGGTGGTAAGGGCTTTTTTAGGCTTTACAATGGGTATGAGTTTTGGGTGGTAAAAAGTTTTTAGGGTTTAGGGTGAGTATGGGTATTTGGGTGGTAAGGATATTTTTAGGTTTTAGGTTGGGTAGAGTTTTTGGTTGGCAAGGTGTGTGCATATATGCATGTAAATATATATATATATAATATATATAAGCACACACACACACACACACACATATATATATCTATATATATATAGATAGATAGATAGACGTATATAGATAGAGGGGTTATACTTACCACTTTACTTTTTACCACGCATATGCCTTTACCAACCATGCCTTGACAGCAATATTTTTGTGGTAAATGTAGTAAAGGCATATGCGTGGTAAAAACTTTCATTGTAAATTCATGCATGGTAATGGCTCATGCCTTGTAGTGACCACGTTGGAAAGACATGCATAGTAGTTGCGTGGTTCCGCCATACAACCCTATATAATATTTGTGGAGCATAATGCTTCTGTACTGCCCACTTTACCAACATGATAGACAGCACTTTCACATAGTCTCTCTATGAGAAATTGAGTTATTGGTTAAATGGGGTGTTAACCTTGTTCAAGCAACAGACAAAATCCCTGTCGGGGTGAACCACAAAAGTCACTAATATAATCTGTGCTTAACCCTCTTATAGCTTGCAACAACAGCAGTCAGGTTTAACTTAGAGGTGTCAGATAAATGAGCAGGTTTTTCCTGTCTCCTCAGGTCAATTTTCTGAATAGTTGTTAGCCAAAAAATGTCTGTCTCAAGTTTTGGATTTTGGCTATCTCAGCACTTTTAGCACCACCACCAAGGGTCCAGGACTGGAGGGGCCCCGCTTGGGGTGCTAGGACTCACTCAGGCAAGGAGAGGTGTGGGTTCAAGATGGCTGAAGCCATCTCTGACCTTGAAGCACTAATCAGGAAGGTAGCCAACTGCTCTTCTAGTCACTCTAGTCATTCAAGTAGTGGAACAGAGCTCAAGGGGCAGGGCAGATGTCTGAGGATTCAAAGCAGGCACCAGGCAGCAAAGCAGTCCTTCCAGGTGCAGCAAAGCAGTCTTGTGGAGTACACTGTAGGCCACAGCAGCAGAGAGTCATGTGAGAGTCCTTCAGCAGGTCTGGAAAGTAAACTGAAGAACAGGTCTGAGGTCCTATTTTTATACCTGGTGCCTTCTTTGAAGTAGGAGACGTTTCTAAAGAATTCCTTGAAATGCTTGAAATGTCTTGCTTCCCCTGCCCTGCTTTCTGCATGAATAATGCAGGGATTACAAGTCCTTGGTGTGATGGCAGGGCACAGCATATTCAGCTGCAAGTGGGGTTTTGGCTAGCTCCGTCTCCCCCCTACCATTATCCTGTCAGTGATGGTCCATCCAGGCACACTTAATCCCTTCCGTGTCTGCCTGGGAGGAATAAACAAAGTCCAATTTCCAAACATACCTAGTCATGTGACCCTTGATCAGGCTGCAGGCACCAAATTGTTAAGGAAAGAAAGTACCAACTCTCTTAAAGTAACATTTTTAAAACTGTAACTTAAAATTCCGACTTTACCATTAAGGAGGATTTTAATTACAATTTCTCAGACACCAAACATGAAATGTTTACTAGTTCCCAATCACAAGCTAACACTTAGTAAATGTGATAATGCAACCCAGTTTTATTCTATGGGAGAGGTAGGCCGCACAGAAATGAAAATCGAATTTGGGAGTTTTTCACCACCAGGACATGTAAAACTTAAAATGTACATGTCCAACCTTTGAACTACAATGCACCCTGCCCTATGGGATACCTAGTGCCTAGCATAGGGGTGACGTATATGCAGTAAAAGGGGATCTTAACACTTGGTAAGGGAATTCTATAGCTAAGATGAATTGGCAGTTGAAAACTGTCTGCAGACTGCAATTACATACCTGGGATATGTCTTAAGGGGCCACGTAAGTCAGTGGCACAATAAGTGCTGCAGGCCCACTTGTAGCTTTTAATTTACAGGCCCTGGGTATAGGGTATACCTCATTACTTGGGACCTATACGTACATTAAGGGGGTCATTCTGACCCCCGCGGGCGGCGGGAGCCGCCCGCCTGGAGGGGGCCACCATATGGCCGCTCCGCGGTCGAAAGACCGCGGAGGCCATTCTGGCTTTCCCGCTGGGCTGGCGGGCGACCGCCAGAAGGCCGCCCGCCAGCCCAGCGGGAAATCCCTCCCCACGAGGAAGCCGGCTCCGAATGGAGCCGGCGGAGTGGGTATGTGCGACGGGTGCAGTGGCACCTGTCGCGTATTTCAGTGTCTGCAAAGCAGACACTGAAATACATGGTGGGGCCCCCAGGGGCCCCACAACACCACATACCGCCATCCTGTTCCTGGCGGGCGACCCGCCAGGAACAGGATGGCGGTATGGGGTGTCAGAATCCCCATGGCGGCGGATTCTGCAGGACAGCGGAAAACCGGCGGGAGACCGCCGGTTTTCCTGTTCTGACCGCGGCTGAACCGCCGCGGTCAGAATGTCCTGAGGGGCACCGCCGGCCTGTTGGCGGTGCTCCCGCATCCCCGGCCCCGGCGGTCCTTGACCGCCGGGGTCGGAATGACCCCCTAAGTGTGTTAATCAGGTGTAAGCCAATTTTACCATGTTTTAGACAGTGAGAACAAGCACTTTAACATTGCTTAGCTGTGGTATAAATCACAGAGTTCTAAGGCCAATAAAGCAAATTTTAGCAAAAATAGTACAACAGCAAAAATGTTGGGGTAAGACCAACCTAAAGCTGGCAGGTCTAACACTTTCCAACACTCTGATGTTAATATCTCAAAATAGAAACTGACAAGAGGGGATGGTGCAAGTGTCATTCTTCAAGTCAGATTCTCAAAATGATTCTCTGCCTGAGTGTAATATAAATGGGCATGATCAGGAAGAGAGTGTGTAATCAGAGGAAACATTGAAGTAAAAAAGTATGTATATATAGGAAGAATACAGAAGGAGGATGAATGTATGACTTACAGGTAATGTGTCATTGTTTACATGCCAAGAGTGATGGATTAAAATACCTGTACTTAATTTCAGGCGTCGATGACATGTCATGTGTTTGGCATTTTCTGTAACAAGAATAATAAATAGCAAGGTTATTAATATCAAGCCGTTAAATGTACTTGCTAAAATACCATCCCTCAAACAACATTTGTGAAATTCTGTACACCTGATTAACACCTGAATGTACAAAAAATGGAGAACAATATGCACAGATAGTTGGCATGCTCTTTCCATGTATAAATACACCATTTTAAAATATTTTTCATGAACAGGTAGCACAATTTAAAAGTAGGCATCAATGTCAGGGCAAAGCAAGGGAAGAAATAATTTGCTGCCAGCTCCTGATAGATGATAGTGCCAAAAAGAGGTAACTGTTTATTCTCTTTTTCGGGTATAAATGGCCTTTAAGTAATTTAGCTCGGAAAGCTAAGCATGCAACTAAAGCAGAACATGATTGATTGTTTAGAAATGTCAATGCTGAAAATCATAACCATATAGTATCTTTAAAATGCCACCATCAGATCTTAACAAAGAAAAGGTACAAATGGCATAATGAATTTAAAACACATTAGCAAAGCTGCATAGCAGCAGAGTCTCTACTGAAGGTACAGAGTCTCGTCTTCCTGCCGTCGATCTGTAAGTATAGTGGGCGGTTCTCTGTAAGACAGTTGGGGCGATGGCCTCCACTGGCATGGCTGACTTTCCATTATTCTTTAAATTACCTCATTGACATGCTGTTTCTCGCATCTAAAAACTGTACAGCAATGTTATTTCCATCTGAAACATTTAGAACAATTGCTTCTGAATGTTATCTGAACATTTTGCTTAGAACCAAACCACAACATATTCAGATTTTCATAGGTAGTAAACCGGCTATGCATACTAAAAGGTTCTGCATGTTACACTGATCCAACCCAAACCCTGAAAAGTCAATAAGTACACCAATCAGACATGATTCATCCTGACATGGAAGGAAAGTTTCTGGAAAAAAAGCAAGTGCTATCTTCTTGATTTCAATACTCCCCATTTCCTAAAATTAAATATGTTAGAAGATTCCACTTTAACAACAAAAGTCATACATGATTCTATTGAGCTTATTAAGTGGTACGAAATGTATCCATTACCTAGTCACTATGGTAAAGTAGTTTGTAATATCTATCAACAAATAGGATTCAAATGAGGGAATAAGAAGAAAGAGATAATACCTATAACAAAATCTTTTCATCCAACCACAGATTTGTAAGTACTATATGAGGTTGTTAAATTTGCAAACTATCTTACAGTGTCTGTAGATCAAAATGTCAAATGGGTAACATTGTAATACCCAATTTGAGATAACTTGTCTAGGAAAAGTAGTTGAAGGTATGGAACTGGATTTCATCACTGATACACTCAAAGTCAACATGCGATGACCAGAAGAAGGAGGCTGGTTTGAAATCTCATGGGCCTGATATCAATGCTATGTAAATCAAATATCTTGCACGTTCCAAAAACTTGTATTAATCATGATTTTTAAAGGTCACAAAGACTTCTGTTCAGTTAACCAACAATACATTTTCCAACAGGCTTTGTAAGGGTGTGTTAGTACAGACACTTTATGATAAATTGAACTGGCCCTTTGTGACTTTATACTTGAATCATGGGAATATTCAAAGTATCAAGATTGTAACAAGCTGAGATGAGTAGAAAGACAGACTATTCATATCTAAAGTCCCTTGCTTAAGAAATATGTATGTTTATGTAGGAGGTACTGAAGAAAAATATTTTTGTTTGCCAGAGACCAACCTAATTTTGGGGTGTATTTAATTAAAAAATGTCACCCCAAATAACCGATGTTGTGAGTGATACAGACAGGAAAGTTATTGGTCTGCATCGGATATGACACATTAAATACATGGGATGAGAATTTTTCGAAAGTGTGTTGAAATTAGGATTGATATTTCAAAATGTACTCATTCACATGACATTGTTTCCGTGAGTGTTGCAAGGGTGTTCCCATGCAACATCTATGGATTTTGATGCATTCCCAGATTAAAAAGGTTTTGTAATCCTGGGAATGCGTCAAAAGCCTATGCCACCCCAGGGGTGGCGTAAAAGTGACTCAACAGGGAGACAAATCTGCAGAAGTACAATTAGAAGGAGGATATCAGCTCCATAGATTGTTTTTGTGCCGGAAGGAAGGTGTCCCTTCCTCCCTTCCTGCACAAAAACTATCATTCCCACAATGCAGTCACCCTTGCACCATGGCACAAGGGTCCCTGCGTTGGCACATGGCAGCAATTTGTGTGCCAGCTCATGGGAAGAGGACAGAAACACGCCCTAGCTTGTAGATGTGGCACAGTTCTGACCTTTCCTGATGGCGCATTGTGGTGTAGCAAGTCACTTGCTGCACCACCCTGTGCCATGGGCCTTGTAAATATGGCCCTTGGTTTCTTAATTTGTGCTTTTATGCTGTACTTGGTTGAATGCATTCCCACTAATATAGGTTACAGAGCTTTACCATACAGGATCCAGATCAGGTGTAATAGATTAGAAAATATATTTTAAAGTTGAATCGTAAACTTGAAATGCTGATTAATCATGAAGAATTAAACAAAGCAATGTGTGAAATACAATCAGAAACAAACTTAAGAAAGAAGATTGAACAGATGTATTTAGGACTAAAATGTATAGAGGGAGATCGAGAATGATCCACAATAAGAGAATCTTGTATGAAAACAAACACATACTTTTTTGGATTCTGTTGCAACAGCTTTTGTGAAAATCAGACTAAAACTGCTATTGTAGAATCAGACTGACATTATTATATTATACAACTGTATAAAACACTATAGCAGACCAATTTGTTTTATCACACAAAGGGGGTCAGTACGACTCTGGTGGTCTTGAGACTGCCATGGTGCCGGTGGTGGTCTGACTGCCGCCAAAGCTGTGGTCTGACTGCTTTGGTGGCGGTCTGACCACCACATTATGACTGTGGCGGTTGCCCCTCCAGTTTCCCTCCACAGACGGCGGTCCTAATCCACCAGGGCAGCGCTGCATACAGCGCCGCCTTGGGGATTACAACCCCGCCAGCTTTTACATGGCGGTAGCACTGCCATGTTAAGGCTGGCGGCGATGGGGTGCAGGGGGCCCCAGTGGGGCCACTGTACTGCCCACGCTCTTGGCATGGGCAGTGCAGAGGCTCCCATGACAAGCCCTGTTGCGCTGTGCATTGCAGACAGTGAACAGCACGATGGGTGCTACTGCACCCGCTGCACTGCAACATTGCGGCCGGCTCAATAATGAGCCAGTGCCAATGTTGCAGGCTGTTTCCCGCTGGGCCAGCACTGGCGGCAATCTGACCAAAGGAGTTTGGCAGATGGCCTTTTCCGTCCGCCAAACTTGTAATGACCCCCAAACTGTGTAAGAAACAAAGGGGAATCCAAAATCCCAGGTGATACGTAGCTGGAAATTGAAAAAAATACCAGTGCAAATAATTCCAGTAGAGTTATTGTTTTTATCATTAAAGTGCAACATTTTTTATGGACCAAAAGGTCTTCCAGTTCAGTTCTAAGACATTATTAACATCCATATAATTCCACAATAATGTTAGAGAGTATTTTACTCCCCATAATTAGTAAAGGTTTAAACATTTTACCAGGCAAATCATGGACTGCTAAGATTTCATGGAGCTTAAGTAAACTTTTCTTGCTAGTACCTCCTAATATATCTGCAGGAATGGTCTAAAGAAAGCAAATATAATTCCCTAGTTTAGACTGAATTTTAAAAAAACACAGTGTGAGAGATTGGGAGTATATTATTTGTAGATACAATATTCCAGAAATAGGTAGCCAAAAAAAAGTCGCCATTCTATTATGTTTTACTCTACTATCCATGTACATTTTATGGTTTGATAGACCTACAGTGGGGAAAAAGATATGACAGGACATACGATATGTATTAATGTACCTGATGAAAGCAATTATTCAAGCTAATGCCTTGGGTGAAGTAATAAAGGCATTCAACTCAAGGTTGTCAGAAATAAAAAAAAAAGGCCTTAGGCAAAGTTGTATCCTTGTTCTGTTCAGTCTAGTCATAGGATCTTCCTAAAGATCTATCAGCAACTAGAATTTCTAGTAAAATCAGAGAGAAAGAGTGGCTGCTCTGAGTTTGTACTGATGACTTAGGGGCTCATTACGAATTTGGTAGTTGGACGAGCTGACTGCCAAACTCGCGGGATGAGGGGGCCATCAACCCGGCTACCTCACTCCCCATTGTGTTACGATGTTGTGACCAAACTGACCAGTGGGAACATTGTACAATGACGTTGCCACCAGTTATCCTGGTGCGAACAGTGCTATGGTATTGTTCTCCAACTACAATACCGTAGCACACCAGCACTTTTGGAATGCTCACGGTCTGGAAAGCAGGCAGTCCACATTCCGGGTGTGCTGGGCAGGAGGGCCCTGCACTGGCCATGACATGTTCATGGGCACTGTAAGGACCCCACTGTGGCCCCCTGCACTGTGCTTCCACCAGCCTTTTCATGGTAGGATCCCAACCATAAAAAGGCTGGTGAAAACTGTAGTCGTGATCAGTGCAGCGGCGCTGAATTCAGCACTGCAGTACATGAATTCCATGTGGGATGATAGTGGGGTGACCTACCAGTTTACCACCCCTTCTCATCCTGAATCCAATGGGCTTGTTGAGAGATTAAACAAGACCCTCAAAGGCATGATCACTGGCCTACCTGAGGCCATGAGGCGTAAGTGGGACGTCCTCTTGCCATGCCTGCTCTTTGCTTATAGGGAGGTGCCCCAGAAAGGGGTGGGGTCAGCCCCTTTCAGCTTCTCTATGGTCACAGAGGCAGGGGACTGCTAAGCATAGTAAAAGAGGACTGGGAGAAAGCTTCCAAGACACTTCCTCAGGATGTGATCAGCTACATTCTGGCCCTCTGCAACCAAACCCAACGCTTCTGGAAGCAGGCCAAGAGTAACCTTGAGGCAAGTCAAGAGGTGATTAAGGAGTGGAATGACTGGAAGGCCACTCTGGTCGAGTTCTCACCTGGAGACAAGGTTTGGGTAATGGAGCCAGTAGAGCCCAGAGCTCTCCAGGACCACTGGTCTTGCCCATTCGAAATCAAGGAGCGGAAGGGGGAGGTCACTTACCTAGTGGTCCTCAAGACCCCTAGACACCGCCTAGGGGTTCTCCACCATAACTGGCTCAAGCATCATTTTGAGAGGTCTGAGGTCAGAATGCTTCTTGTGACAGATGAGGGCATGGAAGAGTAGAGTGAACCTCTCCCTGACCTCCTCTCTGCCAAAGAAAGTGATGGATCAGTGGGGGGTGTCAATCTCTCTGACTCCCTGACTCTGAATCAGAGAGGTGATTGCTATGAGTTGTTAGCGCAGTTCTCTTCCCTGGTTTCCCTTACTCCTGGACTCACCCACTTGTGTGTCCATGATACTGACACAGAAGACAGTCCCCCAGCAAAGAACACAATTTACAGGCCAGCCTCAAGGAGGAGGTCTCCAAGATGTTGGCCCTAGGGGTTATTGAGAAGTCCAGCAGTCCCTGGGCCAGCCCTGTGGTGCTGGTACCCAAGGATGCTGCACCTGGTGCCAAGCCACAACTCTGGTTCTGTGTGGACTACCGGGGTCTCAACGCAGTCACAGGGACTGACACATACCCCAAGCTGATGAATCTTGAAGACAGGCTAGGCGCTGCCAAATCCTCTGTACTTTTGATCTCACATCAGGATACTGGCAGATTGCCTTGACTGAGGGGGCTAAAGAGAGATGAGCATTTTCCACATCTGATGGTCATTACCAGTTCCGGGTGATGCCCTTTGGGTTGAAAAATGCTACCGCTACCTTCCAAAGGTTGGTTAACGGGGTCTTAGCTGGCAAGTATGCCTTCTGCACAGCCTACCTAGACGACATAGCCGTCTATAGTTCCAGCTGGGAGGAACACCTGCTCTACCTCAAGGAGGTGCTTCAGGCTCTGCAAAAGGCAGGCCTGACCATCAAGGCTAGTAAGTGCCAAACTGGGCAGGGTTCCGTGGTGTACGTGGGACACCTAGTAGGTGGTGGCAAGGTGCAGCCACTCCAGGCCAAGATTGAAACTATTAAGGTCTGGCAACCACCTAGGACTCAGAGAGAAGTGAGAGCCTTCTTAGGCCTCACTGGTTACTACCGTAGGTTTGTCAAGGGCTATAGATCCATTGTGTCACCCTTGACAGAACTTACTTCCAAAAAGCAACCTAGGTTAGTGAATTAGACAGACGCTTGTCAGAAAGCCTTTGACTCCCTGAAGGAAGCCTTGTGCATGCCCCCCATGCTCAAGGCCCCTGACTACTCCCAGGAATTTATTGTGCAGACAGACACTTCAGAGCATGGCATAAGGGCTGTTCTAGCACAGCTGAATGAGCAGGGCCTAGACCAACCAGTAGTCTTTATTAGCAGAAGACTATTACCATGAGAACAGAGGTGGAGTGCTATTGAAAGAGAAACATTTCCCTTTGGTCTGGGCACTGAAGAAGCTGAGACCATACCTGTTTGGGACTCACTTCTGGGTTCGGACAGACCACAGGCCCCTCAGATGGCTCATGCAGATGAGGGGTGAGAATCTTAAACTCTTGAGGTGGTCCATTTCCCTACAGGGGATGGACTTTACAGTGGAGCATCGCCCGGGGATTGACCACGCCAAAGCTGATGGACTCTCCAGATACTTATGCCGTAGCCATGAGAAGTCCCAGGAGGTTGGGTAGCTCTCCCCAATTTCAGCTGGAGGGGACACATTTTAGACCTGACAGTCTTAGGGTGGTCACCCTTAACTTTTTGACTGCCTCCCTCCACTTTTTAGATGCTGTTTTTGCTGATATAAAGACTGCACAATTTACCACTGCCAACCAGTGCTAAAGTGCATGTGCTCTTCCCCTTTTAAACACAGTAACATTGGATCATACCCAATTGGACTATTTAATTTACTATAATTCCCTAGTAGAGTACCCTATGGGCCTCATTATGACCTTGGCGGCCGGCAGTAAGCTGGCAGTCACAATGCCAACAGGCTGGCGGTGTTCCGCCAGCTATTATGACCGTGGCGCAATAGCCACGGCCATACCGCCAGCCACTCCACTATACCGCCAGGCTTCCGCCTTGCGGTCATAATCCCCAGGGCAGTGGTGTAAGCACCGCTGCCCTCGGGATTATGAGTCCCAGACCGCCAGCCTGGACACGGCAGTAAACACTGCCATGGAAAGGCTGGCGGTAAGGGGGACTTGGGGTGCCCCTGGGGGCCCCTGCACTGCCCATGCACTTGGCATGGGCAGTGCAGGGGCCCCCAGGCATAGCCCCATCGCGCATTTCACGGCCCGAATTTTGGGCAGTGAAATGCATGATGGGTGCTACTGCACCCGCTGCACATCAACATCGCTACCGGCTCTATTATGAGCCGGCAGCAATGTTGATGTGACTTTTCCGCTGGGCCAGCGGATGGTAACACTGTTACCATCCGCTGCCCCAGTAAAAAGTCGAAATAGGGAGCCAGAAATATCACCAGCACTGGCGGTATTCTGGCGCCCGCTGCCTCAGTGGTCTTCTGAGAAGACCGCCGAGGTTGTAATGAGGGCCTATGTGTGCCCAGGGCCTGTAGAATAAATGCTACTAGTGGGCCTTCAGCACTGATTGTGCCACCCACTTACTTGGCTCTTTAATCTTGTCTCAGGCCTTCCATTGCAAGGCCTGTGTGTGCACATTCACTGACAATTCGACTTGGCATTTAAAAATACTTGCCAAGCTTAAAACTCCCCTTTTTCTACATATAAGTCACACCTAAGGTGTGACCTAGGTAACTCCTAGGGCCGGGTGCTGTGTAGACAAAAGGCAGGACATGTCCTGGTAGTGTAAAACTCCTAAATTCATTTTTACACTGCTGTGAGGCCTGCTCCTTTCATAGGCTAACATTGGGGCTGCCCTCACATATTGTTTGAGTGGTAGCTGCTGATCTGAAAGGAGTAGGAAGGTCATATTTAGTATGGCCAGAATGGTGATACAAAATCCTGCTGACTGGTGAAGTTGGATTTAATATTACTATTTTAGAAATGCCACTTTTAGAAAGTGAGCATTTCCCTGCACTTAAATCCTTCTGTGCCTTACAATCCACGTCTGGCTGCGTTTAGTTGACAGCTCCCTTGTGCATTCACTCAGACACACCCTAAACACAGGATACTCAGCCTCACTTGCATTCATCTGCATTTTGAATGGGTCTTCCTGGGCTGGGGGGGTAGAGGTCCTGACACCTAAATGTCAAAGGACTCTAGCCTGCCCTCACACAAAGGACTGCCACACCCCCTACTGGGACCCTGGCAGACAGTATTGAACTGAAAGGTGACCTTGTGCACTTCTAAGCCACTCTTTGAACTTTCCCCCACTTCAAAGGCACATTTGGGTATTTAAACAGGGCCTATGCCCAATGATCCCTGTAAGGCGCACGAGCGCGCGCACACCTTTCCTTCCCCCATCGCGCAGGCCCCTTTGGCAAGCAGCGCACGTTGTGCTGTTATCAAATGTTCCACCATTCCTATACTTTGTGGTCGTTTATATGCGTTATCACTTTCTAAGCCTAAATAAGCCTTTTAGAGCAATATACGTGCTCCCATAACAGGTCATGTCCTTGGGGTGTGCAACCAGGTCACAAAACTGCCTTGATGCCCTATTGCATGGAGCAATGATATCCCTTTTTTGCTTTAGTGGTATGGAGAGGCTAATGCCAAAGATCTTGGCTAGTTATGCGCTGCGCGCGCGTGAATGGTCAATTTCTTGGCGCACGTATCCTTGGCTGCAGCGCACAGAGACCGCACACTGCCGCACACAGTGGAAAAAAAATAGAGGGAACATTGCCTAGGCCCCTACCAACTCAGATGCTTCCTGGAGAAGAAACCTGAACCAGAACCTGCATCCTGCCCAGAAGAAGTGTCTGGCTACCCAAAGGACTCACCTGTCTGCTGTCTGTGAAGGACTGCTGCCTTGCTGTTGCCCTGCTGCCTTGCTACTCTCTGGCTGTGGTGAAGAAGTGCTCTCCAAGGGCTTGGATAGAGCTTGCCTCCCGTTTCCTGAAGTCTTAGGACCAAAAAGACTTCATCTCTACAAGAAGGACTCCTTGTGCGGTGAAATTGGACACACAGCTTGCCAGAAACTATGCACAGCCTGCACAGCTGCGAAAGATTTACTGCTCGCCGAACCGGAACGATGCAGCCTGACTTCGCAAGGAGAAGATCGACACAGTGCCAGCATAGCGACGGAAAGTCCACACACGCCCACTGGATCGATGCACAGCCAAGCTGGAACGACGCAGCCTGACTTCCAGAGAGGAATCGACGCAGGGCCTGCCATGCGGTAGAAATTTACATGCAATGCCCACCTGATCGACGCAGCCCCTGTGACTTTGTCCTGTCAGCGCCGGAAATCCACGCAACATCCCCGGGGAATCTGAAAACCCTGCAACCCGAAGAGGATCCACGACCGAGTGCCGGAAATCGACGCACAGCCGCCCCTGCGTGAAAACTTAACAACGCATCGCTGTGTGTGGCCCGAAAAATCGACGCATACCCCCTTTGTTTCCACACATCTCCTCCTCTGCAGTTCTTTTTTGCATGCAAACCAAGTACTTTGTGTTTGAAAGAGACATTTATTGCTTTTTAAAGACTAAAGACACTTTATATCACTTTTACAGTGATATCTCAACTTATACTTATTGCATTTTAATCATTTTGACCTGCATCTTATCAGATAAATATTATATATTTTTCTAAACACTGTGTGGTGTATTTTTGTGGGGGTGTACTGAGTCATTGCATGATTTATTGCACAAATACTTTACACATTGCCTTCTAAGTTAAGCCTGACTGCTCAGTGCCAAGCTACCTGAGGATGGCCACAGGATAATTTGGATTGTGTGTGACTTATCCTGACTAGAGTGAGGGTCCTTGCTTGGACAGGGGGTAACCTGACTGGCAACCAAAGACCCCCTTTCTAACAGTACAGAGTTACTTATCTTAACTCCACATCTATGTAACTTGAAGATATATATATATATATATATAAAGATACATATATATATATATATATATATATATATATATATATATATATATATATATATATATATATATATATCATCAAGGTACATATATGTGGAGTTCTATTTAGTATAAATAAATTTGCTTGCTTCTAGAAACTAACCTTCACAATATTTTTGTACTCAATATTCTTAACACAATATTTTGTCCCACGATATTTTTTGTGTCAGATTTTCTATCTAAATGCTGTTTGTGTGATGGGTGTGTGCAATAATCATATTACTGCAGCTTTAGAGGTATTTGACTGTATTAGACCTTTCAGCCTAAGGGCGGTCTTCCTCCAAACAGTTTGCCTCACATTTGTGCTGATTTATTTTTGTTGACCTTAGAACTCTGAGCACTTTACCACTGCTGACCAGGGCTGAGAGTCATGTGCTTTCTCCCTAAACATGGTTGTATTGGTACTGTCAACTGAAGCACTGCTTTTGCTACCCACTCAAGCAGCCCTCAAACATATCTCAGGCCTGCCTTTGCAGAGCCTGTGTGTTCAGCTACACTGATATGTCGTCTTGATATTCACAACCTCTTGCCAAGACTGAAACTCCATTTTTATTATATATGGTATCATTTAAAGTAGGCCATATGTAGCCCATATGGCAGAGTGCCATGTAATTAAAAAGAAAGGCATATACTTCCCAACTCCCAAATAAATTTTTCACTACTGTGAGGCCCACTCCTCTTATAGGCTAGCATTGTGTATTCCTTATTACGTTTAAAAGCTGTAATTCCTAATTGAGAAGTAGATACATCATGTTTAGTACCTATGGAATTGTAATAATAAACCCTCCTTGATAGTAACGGTGAATTTACTGCTGCAATTTTGAAAATGCCAATTTTGGAAAGTTGGCATTTTCCTGCTCTTAGCCCTGTGTGCCCGAAACCTGTCTCCAATACATGTCTGAGCTGGGTGACAGCTGGAATTTGTGCATTCCCTCTATACAGCCACACACAAAGGAAGCTTAGGTGTGGCTGTCGCCTGATGGGCCATCCTGGGCAGAATGGGAGGAAGGAGCTGACACACCTGAAGAGGCAGTATCCTGCTCCAACACAAAGGACTGCAGATACTGCTGTAGTGAGTCTGGAGCCAGGGCAGGAAGAAGGGACCTCTGTACCTTAGAAAGATGCTTCTTTGAAGTCATCCACACTTGAAAGACTGAACTGGGTATAAGAACTAGATGCCTGACCATACCAATTCACTACACTGCTGGACCTGTGAAAAACTCTGCCAGGAAGAGGAACTGGTGCTGCTACATGGACTGCCACAGTGGACGGCTGCTCTGGAAGATCTGTGTTTCGGCTGTGCTGCCCTGCTGCCTGCTTCCCTCTATCCTCCTGAGTAAGGACTGGACCCATCGCATTTGAACCCAGAGTGACTCCAAGGGTTTGCTGGCTAACCTCCTGTTCTTCTGAAATCTCAGGAACACAAAAGACTTGACTCATCATCTTCTCAAGCATGTGGACTTTGCTTGCTGCAGGTCTTGCCCTGTCAAGTGGTGCCAATCCAGTCCTGGGCCCTTGGAAGTGGGTAGAAAGTGCTGCAAGAACCAGACCCATTGCATGAACGACGTTGCGCTGATCGGAAACAGAGCATCTCCATCAACGCATCATTGCTGCTGTGAGGATCGAGTACATCAAATTGTTGTTGACATTGGGTCATTGATGGTGCTGGAGGATCAGGAAAACTGGAGTGCTGACTGCGTGCCAAATCTCCAACTTTGTAAGGCTCGGAGGCAATACATTGCCTACATCTTCAGAGCCACACATTGCCTCCTTTGAAACTCACGTCCAGTTTTCGACATCAATGCATTTAAGAATCAAGGTATTGTTTCAGCGAACCAAGGCTGGTCCGTGTTTCCGACACACTCCATCACAGTCAGCCTGCATTTTCAGATCTGACCTGGTCTAGCAGTCCCAGATATCCCAATTGGCGCTTTATGCTCCTAAGCGTGACAACTATGTTTATTTTTAAAAAAATCATATCCCGACTTCTACTTCTTCAATTTTTGTCTTTTGTAAATACTCTTCTGAAATTGGTTTGAAATATGGCGTGTCTGTGTTATCTATTTCATGAAATGTGTTTGTAAATTTTGTTGGCTTTTTAAAAAGCTTCTATCAAGTTTTGGTTTCTAATAAACTTGAGAAACTTGAAATAAAACAAGCAGCACTCTAAACATAGTTACATGTTCCCTTTGCATGAAGCAAGAATGTATTTTTATTCCAGTTTTCTAGCCATTGAAAACGGGAATCTGATGAACTCTAGAAATCTATCTATCATACAACATGATGATCCATTTTAATGGTAGCATTTTCTTCATTTGTCTAAAAAAAGTGATAAAGGAAAATTAGATCCCGCATTTCAAGACTGTACCCTAACAAATGTCACATGACTGATTTGCTCGAATCGTATGTTATCAATTTCTGTCTTTTCGGGGATAATTTGGGAAATATTGTGTACAAGGGCTGACCACTTTCTATGAACTTTCTAAAAAATTATGTGAATTTTGCTAATGTGTTGGTGTTAGAAAACACATTATTATACCAGAGTCAGATTTATAAGTGGATACAAAAATCAAATTTTAGAACGTAACTGAAGATAGTGGGGAATATGTGTGGTGCAACTACGAGACAAAAGATTACAGAATACTGTTTTACGCTACACCTTGGAATTCCAAAGTCAACATTTTGGTAATATGTTTTCCTTCATGCTTCCCTGTTGTATCCCTTTCTTTGCCCTTCTGATCCCCTGTGAGCTGAAGGGGTTTCAGTTAATCCCTTCCCATAAGTCATTTCCTCTGTGCTCCCTCATAAAAGTGCCTTTAACTCACTCCCTGATTGGCCATCTGGGCCAGTCACATGACCTAACTTCGGGTGTGGTAAGCTGGTGCCTTGAATGAGTCATTGGCATTCCCAGCACCAGTCGTGCATTTCTGTCTTATATGTGTCAGTCAATGTTCCACCAGGTTACAATGAGGTTGATGAGTTGGCAGGTGGTCTCCTCTCGTTTGTGGGTCTTGACATAGATGTTGCTTTACAACTTTGTAACGTATCCTGCATTAATACATTTTTAGAGACGTTTTCAAGCTGATGATAACTGGTAATTGAACTGGATATCTTTACAAACACATGTTTATTAAAGTGATATTTAAAGAATATATTATCCTGAAATAAAGTATTATTGAATATGATAGTTGAAGAATTACTGTGTGGGAAATAACTATAAACCAGTGAACCATAGAACAAATTGTCAAGTATCCATGGATAACATCTTACTGTATATCCTTCCTCCCAGCTAATGACAGTGGCAGTAGCAGTAGCAGCAGCAGACAGAGGACCAGAAGGCAGGGGCGACATAAATCTGACATTTTGCCTCATCAAGATACTCTATGCATGCAGAGTGTCAAAAGAAAAGCCCACAAAGCAGGTGAAGTGCGGGAGAAGTTATATGGTGTTATGGGTAAGTGTACTGGCCCACACCTTTTGGTGATTAGCGTTGTGTTCGCTAAATAAGTATTCAGCTGCACTGACAGCATGCAGCATAACCCCTATTTTTCCCTTGTGATCCATCTGACCCTTACATGAAAAAGTTGGTGAGCCGCCTTCCATTTATTTTGTATATATTAATCAGTACATCCAGCTTAAAAATTATTACTTGCCTAGCCACTAGATAAGATTGCCATTTTCAAAGGGTGTATGCTAGTTTTATCATTCTCAAGAATCATGTTTGAATCTCACAGCTCAGTACATATGTACACAGATTGGCAGAGAAAGGGGGTCATTCCGACCCCGGCGGCGGCGGGCGCCGCCCACCGGGCGGAGACCGCCAGAAGACCGCACCGCGGTCAAATAACCGCGGCGGTCATTCTGACTTTCCCGCTGGGCGGGCGGGCGACCGCCAAAAGGCCGCCCGCCCGCCCAGTGGGAAAGCCCTAGCAACGATGAAGCCGGCTCCGAATGGAGCCGGCGGAGTTGCTGGTGTGCGACGGGTGCAGTGGCACCCGTCGCGATTTTCAGTGTCTGCTTTGCAGACACTGAAAATCTGAATGGGGCCCTGTTAGGGGCCCCTGCAGTGCCCATGCCAGTGGCATGGGCACTGCAGGGGCCCCCAGGGGCCCCACGACACCCGTTCCCGCCAGCCTCTTCCTGGCGGTGTTAACCGCCAGGAACAGGCTGGCGGGAAGGGGGTCGGAATCCCCATGGCGGCGATGCTTGCAGCGCCGCCGTGGAGGATTCCCTGGGGCAGGGGAAAACCGTTGGGAAACCGCCGGTTCCCCTTTTCTGACTTTCAGAATTGCCCCAGAAGCACCGCCAGCCTGTTGGCGGTGCTTCCTCCGAGGGTCGGAATGAGGCCCAAAGACTTTTGGGACATTTTCCAAGGAATTCAAAAGACATGCAACTTGTTGCTACTATAGCCTTGTTTCAAAGTCTGCTAGTATATCATTTGCAGTCTTTCCTGGAATAAATCAACATCTTAACAACTTTAAGTTGGTTTTTGAGGAGGATAATTTGACAAGTGAGTAAATACAATATGAAAAGCATGCTCCTTAGAGAAGGAATGGTTCTTTTAAAATCCTGCTGCCATATGCAAGCTGACATCAACTGTGATACTCTACTGGTCCGGATTCAGTCCACAGTGCAGCACAAAATAAGTACCTCTGGCAGATATCCAGGTAACGAACAATACCCTCTGTACCAATGCAGTGTAAGTGTTCCCTTCACTCATTAACTACTAACAGCAGTTTGCCCCAAAAACCCTCCTAAAATCTTAATTCATAGAGAAGTTCACTACCTACTCTAGACACCACAGATCGTGCAGCCACCCCAGCCAACAATTTCATCAAATTACAAAAATAGCATGATAATAAGACAAAGATATTCTTTTGCCTTTCGTTTACGAGTATGGTTACAAATATGGTAACAGTTAGAAATTATGATTGTCAGGGAGAAGCAGGTGTACCCAAAACATTGACCACACAGTCTTTTTCAGCTCTCCCCTAACCAGAACCCACAAGTAAGATTGGTACTAGAAGGGATGATGAAGTATGGGTACTTATTCTGGAAGAGTAAGACAGGCGAATGGGAACTTTGAGTCCTGACAAGGGTTGTTTGTTGCCTACAGATTAGAAAAATATAAATATTCAATAATGAATTATCCAAATTGTGCATAGCAACCTGTTTAGAATATGCTTTTCACTTCAAATGTTCTTCATAAACCTTTATTAGCTTCATAGCTTGTTTATCCAACCTCCTCAGGCAGCGAACTGATCATAACTGACCACATTCAAATCTCCCCCAGAAGCTTGGCACAGCCTGGAATGCTGTGACTGCAAAGTGATTGTCACCGCATTCCAGCCAAGTGATCCAGTGCAAAACACAACACATTTCCCTCTCTTATAAAATCATATCAGAATACAACAGTTAAAAATCAATTTTAAAATAATAAGCTTATAATGAAACAAATTACATCATGGAAGTCCTATGTGTACAAAAAGAAAATGAAACATATTATATACACATACATACATTCACTATATGTATAACAGTAGAAGGTTCACCTATTTAATAAAATTCTTCTTTTAAAAATGTGATTACTATTTTAGGGTTTACCGTAGCCACACACTTTGTGACCACCCACTTAGACTGAAGTGGTGGTAAAGGATTGCTGGAATTGTGCGAAAATACTAGTATGTGGGTGCGTCAAATGCATGATGAAAAAGAAAAAGTGGAAGTGTGAGATGTTTTAGGTGTGGGAGCTGTGGAAGGATTTCTCAAAAATGGAAGTGTGCATTTACGATCCAGTTTTTTGCCCTGTTCGTAAGAAGAACCGTTGTTGCAACAAAACTGCTTGCATGCATTTAATACTGTTGAAAGCTCTTCATCATTGTTCAAATCCTCCCAGTTTGGTGCCCTCAACCAGTCGCACACATGCCAAGGTTCTGTTCACACCTCGGCTCGGTTCACTGCCATCAATTGGCTGCAAAACGTGCCAAAGTTCCACCCACACCTCGGGCCAGCAAAAACATATTCAGCTGTTCCACTGACTCTAGGCGGCTCCCCTCTCACCTCGATGTCCACAATATCACTTAAAAAGATGCTTAAAATGGGTTGGGTGAGTTCCGATTAATCTAGGAGGTTGGCAACAGTTTCTCCCTCGTCGTCAGTGTTAAGAATACGCTTTTCACTTCAAAGGTTCATCATAAACCTTTATTAGCTTTGTAGCATGTTTATCCAACCTCAGGCAGTGAACCAATCGTAACTGACCACATTCAAATCTCCCCTAGAAACTTGACACTGCCTGGAATGCTGTGACCTTAAGGTGATTGTCACTGCATTCCAGTCAAGTGATCTAGTGCAAACCACAACACAACCGTAAGGCTTAAGGTGGCTTCACTAAAGGAGAGCAATTATTGGTCCAGTTCAGGCTATGCTTTGGCTTGAGTTGGACCCTCTACAGATATCATATTTGTTGATCCACTCCCAGTGTTGGGAATGGTGCTCATAGCAATCTGGTCTCATTATGAGTGTTCTGTTATTGGCTCGAAATTCCTCTCCACTTTGGCACTGGAGTGACCAACAGCAGAGGTATCAGTTACACCTGTGGGAAAGAAACTGGGGGATTAGTAGTTGTACCCTAAATATATAACCTCATTAAAGAAGGACTACAGAGGAATCATGAATACCACACTTGATTTACTTGGCAATTCCCCATTTCACCACAGAGTTTCACTCAGAGATTTTAGTTGCTTTTAACAGTCAACTGTCTATGTGAATTTCAGTGGTCTGTGGGTTCCCACGGGTCTTGTATGTTTGATAGGTCAGTGACTCCTATTACCGGCCACATTGGAATCAGAGGGGTCTGTAATAAGGCACTTAAAGAGGCCATACAGTGAATGGTTGCAAAAAAGGTCTCAAAACCCTAGCAGACATCATCAAACATATGATCATTCTGGATGTCTTCTGTTGGTGACTGCTTCTTAAAGCAGCCCACCATGTAAAATATTTAGAACTGTTGCCTAGAAAGTTCATCAGATTAAATCTGAAAAACCTGGAAAGCATCTAAAAATGTTGCCTTGAATTGCTTTTTAAGAGGTGAGATTCTTGAAAATCCCGTCCGTTTTTAGGGTAATTAATACAATAACAACATTTCTTGGTAATTGTATATTATGACAGTAGCAAATGCATTGTATGGCAGGTCGGTATTCCACCCCAAAATGGTACCACTACAACTAACACAGGTCTCTATGATATTAATGCAAACATGTGCCAATATGGCCACCACTTCCATCCCCTGTAGATCCTCTTGGAGGAAACATCAGAAAATATCGAGGAAATTTGAAATCCCACATTCTACATTTGTATGCACCTTTCAAAATATGTTAGACCTTCAAAACGTAAAACCTCAAAATTATAAGTTTCATTTGGAACTTTTAGCAAATATTCAAACTGAACATTCACATACTTAAGTGGACGAATTAAAAACAGGTCGAATCTAAAGATTAGGTAACAAGGCTTGAGTGAATACTGTTTAAAGTTCAGAAGGGATAGAGGGTGGCTTTTATGATGTCAGTTACCAATACCACAATATTTATATGTAGAGTGGTTATGGGGGGCGGGGTATTTTTTCCTTTATTATATTCATTGGTAATGAGACATGAAATGCCTTATTATTGGTAGTTCGAATTAAAGGACACTCGGTAAATATACAATATGCAAATACATTTTAATAAGAATATTTGGAAGATGTATTTTGGAAACCTCTCTTCCTTAATGTTTGCTCCCTGAATTTTTCTGGCTCGCACACATTTCCACTTTGCAAGGAAATTTGGGCTTATTTTTGCTCAATCCACTTGTATTTACATTGCTGTTTACCAAATATTAATTGCAACAAGCCTCAACGTTAATAAAAGGACATAGGCTATGGGACAGACTTATATTGGCTGTGCTTATAATATTGTTTTTAAAATGCACAAAAGAAAAGTTTCATGCGTAAAATGAAGTAATTAAAGCAGATTACCACGGAGCATTTTAAGTACACACTGAAGCACGAATTTCTCATTGTCTTCACGTGCCTTTGTGATGAAAAAAACGTTTAGAATCAGCATTTGAGCACCTAGTTAGGCCACACTCGAGATCATTTCAAATCGCATTTCTTCATCTCGAAGGTGACAGACTCAAATAGCTTCATTTTTGCCGACATGTTCAAAACGTGGTGTGAAATAATTAAAAAAAAATGCATTTTAAGTGGTAAAGACATCTTGTGTTTGAATCAACTGTGTTTAGGTAAATCTGTGTATATTAGTATTTGCAAATTCAAATGTCAGTGCAAAATCTATCCTCCTGGGACAGTGCTCCCTGGAGAGGATTGGTAGGCCCATTATGCAATAGGTGGTTCTATTTAATCTTTATATTTTCTAGAAGAGACTCATCTTCAGACCACTGTCACCAACACAGTTGGTGTTTCCCTCCCCTTGTTAAAACACCAGGTGTCAGAGATTTGTGAACTAAACTTTCCAGGCTAAGGAGAAAAGTCACATAGTTAGGTCATAGCTGTGGACTTTTCTAAAGTGAGTGGAGCATGGAAATTAGGTACCATAGTGGAGGTTGCATAAAGATACACCATACCTCAGTTCTACAAAGGTAGGTGGAGATCAGCCTTTAGGAGATTAGAGAGTTGGTAGCAAAGGATCTCTGATATCTCCCTTTTCAGAGCTAGAATTGCAAGTCATTTAACCACCATCTGTTTCCACTTCTTCAACTTTCCATCACTCCTGAGCTTGATTTGTCATGTGTCCTCTCTCTCTGCAGAGCATTTTTATTAAACTGCGAAACAGGTCCTTATCGAATGAAGGTCTTGCTTATGGGAGTTGACCCGGGCCGGCAACAACTTCTGGCAAGCGTCTGCCAACATCAGATTGACCGTTAGTGCACCATTCTTAGGAAAACTAATCAGTACCTCAGTTTTCACCAAGCTCTGCAGTTTCCTTAAAAAAATAACAATCTTAGACCACAAAGCATGATTCTAACTAGGTTGGGACACAGACTGTTCTTTCATTACCCCAACAGATGTCCTCAATTTAATTTGCTGTTCTGCAATGACTAGAACTCGCCTGTCCTCTGACACAGTCTACCACCACACCTTATTCTATCATTCATGGTACTGTTTTGATGGGGACCTCATCTCCATAAAAGCGCTCACGTAATCACCCTCCCTCCATTTGAGTCCTCTCTGTTTACTTCAGACACAGGCATACCACAAGGAACTCCCATCACAACACCCCACCATTGCCTAGCTTGGAAACTAGGAACACCACCACCACCAAAGTCTAGAACTTCGTGGTAATCAAGGATTTTCACATCACCTTGCCTTCCTTTACCAAGAGGACCCTTTGCCACAATGTTCCATTAGGTGTCCTCAAAGAGTTCAACCCACCATTGCATTGGTCCTCTTCTTCCTCAGCTGCACCAGCAGACGCAACCTATCCTTTACAGTCTCCATCACACCTAGAATCCAGTAGCCAGGCAGCCTCTACACCTTGAAAGATGCAAACACATCGCTCCTGCCCCCCAAGCCCTTCATTTGTTCCCATTTAGTATGCATAACTCCTTAAAGGCACTCTGCATCTCCCACTAAGCCATGTATAGAAGTGGACCCCTTTAATTTTAGCAGAAGTCTTCACCTGCCAAACGAGTCCAGACCAACCCCACTTCTGACAATTCCCAGGTTCAGAAAGACTTGCATTGTTTGAACTTCTTTCATTGTACAGACAAAGGGCCTGATTTCGAATTTGGTGGCAACGGTCCCGCCAAGCAAAACATGGCAGCCCGACCGCCACTTGTGAGTTGACAGATTGGGGGGAAAGGGGGGAAAACTCATGTTTTTGTCCAGATTTCACCTCCGCTTTAGTCTGGACATGACTGGACAACACCTGGTGTTGCTGCTGCCACCAACCCATGGAAAAAAAACACGACCCCTCATTGCCGGACTTGAAGGTAGGGATGCCACATTGCCTGGGGATGTTGGGCCGCACTGCATGGGAGGTCAAAACCACTGCAGGCATGTACATGTCACAGTAATTTTCTTAAATCACTGTGACATCCATATGTCGGGGAGACAGTTGTGTCCCACATGGCACACTTGCACAACATGCACATTGCATGCATACAAACGTCATTGTGGTGTCAATATTCATTGGCACATGAATGCTGGCACCACAATGACAGTACAATAACACTTGACAGCGCATTGCAAGGGGACCTGTACTGGTAGGTTTGTGCTATCTGTTGTGTATGTGAGTCAGTACTAGTGTGTGTGTGTGTGTGTGTGTGTGTGTGTGTGTGTGTTTGTACTTGGATTGACTGGCTGATGTGGAGAGAACTGGAATGGGTGATGTGGTTGTGTCTGTATGTGTGTCACTTGCATTTGAGATCGAAACTGTTCTTTATGTTGTGTGCCGTTTGACACATTCAGATGAATATTGGTGTTGTTTGGCAGACATTGTCATGATCTGTGGAGTTGTGCTTGTGTGAGTTTGTATGTGTAGAAGAATGTGTAGTTGTGTTGGTTGTTGTCGTTGTGTCATGCGTGGGTGCAGTGTCAATGGTGTGTGTTGTGTTGTGTTATGGATTTATGTCAATGTGTGTTTTTTGGCATGTAAGGGTTGTGTTGTGTTGGACTGGTAATGGACTATTGTCTGTATGCATTGTGTTGTGTAGTGGAGGAGGACACCTATGGCTAATGTACAGTGTGTGTGTGTGTGCGCGTCACTTACCTTTAGTTCATAACCCCAGCCATTGTACGATGTCCATTGGGTCCCGTCGCCATCTCACTTCATCAGCAATCCGCCACCAATCCACCGCTTTCAGAGCTATACCATCTAAGTACGGTGGGCGAACACCATCAACTTAACAGTGTTCCTGGGTCCTTTCCCAATGCAGCTTGGCAGTAACCAAAGATCAAGGTCAAGATCCAAATCAGACCCAAAGTCTGAAACTCTCTACCTATGTGAACAGTAAACTGACTAAAATACCTAGACTTTCAGAAAGCAGTAAAGACCTTACTATTCCCAACACCAGACACCACACACAACCAGGACCACACCTCAACATAGGCTTACTTATACTGTTGACAAACAAACCAGTGATGAAGATGGGAAGATGACTGCACAAATGATAAACGTGTGGTTCTCTCACCGACACATACTTCTGTATCACTGAAAAGCACAAGTGTGGCGTCAATCCAGCCACAACCCGACTGAGCACCCCTCTGGCTCACAAGCATGGAACTTACTTTCCCTAGAGATCACCCTAATAATTCTCAACCCCACCAACCAACCACATGTAGTGTAGTGAACATTTATTTAGTACTTTTTTCACAGATGAAGTGGAAGTGTCTTTGAGTAGGTTAAGAAGCTACTCCTGAAACAACAATTCAGAACCAGTGATATAAAGCGTTATATAAATGTTTAATACAATACCCTGTCAGCCACGTCCTTGTAATCTGTTCGCTAGAAAGTCTTTAGAAACCTTGATGTATTCATCAAACTAGTTTTATGAGAAATTATTTTTCCAATATACACTAAGGAAAATAATAGAAAAAGATCAAATGTGTAGCTTTAGTGAAGAAAATAGGAAAATGCTGGGAAGATTGGTGGAAATAAGTTGTGTTTAAACCATTTCTTCGAAGGATAGTACAGAGTCTGCTATTCTTAATGTACAAAAGTTGCGCTTGTTAAAATTAGATTATCTAAGGTAATGAATGACAGGCTGACTACAGCTGCAAGATAATTTTCTTGCAGATTAGGTAAACATGCCAAAGAACATCAATGATGAATAAAGATGCAAACACTTTCTCATCAGAAGCAGCAAAGCCCAGACATTATTCATGACTTTATTTCTTTTTGAATGATTAAATACATAGGCAGTGCAAGAGAAATAGCTACTTTGGAAGAATCAGCAGATAGGTAACGTTTGTAAGTCTAAGATCTTTCTTTCTTTCTAGTTTTAAACTTTATCTAAACAAAGTTTACAATAAGTTTGTTACATTTTCGTGTAGTGTAGCACTGTATTGTACAGTGCAAATGTTCACAAAAGATGCAGTATCTCAACCGTGATTAATAAAAGCGATTGACTCAAAAGGCATGAAAAAGGATTTTATGTTTCCATGAAACTATGAATAAGTGAAAAATCTAGACACAATCTGAACACAACCTTTCACTTAATAGTGGACTTTAGTTAGCTTTAATTAAAAGATGTTGGAATTTGCCCTTTTGCAGGGTCATCCCCAATCTTTTTGCCTCCTTCCTCCTATTTCTTCTGACCTGTTTTTGTTGGCTTTAGAACTCTGAGCACTTTACCAATGCTAACCAGTGCTAATGTGCATATGCTGTCTGTGTAAATTGTATGTGATTGGTTCATCCATGATTGGCATATTTCATTTATTTGTAGGTCCCTAGTAAAGTGCACTAGAGGTACCCAGGGCCTGTAAATCAAATGCTACTAGTGGGCCTGCAGCACTGGTTGTGCCACCCACATTAGTAGTCCTGTAATCATGTCTCAGACCTGCCACTGCAGAGTCTGTGTGTGCAGTTTTAAGCTACCAATTTGACTTGGCAAGTGTACCCACTTGCCAGTCCTAAACCTTCCCTTTTCTTACATGTAAGGCACCCCTAAGGTAGGCCCTAGGTAGCCCCACGGGCAGGGTGCAGTGTATGGTTAAGGTAGGACATACAGTATAGTAATGTGTTTTATATGTCCTAACAGTGAAATACTTCTAAATGTGGTTTTCACTGTTTCAAGGCCTATCCCTCTCATAGGTTAACATGGGGGCTATCTTTAAATATGATTAAAGTGTAGATTGCCTTTGGGAGCAGATAGACAAGTGGAGTTTGGGGTCTCTGAGCTCAAAATTTGAAAATACATCTTTTAGTAAAGTTGATTTTGAGATTGTGTGTTTGAAAATGCCACTTTTAGAAAGTGAGAATTTTCTTGCTTAAACCATTTCTGTGACTCTGCCTGTTTGCAGATTCCCTGTCTGGGTCAGTTTGACAGCTGGGCTGGTTGCACCTCTCACTAGACAGTGACACAAAGGGATGTAGCCTGCATATCCTGATGAGCCATCTGTGCTAGGAGGGAAGTGAGGAGTGGTCACTCACACCTGAAAGATCTGTGCCTGCCATCACACAATGCAGTCTCCAACCCCCTGGTGTGTGTCTGGGGCCTGGCCTGGGCAAGGCAGAATTTCACAAACAAGAGAGACTTTACTTTGAAGTAAGCTGATGATGAGTTCCTGACAATTGAAACTGACATATGGGCATTAGTGCCACAGGCAGACCATCCAAAAAAATGTAAGGATCGCAGAGGTCCAGAACTAGTCATTGCCTTGGAGTATCTACGTTTGAGAGTGATTAATGGTAGAACCAAGGAATATAAACCACCCAGGTACACCTATTTCAGTGCAAACTGCTGATCAATAATAGATTGGACTATTCTTTCACTATCACTTCTACAGTATGTAACAAAATATTCTGTCAAATACAGTACTCCCAACGATCACTCGTACCAGCACCTAAAGTTAAGCTTATTATTTCATAAGTATGTGTCTGCCCCATATGAAGTTGGCCTTTTGAGTACATCCAATCTGAAGTGGCTGAGATGGTCTTACCACTCATTAACGAGATTGGCTGGCATCGCAAAAAAAACATTGGAGGCCACCCATGCTTCCGAAGAGAACAATTTAGCAGCCTGGACTTCCTTCTATCAAATTTGCTAATGATTGCCTTCCTCATAAAATCCACCAAGCGGAAACTAACCGCATGGCCAGACTGTCTTACATTTGGGTGCTGAGTGCTGAAAAAGAAGCTAAGAAGAGGCATCAGACACACATGTAAGCCTTCTGCCTCAAACGATGTATGGAGTAAAATAATAGTTCTGAGGAAGCAATATAAGAAAAAACTTTGGGAAGATCAAAATCAAAAATATAATGCCTTCTGGACAAAATTACTCTTTGACCCAAACAAATGAACTCTAGAGCATTACGGAAAACAGTTAATGTCATCAGCAAAGAAGTAATAACAATAAATGTCTCAAGTATACCAGAGGAAGTGTGGGTTGCCCGTCTGACTAAAACTTTTACCAATAACTTACAGATAGACATCTGCAAATATGAATGGGGGTGTAAGGTTAGAGATGTTAAAGTCAACATCTTTGCTATGCAAAAAACAAGCTCTTCCATCCACTTCACTGGTGCTGAGAGTCTGTCAGAGCCTGTGCTTGAAATATACACTGCGGCGAAAGTGGTCAGAGTGATAAAGAGTGGCTGCAGGGATGGAGCGCCAGGACCAACTGGCATTCCGCAGGCCATTTATAAACTGGACCTAGAATTGTGGGCCTTCCGCCTAATAGCACTATATAATGAGGCTGGTATTAAATGGCATGCTCCCTAACAGCTGATGAGGGTCAATAATAAATCCAATCTTCTAGGGGGAGATCGAGTAAATATTGCCAATTTCAGATTAATTGCATTTATCGATGTAGAGGCAAAGTACTACTCCTTACTAATCTTGGAAGAACTCACAACCACCAAAGATTTAGTCCCTGTCAACCGGACTGGCTTTTGGTGAGGCTTTGGGACCACCAAAAATATATTAGCATTAGCAACGATAGCCGACAAGTGCAAGCGGTCGGGGAACAAGCTGCATCTATGTTTCATTGTCTTCAAAGGGGCCTTTGACCAGGTGGATCAACACCTATTATGGTAAAGCTAAGAGAGTGGGGGTTTCCATCTAGAATATTACATGTTATCGGACGGCTTTACTTACACCCCTGGATACAAGTAAGACTGGCCGATGGCACCAAACTGTCAAGGAAAATTCCAACTATATTTGGCCTAATACAAGGGTGTGTGCTAGCTCTGCATTTATTTAACCTGTTTATAGCCGACTTGTCCTCTAAGCTTGACCAGACACACTTGCATCTGCCACAATTGGGCCCCTTAACTTCAACGCAACTTGCATATTGAGACAATATAGTTCTACTTAGCAACACAAGAGTGGGTCTGCAAAGGGAATGCACAGAACTTGCTAAACAAATTAGAAATCAACACGGAAAAAAACAAAACAATGTCCGTCAAGAATCAATTAGGCCCATCCCCCAGGGTCAAGCTGGGAGGCACCTGTCTGGAGTAAGTCAAATATTTAGGCCTGTTCATAGACAAAATTTAACTTTCAACGATCACAAACAGGATGTTATGAAGAAAGAAAATGCAATGATATCTTCGTTGTGTGCCTTGGCCAAGAGGCTGGCTGGTCCCTTGTTCAAGCTACTAATAGCTGTTATTGCAGCTAAACCTTTGCCTTTGATTGCATATGCGAGCGTGGTCATGCAAGGAAAGAATGCCTCACTTGGACAAGCTTCAAATCAGGCCATATAAGCATGCGTTTGGTCTCCCACAGAACGCTTCGTCTGCACAGGTTTGACTGGAATTCAGCCTTATGGATCAGTCCTGAATGAGAAGACTGGACCCTCAAATTATGGAACAAAATTAGATCAGATTGTGATTGCTTGTTAATCAACGCCCTCTGGCAGTCATTGGAAGAAGATCCCAAATCCACATACAATGAATACTTGCATGCATCATTGGATATACAAAAACACAATAGATTTATGGAATTTGAATCGAATGCACTCGACCTTTAGTCAAACACTAAATAAAGCTGCAAAAATGCACTCACTTTTCACTGACAAGCATGCATTAACTTGTTGCTTGCATGCGTGGATGGTTCTAGAATTGTACAACAACTTGAAACCCGCAGCATACCTTAGCATTGCTTTTTCAGTGCCTTTAAAAAGAAAGCTGCTCGCCAGTCATCTTGGCGCATTGCGATCCTTGGCCAACCTTCCAACATGGAATTATACTGGTTCAATATCATGCAGGCTTTGCGGCGCTTCACAGAAGATGTTGTTCATCTTGTCTGCATATGTCCTCTTTTAAAGAACATACTCATTGCATTGATAAAAAAGGCTTTTAATGGTAATAGAATTTGTTTTAAGAATATACTTATTTCTGGTCCTAAATAAGCAGTACAGTGGACCTTAGTGTTGAATATTATCAAAATTTCATTTCATATTACGCTGATTTAGCAATACTTTTTGTCACTTTTAAATTTAGTAACTTATATTTTAACAAGATCTGAAGTGATGCTTGTCTTATGTGAATATGATAATATTGTTGTAGTTTTAATTAACTGAAAACAATAAAGTTTCTCTCTCTCAAAACAGGGAAAACCACATCAATACATTGTTTAGTCTTGTTGGGTTTTCCCAGTGTGTCTTACGAGATTCCATAATTCTCAACCACTCCTTCAGTCAACTTCATGTGGAAGATCTGAAGAGCGTTCGGTGGTCTTCAACAGGTGAATTGCTGAAATCCTTTGTGAAAACATCAAACAGCTTCCCACCTTTATACAAGAAATTCCTACTCAGGTCCTGCCAGATTGTTTGACACTTTTCCATCCTCAATATTTACTATTCACCATAACATTCTGTGCTAATTTAACACCATTGGTTAGTTTACTTTACCACCATTTCCCCAATATCATCCATTTGGCTACTAGAGCAGCGACAGAGCAATTTTTATAGTGCCCTTTTTTCAAGTAAGAATTCCCATTTGGCATCAAACCCCAAAAATGCTAGGGTTGATGGGGGAAACCCTGAAGCATGTGACTTGTACCACATCTTCCAGAGTCTCATCCCAAAAAATTGTTATCTTAGTGCAGTGCAATATAATTTGTATCAAAGGACCCTGTTCCCCCAGCCCATCCAGCATGGCTAAACACCTGCCATGTATGGTGTGTTATTTCAACTGGGGAGGTGGTGTAATGGCATTGGTACAATAGTTTCAAGTTTGCTTCAGTATCTTCCAAACTAAAGACCCCTTCGAGAAAGTATTGTATGACATCCATCCACACTCCGCTGAGTGTGATTCTTAAACCCCTTTACCATACACTCCGGAAAGTCCACATTGGCCTAATTTTATCGAGTCTCATGATCTGGTATATTTTTGAAATGAAGTGTTTGATCATATGAGGTTTTGAAAGGGTGTTAAGTGTTTGGATGCCCTAGCACTGAGTGGCTGAGGGCCCCATGACATAGCTCTGTGTTTTGAAATCTTACATCCCTGATGCCATGGTCTAGTTTTAACTACTTGATTGGTTTAACAGTTCCTTTAATAAATATATCAACCAACATCACACATCTATTTAGTTCCTATTTATGACTAGCCTCCCTCTCCATCCATGATTGGAAATCTGAATTTCCAAAAAGTGAGGTAAAAAGGAGATCGTTAACTCATTAAATCTATCTTCACAACTGAAGCATCCAATATATTCAACTAAAATCTTTGCCTCAGTGTCTCTGTCACTCCTATTTACAAACTGGAGTTCTCACATCACTAGTGGTGGTGTGTGTGTGGTCTCCAAGAAGCAGCTCTAACGATTGGCCTTCCTTCACACCCATTGACCTTGAACCAAAGCTGAGCATGGGCATAACAGGATAAAAGTCTGGTATAGCCAGTCCTCTACTCTTTATAGAAAAAAGGTTCTGTCATAAAGTATTTGTGAGTTTTCATTATTCTATTTCCTAAATATAAGGTCCCTGTAACCTTTGTTTTTTTCAGTGAAGTTCTATTCCTCCTTATTGTGATGCTCTCTCTCTCTTCAATCCCATTGTGGGATGTAAGAGAGAGAAAGTGACAGGACCACGGGGGAACTCACGGCCCGCGTTCCTAGCCAGCTCCCCGCATACTGTGGGAGCCGGCATTGTTCCCAGAAGCAGGGAGATGCTTTAAATAGCAGCTCCCTACTTGTGGGAGCAACGTTTTCATTTGTTTCCCTGCGTGCATATTTACATGCAGGGAAACAGAAAAAAACTTTGCTTTCTACCAGAGGGCTGTTTAGAATTCAAGCGGAAGCCCGCACTTGTATATGTTTTTACATTTTTGGCGAATACGCGCTGAAAATTTAAGAAAATAAATGCTAAGAGGTTAGGGTGACTCTATCCTGGCCCCTTTTCTTATTATTTTCCTTTTTTTCTGGGACTCAGCTGAAAGCCAAGTACCATGATGGCTGCCAACACTTCTTTGCTAAAGCCTTGGCAGCCAATCAGATCTCAGCAAAAGACCGGGAGGGTTTGTGGAGCCTTTGCATCCCTATATATACGAATTTGTTTTTTCTTTCATTACTAAAAAACTACTGAACAGATTTACACCAAATAACATAAAGGTTGCTTTTCTGGACTAAGAGCTACCTTTCTGCCAATTTTGTGTAATTCCGTCCAGTGGTTCAGGTGATATCGCTGTTCAAAATCCCTATGGGAAACTGAATGAGGAAAAAGCTTTTTGGGGCCTCCTTTTTTCTCAGTCCTGTGAAACGTTTCAGATAGCAGCACACGTGAGGCTCGAAGTTTTTTTGTAAAATTTCATGAAGATTCTTCAACTGGTGCCAAAAGGGGCCTGTCTCTGTCAATGCATTTGTGAGTGGGTGTCTGAGTGAGTCTGAAAGTGGGTGTGTGAGTCTATGGGTTGGTCTGAGTGGGTGCATAAGTGTGTGAGTGGGTGCCTGAGTCTCTCAGTGCATGTCTTAGTGAATGAATTAGTGTATGAATGAGTCTGTGGTTTTTCTTTCAATGTTTTAATATTCACAAATATTTTGTAAAATTCATGAAAATTCACAAATTTTCGTGAATATCATGCATAGCACTAAAAATTTACTCAAACCCATAATTTGTCCGTAAAACACACCTATATCACACCCCTGGGGTCAGGATACCTTCACCCTGACACCTTTTGCCACTTTCAATTTGGAATTTCATCCCCAGGGACCGTGTCCAGTGAAATAAAATGGCGGCTGCAACTTTCTAGTCAGGTTGGGGTCAGCCAATTACAGCGCTTCTTTTCATGCACGTATTCATGAAAATTTACAAATTTTCACAAATTATTCGTGAAATATTTGTGAAGTCATCTCTGCCAGGGATATACAAATTTCGATTTCCCTAAATTTCTCAAAGACTACTGAACACCTAATTAGCAAAAGCGTGATCTGTGTACCGAAACATATCTTTCTGTCAAATTTGATGTAATTGCGCCCAGTGGTTCGAGCTGTAGACGTGTCTAAAGGTCCTATTGGAATTAACATGGAAACGTAACTTTTTTCAACCCCCCTTTTCCTCGGCCCCGCTAGATGGATCACACTGAAACTTTCCATACATAATAAGAATGACCGCTACACTTTTTTCCAGAAATGTTTATGAAGATTCATCAAAGAGCGCCAAAGATATAGGCAATTCCAAAAATGTTTTTTCGATGGAAATATGGTCCTGACTATAACTACCTAGTTGCGTCTGTCACTAGAATATATATATATATATCTAAGGAATTAGGTGTTGGGTTCTCAGTAGTTTTTTTCAAGAATAGAGTTTGTGTGTTCACCCACTTGGGCTAAGAAGTCTTAATATACAAGCAGGATGAAGTTATTTGTGAATAACATCTGAAATGACATGATATCCTCCAGAGAAGCCACTTGCAAGTATATATGCCCATTTGGGCGTTACAAGATGTAATGGTAGCAATTCAGACATGGGTTTAAGTATTAAATATTTATATGAAGTATATTGGATTTTAACTTGAAAATATATATAGATATTTTACCCAAATGTCATAATGAATAATTTATTAATTTAATAATTTTACAATTTTGTAATTTTGCAATAAGCATTTATCTGTTGAGAGTAACATCATGAAGAATCATTTTGATCAAGTTTTGGATATACAAAACCCAATGAGGGATTCTAAATGAATTCTAGAGACTATATCATATTAACTACTGTGTATCAAGACTGAATGTGCACTTTAAAGATGGCCGCTACAAATACATGCTTTTTAGTGGGTGAATTAGGATTTGTCTGTTTTTTATGTCTATGATCAACTTGGGTTATTTATGTGGAGCACTTTAGTAATGTTGTATCCATGAGTAAGGCTTTTGCCGAAACGCGTTGGATTTTTGTGCTGAAATAAATAGAATTTTCATATTGGAGGTGTCCTGGTTCTCCTGGTATCTAAGGGAGTGTTGAAGGTTATATTAGGGCCTCTCGGAGCCCATCCAGGACCGCTGTGTGGAGCACCTGCATTCCGGGACTTAGTTACAAATTATTTATTTGCAAATGCGGGAGCCCCTGTATCGGATCTGCAACGGGAGGAATGGTCACACACGTGAGGCCGTGTAAATATGGAGGAAGTGGGGAATTCAAATTCTATATGTTCCAGATGAGGCGTCTTTAAGAGGATACGCGGGACGGTGTGAGAATATTGGAGAATTACAGCCCCACGAGTAAGGTTTTTTTTTTTTTTATATTGAAGCCGGGAGCCTGTGGCGTGATCGCGCGTCACATTGAAACTGTATAACACGGGGTGGAAGTGCACAAGCGAGCACGTCCGTCCCCTGAAAAACCTGGAAGCAAATATACCCTGAGAGAAGAGTAAAACTTTACAAGTGACGGCGTCCGCCGTTTACGAGCAATTTGAGGGTATAACTAGGTCGCACGTCACGTTCTAACTGTATACCACGGGGTGGAAGTGCACAAGTGAGCGCGTCCATCCCCCGAAGAACCTGGAAGCAAATATACCGTTTGCGGGGCAAAGCGTTTCTGGAGTTGTATGTTATTGGCTTTGGACCCTGAGAGCAGCCGCGCAGCCTTGTTTCACTGCTGGCGACTTGCGTTGTTACAGTAAAACTTCACGAGTGAGGGTGCCTGCCGTTTACGAGTAATTTGAGGGTATAACAATAGCATGTTATTTGTTTGTGGAAGATAACGTGAGTGGATCCCGACCGCAAATATACTAATATACCAAATTACGTGGAGGACCGGGCAATTAAGAAATACTGCTATCGACCCGTTTTTGTGATATATGTAATCTGGATGAGTAAATGGAGCCTTTTTTTAGGAGGAAGGAATTGAATGAAGGGGGCAGTGACTCAGTCAATGAATGTATGTGTTGAACGGAGAAGTCATACCCTCTCTTACTAAGTTATAATTTGCCCACGCCCAACAGACTTATGAATGATTGGAGTTGTTGAAACTGCCTAGGTGTGAACCATTTCCTGATTGTAGTAGGGTGCAGGAACAGAGTGGTAAATACATCAGATTTGACGCTCTATTGTCCACATCCAGAATATTAGTAGAGACATAGGTGTCTGTTTGTTTGGAGGAAATTATCCAATTTGCCTCAGCAAGTATGGCTTCCGGATGGGAAGCACGACGAAAGGAGAAATCGGATAAATTATTTTTTGCTCAGATGGATGAGGGACTTGGTGCTCAGCCCGGTCGTGGTAATATGAAGGTGGAAGTAAAACTGCAAACTTTATATGGCAAAATGAAAAAATTGCACAGAAAAGAATTATCTAAATGGTGGGAGGTGGAATCACTACAAAGATATATCGACGTAGGGCGTGTCCCCAGAAGGGTTGAGGATTTACACTATACCAACTTACGATGATCCCGATCCAGAAATGCTCGAGGAGTGGGCGGAAAATTCGAAACAGAGCTCACTGAATATGATGTGTATACTGACCAAATATGCAACAAAGGATAGGAGTAAAATCTTGGAGGAGATGGAAAAAGTGAGATTGGAGCTACTGCCATTAGTTACGCAGGAAACATTTGATGAGTTTATGAAGAATCTAGAGAAAAAACTCTGCAAATTAGAGGAAGAGATCACTGGTAAAAAGCAAAGGAAATTCATACAAGACTTTAAAGACTACCAAGCCGGTCGTATCTTAACCTTTCAACGAAAATATGACCATATGTATAATGAGGAAATCACTGAGGTAAACGTAAGGGATATTGAACGAGTAAGCCAGCCAGTTGAGGAACAAGAGGAAAGTGATATTTCGGACGGGAACCTTTAGGATGTACCTGACACGGTCCTGTCTGGGGCTTCGGGATCAGATAGAGAAGTGGATAGATCGAATTTTTTAAAGCAATTCAGACTGTTGAACCAGGGAAGGATGGAACAACACAAAGAAGCTCACCCCCAGAGGGGCAGAGGACGAGGAGTCAGAGGAAGAGGAAGAGGAACAGACAAGCCAAGGAGAGGGGCCGTAGGAGAAGACACAAGGCCCTTGGGAGTGGTAACTCGTGCATGTAAGTAAAAACTATGAATGTTGTAAATCTCTTCAGCAGAGTGTTGTCTGCTGTTGAAGAGGACCTCCTATCTCTGGGTCTGTCCTTCTGCCCAACTGGTTGTTTTAGCTATACTCAAACTAGGATTGATACTTTCAAGTTCATTAGGAAATTGAAATTAAAAAAGTGGTACCACACCAAGGTCAAAAGTGATGAGAAAGTGGGGGTGAGAGAAAATGTGAGCAATTTATGCATTTCTGATATCGATGTGTTACACATAGCAATGGACCTATGTGAGGGGGTTGATGTTCATGACGATCCTATCTTGAACCTGATGGGAATAGATATTGCCCTAGATAGCACATGTCCTAGCAATTTTAAACCGAAATCTACCTTTCTACCTGCCATCCACTGTGATGCTCTTGATGTTTTTGAACGGGAAATGACTAAGCAATTGAAGAAGCTGAGATATGGTGTGATGAATGTGAAGAACAGTAATTTATCGGGTGAGCAGTGGCAAGCTCTCCAAGAATTGAAAAAAGATCATACTATTGTCATTAGGTTGTCATTAGGCAATCTGACAAGGAGGGCAACGTAGTTATTCAGGACACCATTAAATATGTGGCAGAAGGAGTGAGACAGCTCAGCAATACCCAATGTTATGAGGAAGTGAGTTGGGGAGATGTTAAATCAATGAATGAGAAATATTATTACATGCTCACAGACTGGAGAGATCAGGGCATGATAGAATGGGATGAATTCCTGTTTCTTAAGTGTGATCATCCAAAGATTCCAGTACTATATCTCCCTCCTAAGATTCACAAAGATATGGTCAACCCGCCAGGGAGACCTATAGTTTCGGCTATGGAGTCTCTTTTGGAAAATACATCAAAATATATTGACTTATTTTTACGTCCCTTTGTTGAGTCAATATCTTCCTATGTGAGAGATACTACACATTTCTTAAAAATCATTGAGGACATCCAATGGGAAGATGATTTCCTACTACTAATCCTAGATGTGACTAGCCTGTATACAAGTATAGATCACGACTTGGGGGTAAAAGCCATTAGACACTTCCTTAGAGCGAGGTCATTGTCTTTCTTTTTTCACTCAGAAATGCTGTGCACTATGATTGAGTTCTGTCTTAAGAATAATTTGTACATCTTTGATAATCATTTGTACAAGCAGTTGCAAGGGACAGCTATGGGCACCTGTTTTGCCCCCAGCTATGCAAATCTGTTTATGGGCTGGTGGGAGGAACAGGTGTCAGAAGGGATCACCCAATTTGATGCTAATGTGGTCCCATGGTGTCGTTTTATTGACAACATTTTTGTAATTTGGAGGGGTGATGAGAAAGCAGCTAGGCAATTTGTGCGGGATTTGAACAACAATGAATGCAATTTGAGATTTACCGAACATTTGGATTCAAGTTGCATTGAGTTCCTTGATGTAGAAATCTCTGTAAGGGACAGTAGATTGGTGTCCAAATTGTTCAGGAAAGCAACGGCCAGTAATAGCTTGCTTTGTGCCCATAGTGCACACCCGGGGACCTTGATACGCAGCATTCCGTTTGGGGAATTGCTGAGAGCCCGGAGAAACTGTAGTGGGGCAGCTGACTTTCAACAGGAATGTGAAGTAATGTGTGAAAGGTTCAGGAGCAGAGGATATGGGGTTAGAGCTAGCAACCAAGCTAGACGGAAAGTGGAGACTTTGAATAGGGCTGATGTTTTATAAGGGACGAATGAGAGTCAGAGAAAGGACAATGACGCAATCAGATTCATTACAACGTACAGTAATCAGTCTTATAAAATACGTTCCATTCTCAGCAAGAGTTGGCATATTTTGCAGACCGACCCTATTTTGAACAACTGGATCGGGAATAATCCTCAAATAACCTTCAGGAGGAATAGATCTCTGAAGGATAATCTATGTCGTAATGATGTAACATTGAAAGGACACGTGGAAAGTACCAGAGTGGTGGGTTTTGCCTGTTGTATGAAATGCAAAGCTTGCAGAACCAGTAACAACTGCAGGACAGTGAATGTTCCAGGAAGGTCAGATAGTTTTGTAATTAGAGGTAATTACAACTGCAACACAACTTACTGTGTCTACTGTCTGATATGCCCATGTGACAAATTATACGTGGGGAGTACGATATATAGTGCGAAGAAAAGAGTTCTGGAACACAGGCGCGCTATTAAAAACTATGACAAAAACTAACCGGTAGCTAGGCATTTCTTTACTCAACATTTTGGTAATGAGAACTTGTTGAAGTTTGTAGTCATTGATCAAGTGAAGATCAACAAAAGGGGTGGCAACAGAGAAAGGTTGTTGCGTATTTTGGAGTCTAAATACATAATAGAGTTCGAGACATTGGAACCTGTAGGGCTGAACTCGAGTGAAGAGCTGAGCATCCATCTAGGGTAATTGATATATTTTCAAGAATATTGGGGGAATGTGGTGGCCTCTTATTATAATAGCACTTTGGAGTGTTGGTGATATTTTGATGTCTATTAATCTAAGGAATTAGGTGTTGGATTCTCAGTTGTTTTTTTCAAGAATAGAGTTTGTGTGTTCACCCACTTGGGCTAAGAAGTCTTAATATACAAGCAGGATGAAGTTATTTGTGAATAACATCTGAAATGACATGATATCCTCCAGAGAAGCCACTTGCAAGTATATATGCCCATTTGGGCGTTACAAGATGTAATGGTAGCAATTCAGACATGGGTTTAAGTATTAAATATTTATATGAAGTATATTGGATTTTAACTTGAAAATATATATAGATATTTTACCCGAATGTCATAATGAATAATTTAATAATTTAATAATTTTATAATTTTGTAATTTGCAATAAGCATTTATCTGTTGGAGAGTAACATCATGAAGAATCATTTTGATCAAGTTTTGGATATACAAAACCCAATGAGGGATTCTAAATGAATTCTAGAGACTATATGATATTAACTACTGGGAATCAAGACTGAATGTGCACTTTAAAGATGGCCGCAACAAATACGTGCTTTTTAGTGGGTGAATTAGGATTTGTCTGTTTTTTATGTCTATGATCAACTTGGGTTATTTATGTGGAGCACTTTAGTAATGTTGTATCCATGAGTAAGGCTTTTGCCGAAACGCGTTGGATTTTTGTGCTGAAATAAATGGAATTTTCATATTGGAGGTGTCCTGGTTCTCCTGGTATCTAAGGGAGTGTTGAAGGCTATATTTGGGCCTCTCGGAGCCCATCCAGGACTGCTGTGTGGAGCACCTGCATTCCGGGACTTAGTTACGAATTAAATATGTATATATATATATATATATATATATATATATATATATATATATATATATATATATATATATATATGTCAACTGCTGGGTCCTGTGAGTTTGAACGCTAGTGCTCTTGGGCATGAGTGGTGTAGTGCTCTGGTGGCAGGACCACGCCGGTCAATATTTCCTGTGGCTTTGTTCCAAACAACACAAAGATGAGTCGCACAGTTGTTTGGCTGCATTTTCTCTAGATTTTATTCCATGAAATGTACATTTTGTGGAAACCGATGGCTTGGCATTAACATGATTTACAATCCCCTGGGCATCCTTTCAACTTCCAGATATTTCCTTAGACTTGACACTTCCCACCATTCATTTATCTCTTTTCTTAAAAGCTTTTCCCAAGTTTGTATTTTACAGAGGACGTCTACTTTTCCTCCTTCTTTACATGTCCCCTCCTCGTTGCCAGTGTCAACACTCAAGTTTGATTCATCAAACATAGTTGCTATTTCAGCTTTGCGCTTCACTTCTTTTTTCTCTACTCTGCTTGCTGTGCGTTTTGACAGTCAAATCAGTTTTTTCTGTAGCCATCTGCATGTACCACTACCCGCTGGCTCTGCATTCACATTTGTGTGATTAACTTACACTTTTTTAATTCTGCAAACATCGCTATTCACATCACTATTCCAGGTGATTTAGATTCTCACCCCTACCTTATTCCTCTTACCTACTAAGGACCTCATCTACAAGGAAATGGTGCAGTGTGGTACTAAAAGCAAGTTGCTGCACCGAGCTACGTAATTTCCAAAACACAGGGATGAGCCGTATTTAAAAGAAGACAACACATCCCTGTGTTTCCCCTGCGCTGGTGCTAAATTAACTGCCTAGTGCCAACGCATACACCCTTGCACCATAGTGCACGGATGGCTGCGTTTGCGAGGGAGATTTGTTTGTGCTCACAACCTTCCCTGGGGAGACATTAGATTTTGAACCTGACTCAGGTTTACAATTTCTCATAAATCTGAGGCAGTGTCAAAAAGCAATGGGTGTTGCGTGGGTACACTCGGAGCTACACCCATTGCATGCCCCCTAGCCTCAGAAAACGGCATTGGGCGGGCCATATCTGCAAGGCCACTTTAAGCCAGGAAAAGTGGCCTACAACTGCCTTGTAGATATGGTGCACTGCACAGCTCCACTGGAGTGTCGCAAAAGGTGATGCTCTGGTGGCCCTAGGGCCTCGTAAATGAGGCCCTAAGTTTCTGTGTGGTGACAGCCACCCTCTGGCCGCTGACTCCCACAGGCCCACTGTTCAGTTTTGGTTGAATGGGGTCTGGGCTGCTGATTGAATGCACAGAGTGACTTTACACTTGTGTGACAGTGGTGTGGTACAAGTATTTGTTATTTCTTTTTAGGCATGCATGATATTGTGCATTGAAAATACAATCCCATCCAGGGAAATGGAAATACTTAATGACATAGGCCCCCATTATGACATTGGTGGTAAATCCCACTTACCACCATGCTGACTGCCACCAACATACCGCTGCCGCAGCGGATTACCGCCAACCACATTATGACCCACACATAGCAATACGTCACTATACAGCCACACACACAAGTCCGCCATCCCAAAGGTCAGTGATAAACTGGCGGTACCAAAACCCACACCATTACGCCAACGGAACTATGCCCACAGCATTATGACCCACAAATCACCACGGCGGACAGTCAATGGCGATAATCCATTGGTGCTACATACCGCCGCGCTCAAAATAACACACACATACAAAACAACACCACATTGGACAATTCAAACTACACACACCTGACACCCATACACACACCACACCCACACACCACTATAAAACACACACACACACATTACCCACAACCCTTTACCATTTCAAACAAGTGAAACAAGAGAGATAGCAAAATCACAGACACACACTACCATCACATATACACCATCCACACACCTCACATCACACACCCGAACATAGCACCCCACACGCCCTCACCCACACCACTCACACTACACCCATGGCACTGCAACAACACCCCTGGTTCTCTGAGGAGGAGCTAAGGGTCATGGTGGAGGAAATCATCTGGGTAGAGCCACAGCTATTCGGATCACCGGTGCAGCAGACGTCCATTGCAAGGAAGATGGAGCTATGGCAGAGAATCATGGACCGGGTCAACGCTGTGGGACAGCACCCCAGAACAAGGGATGACATCAAGAAGAGGTGGAACGACCTATGGGGAAGGTACTTTCCACAGCAGCAAGACACCAAATAGCTGTACAGAGGACTGGCGGTGGACCCCCGCCTCCTCCCCCACAACTAACAACATGGGAGGAGCAAGTCTTGGCAATCATGCATCCTGAGGGCCTGGCAGGAGTAGGAGGAGGACTGGACTTTGGTAAGTCAAATCTCTATTACTAATACCCCCTACCTGCATGCCATCACAAACCCTCACCCTTACCCTCACTCCCATCACTCCACCACCTCACACACACCGCACCATCACAACCCACTCATCCCAATACCAAGCCCTGCATGCAACACCAATGCATGGACACACCTTTCAGACCTGCATGGACACCCATCAATAAAGCATGCACATTAGAGAGAATCACCTAGCCCAAAAAAATCACTTCTCACACAAGGCAAAGCTGCCAGGGCAATAACAACCATAAAGGGCAACACACCCATGCACAAGATGACACACAAACAATAACACTGCATTTACATCCCCACAGGTCCCCCACCCAATGCTGGAGAGGAGGTGCCAGAAACATCCAGTCCCCCGCTAGAAGAGGCCCACAGTGATGATAGCAGCTCTGGACGCCTGGATCTAGATGACCAAACTGGCCCATCAGGGATCTCTGGACAGTCGGTAACTGTTAGAAATGGGGTCTTTGGTTGACAGTCAGGTTACCCCCTGTTCAAGCAAGGACCCTCACTCTAGTTAGGATAAAAGAGAATCACCCTCAGCTAACCCCTGCTTACCCCCTTGGTAGCTTGGCAGAGCAGTAGGCTTAACCTCAGAGTGCTGGGCGTAAAGTATTTGTACCAACACACACAGTAACTTAATGAAAACACTACAAAATGACACAACACCAGTTTAGAAAAATAGGAAATATTTATCTAGACAAAACAAGACCAAAACGACAAAAATCCAACATACACAAGTCAAGTTATGATTTTTTAAAGGTTTAAAATAAAAAGAGTCTTTAGGTAGTTGTAACAACACACTAGCGCTGCTAGCGGGTAAATGTACCTGATTTGCGGCAAAAATAACCCCGCACGGGCGGTGTGCGTCGAAAATAACCCTGCACGGGTATATGCGTTGAAAACAGCTCGGCACGGCGAGGCGCGTCGAAAAAGCCAGCCACGCGACGGTCCGAAAGTCCCGCGGCGCTGGTTGCGATCTCTCAGCCTTCGTCAGCGATGCTGCACGTCGTTTCTCCTGCTCCGGGCGTCGATTCTCCGGTCGCGTTTCCTGCGGCGTCGTTTCTCAGCTGCGGAGCCGGCGTCGCGTCGTTTTCTCAGCCGCGATCGGATTCGCGTCGATCTTTTCTCCGCACGGTGCGCGGTGCGTGTATTTTTTTGTCCTTAGGCTGCCAGCCTCTCCTTTCAGGGTCCCAGGAACTGGAAGGGCACCACAGAGCAGAGTAGGGGTCTCTCCAGAGACTCCAGGTGCTGGCAGGAAGAAGTCTTTGCTATCCCTGAGACTTCAATAACAGGAGGCAAGCTCTACATCAAGCCCTTGGAGATTTCTTCTTCAAGATGGAAGGCACACAAAGTCCAGTCTTTGCCCTCTTACTCTGGCAGAAGCAGCACTGCAGGAAAGCTCCACAAAGCACAGTCACAGGCAGGGCAGCACGTTTTCCTCAGCTATCAGCTCTTCTCCAGGCAGAGGTTCCTCTTGGTTCCAGAAGTGTTTCTAAAGTTTGTAAGTTTGGGTGCCCTTCTTATACCCATTTTAGTCTTTGAAGTCACCTTCCTTCAAAGGGGACTCACACCTTCTTGTGAAATCCTGCCTTGCCCAGGCAAGGCCTCAGACACACACCAGGGGGCTGGAGACAGCATTGTCAGAGGCAGGCACAGTCCTTTCAGATGAGAGTGACCACTCCACCCCTCCCTCCTAGCAGAGATGGCTAATCAGGAATGCAGATCACACCCCAGCTCCCTTTGTGTCACTGTCTGGTGTGAGGTGAAAAACAACCCAACTGTCAAACTGACCCAGACAGGGAATCCACAAACAAGGCAGAGTCACAGAATGGTTTAAGCAAGAAAATGCTCACTTTCTAAAAGTGGCATTTCCAAACTCACAATCTTAAAATCAACTTTACTAAAAGATGTATTTCTAAATTGTGAGTTCAGGGATCCCAAACTCCACATGTCCATCTACTCTCTAGGGGAATCTACACTTTAATCATATTTAAAGGTAGCCCCCATATTATCCTATGAGAGAGAGACAGACCTTGCAACAGTGAAAACGAAATTGGCAGTATTTCACTGTCAGGACATATAAACCACATTACTATATGTCCTACCTTATCCATACACTGCACCCTGCCCTTGGGGCTACCTAGGGCCTACCTTAGGGGCGCCTTACATGTAAGGAAAGGGAAGGTTTAGGCCTGGCAAGTGGGTACACTTGCCAAGTCGAATTTACAGTGTAAAAATACACATACAGACACTGCAAGGGCAGGTCTGAGACATGATTACAGAGCTACTTATGTGGGTGGCACAACCAGTGCTGCAGGCCCACTAGTAGCATTTGATTTACAGGCCCTGGCACCTCTAGTGCACATTACTAGGGACTTACTAGTAATTCAAATATGCCAATCATGGATGAACCACTTACATACAATTTAAACAGGAGAGCATATGCACTTTAGCACTGGTTAGCAGTGGTAAAGTGCTCAGAGTTGAAAAGCCAACAGCAACATGTCAGAAAAATATAGGAGGCAGGAGGCAAAAAAGTCTGGGGATGACCCTGCAAAAGCAAAAGTCCAACAGTAACCCAGGCACAGTCACATACCACCACAGAGATTCCCCCCTCAGGAAACACCACCACAGGACCCACCCAGCGGGCCCATACCTCTGTCCACAGGACACATCAATCAGCATTGTGTCCACCACTACAGGGACCCCAGGCCACCCCACAAACACAGGACAATCAGGGACCTGGGGTCAGTGGCAGTGTGCACACGGTTCAGGGGACAGAGGCACAGGACAACAGGGAAGCTGGGAGGACTGCTGTGCGACAGGGGGAGGACAGGCCCAGGGAACCGACTCTTCCGGAGGTGCTCACCAACATCCTGGGAGCATACCATCATTCCCAGGAGACGATGGGCCAGATACTGGACAAGTTGCAGGAGACCCAGCGGCTGCAGGAGGGACAGTACCTGGGGATCAGTGAGGACTTGAAGGACATCCACACCACCCTGGTCACCATTGCAGGGGTGCTGGCCGACATGGCCAACACCATGAGGGTGGCAGTGACACACCAATGGGCCCCTGACACTAGCCAAACCGATGAACAGCCTTCCTTCTCCACTGCCACTAGTGGACAGGAGGCCCCCCACATGAACAATAATCCACCAGCACCCCACCCCCTGCAGAAGGAGAACCACCCCGCAAACTGTCCCTGAAATCAAGGCAGAGGCCAGAGAACATTGCCAAGACCCCCGCCAGGAAATAAGACTCTCCTGAATGTCACCCTTGTGTCCCATTCTGTCACACTGTCCACCTTGAACTGGCATTGCTTCCCTTCCTATGCCCCTTGACAATGCACCAGTGATACAAATAGACTGGACATTCCTCCATCATCACCCCAGCCCATTGCACATCCCCCTCTAATCATTAGCACTTAAATAAACACCATTAGAATAAATACAAGTATGGAGTCTGTCAAATCATTTAACCATGTATTTGTTTAACAAGCTTTAAACTGCAATATAACTGTACAGTATTGTATACATAGGAATGACCTGTAGTTGGCTACAGTCAACACACTAGGAGCGATAGTGGGACACAAACATCTGAAAATAGAGATGCCACAGGGTACAGTAAGTGGCCATAGAATTTGGAAAAACAGCCTGCCAGTGACAATGTCAAATACAAAACTGTCAGTGTAAAGTGTAATTACAGTGTCTTACCTGTGTGTCATTGGAAGTACTGTCTTATAATATCACTTCTGGTGTCCTCATCCTCTGCCTCCTCATCTTCACTGTCCACAGAGTCCACTGCTGCCACACGGCCATCTCCATCCTCATCCTCCTGCAGAAAAGGAACCTAGCGACGTTAGGCAAGGTTGTGCAACGTAAAGCATGCCACAATGATCTGGCACACCTTCTTGGGTGAGTAGTAAAGGGATCCACCAGTTAGATGAAGCCAATGAAACCTGGCCTTGAGGAATGTCCTTTCTATTATTCATCTTGTTTGCCCATGTGCCTCATTGTAACATTCCTCTGCCCTTGTCCTGGGATTCCTCACAAGGGTCAGTAGCCATGAGAGGTTGGGGTAACCAGAGTTACCTGTAAATATCAAGGGACAACTGTTAGCCACACACCAACCCTTTGGGCCCACACCAAACACATACACCCACAAACCCTGGGTGGGAACCAGGGCTCACCTATTAGCCACACCCGGTGCCTCTGGAGATGAGCCATCACATATGAGATGCTGCTATTCCTCAGGACAAAGGCATCATGCACAGACCCAGGATTCTTTGCATTGACATGGGAGATGTACTGGTCCGCCAGGCACACTATCTGCACATTCATGGAGTAAAAGCTCTTTCAATTTCTGAACACCTGTTAATTTTTCCGGGGGGGGCAAATACAATATGTGTACCCTCAATCGCCCCAATAATGTGGCATAGAAATCAGCTTTCACTATGGCCAAATCCTCCACCTGGAGAAAAAAGGATGTAGCAGCGCATGTGTTTAATCTGGGCAGACAATACTCTAGTCAGCACTATTGAGAACATTGGCTGAGACATTCCTGCTGCCACACCCACTATCACTTGGAAGGAGCAACTTACCAGGAAATGGAGCACAGATAGGACTTGCACAAGAGGGGGGGATACCAGTGGGCTGATGGATAGCAGATATCAGGTCAGGTTCCCATTGGGCACACAGCTCTGTGATTGTGGCCCTGTACAGGCTATAGGTGAGGATAATGTGCCTGTCCTCCATTGTTGTCAAGTCCACCAGGGGCGTGTACACGGGGGTGTCTCCATCTCCTATTTATCTGCAGGAATTGCAATCTAGGGGGAAATGGTGAGTAGCTGGTCAGTATTCCATATTTCCAAACACTACACTGCATTGCATGTTGTGACTGTAACACAATATTGTTGTATAGGCCCAAATGGTGCCTATGTGCACTGTGACACAGTTAGGTGCCATGGCCTGTCCCCCCCACCCCTGAAATGGCATCCGCCTGTCCTGTGTGGATAGACATTTGGAATTGAGGTAATGCCGTTGACATTGTGTGCCGTTGCTGGAGGCGAACGAAAACCGCTGGGCAGCTCCTCATTGGATCCCATTGGGCCCTATGGGATACAGTGGCCAATAGTGATGTACGCCGGTGGTGACGGTACGCACCGCTGCGGACGTTCCCGACATTTTCTATCTCTTCACCCACTTGCTACCTGACCTTCAATAAGAGAGGACCTACACTGCAAGTGCTGCTGTGACCTGTGTCTGGAACCAACCATGGCTCGTGTCACAGGGAAAGGGCCCCTGCCTTCACCGCTACGGAGTTGGAGAGACAGGTGGATGGGGTCCTATCCCAGTACCGATTGCTGGATGGGCCTCCAGACCGACAGGTGACTACACTGTGAGCACGATGCATGGGGCATGAATGCATGGAGTCCTGTATGTGAGGTCCTCGTGTAGGGGGGGTTGGTGGAAGGGCCCTGGGCTGCGTGCTGCATGTATAGTGGGCAATGTCTGTGCGTAAGGGGATGGGAGGGCTATGGTAGGATATGAGTGTAACAGGCCTGACAGTCTGACTGATACCTTTTGCTACGTGTATATTTCTGCTGGTCAGCGCGCATCAGAAAAAGGGTATATGGCGTGCCATCGCCAAGGACATGCGGACCCTGGGGGTCGATGGCAGGCGGAGCACCCACTGTCGTAAGCGGTAGGAGGACTTGAGACGCTGGGCAAGGAAGACGGTGGAGGCCCAGCTGGGGATGGCCTCCCAATGAAGAAGGGGTGCCTGTCGAACCCTGAGCCCCCCGATGGTCCGCATACTGGTGGTGGCCTATCTGGAGCTGGATGGGTGCTTGGGGGCATCATAGCAGCCACAAGGGGATGAGTACAATTTCTCAATATACTACTTGCGCGTGGTGGGGTGGTCTCCGAGTGAAGGATGTGGGCCTGTGGGTGCCCATAGGCCAGTACGGATATTGCAGGGTAGGTCCATCTTGGATAGGGTATGATGTGAACCACCTCAAACCAAGCTAGTAGGCATCCACTACTGGGCACGGGTTGTGGGTCTCAGGTATGCTGTTATTGGTGTTAGGTATTACTGTCCATGGCCTGGCGACTAGCATTGTGAGTGGTAGTGCATTGACTAATGCGTAGGGCTGTTCCCTGTGTGTGTGTGTGTGTGTGTGTGTTGTGTACGCCAACGGTGGTGTTGGAGCAGCCATTGACCAAGTGTATCCTTTGTCTGTCCCACCCCCTTTTTGTTTTGTCACCCTGTTCTCCTGTGCATTAACATCATCTGGTGGAGGAGCTGAGGCACTGGCAATGGAGGGAGCTGCATCCCACATGGCCCAGGAGGCAGAATCCACCAACGGGGAGGGAACCAGTGAGACTGAGGGCTAGGGGAGTACCGCGGCGGAGACATGAGGGGACAGTTCGGACAGTGATACCTCCTCTGATGAAAGCTCCCTGGTGGTGGTGGACACCTCTGTGGCCACCCCAACTACAGGTACAGCCTCCACCCCCATACCAGCACCACCCTCTCAGCCGCTCCTCAGCATGTTTCCTGTGCCCGCTCACCCAGGAAGGTGGGCATCCCCTTCGTCCCAGCACCTCAGGCCCTGCCCCAGTTAGCCCTGCTGCCCTGAGCGACGAGGCTTTTGATCTCCTGTGATCCATCTCTGTTGGGCAGTCAACCACTGTGAATGCCATCCAGGGGCTGGCAGCCTATTTGCAAAAAACAAATGCATTCCTGGAGGGCATTCACTCTGGCATGGCGCCCAACAGAGATCAATCCAGGCTCTGGCCTCCTCTCTGATGGCAGCCATTGTCCCTGTTTCAAGCCTCCCCCCTCCAACTTCCTCTACCCAATCCCATCCCCTTCAACCCCAACCTATCCCAAGCACACAGGCAGACCAGCATGCACACAGGACAAAACACAGGAGTGGTTCAGGCAAACACAAGCACCACATATCATCCCACAGGCACTCACACAAACACCATCTGTATGCAGCCATACCAACATCCACTGCCTCCACTGTGTCCCCTTCCACCTCCTCGTCCATCTCCCTCCCAGTAGCATCTCCACTCACACCTGCAGGCACTACATCCTCATCCACTACCTCCATCACCAGCACGGCAATCACTACAAACCCCTCACTGGCAGTCACCACCCCTACATCCATGCACATGTCCCCTGTGTCCTCTCCCACTGTGTCTGTGCCCCCTCCTCCCAAAGTACACAAACGCAAGCACTCAGACACCCAACAGCCATCCACCTCAAAACAGCATCCAGCCCATGCACCTGCACACAAACACAGCAGACAGACACCTCCTACAACCACTTCCTCTTCCTCCACTCCCAAACCTTCACCCTCTTCCCACCCCAATGTCCCTAAGAGGCTTTTCCTCTCCACCGTTTACCTCTTCCCTCCCCTCCCCCCATCCTTCACGTCAGGCCAGGGTGGTCAGAACCCAGGCGAGCACCTCAGCCATCAAGTCCATGGTCACAGTAGTGTCGACAGCTACTGCAGGTGGGAGAGGATCCCGGGAACCATCCAGCAGCACTGAAAGTGTGCCTGCACCAGGGGTATCAAGGAAGGGCAAGAAGGCACCACCACCTGCGAAAGGGAAGGGCAAGGAGGCACCACTAGCTGGCAAAGGGAAGGGCAAGAAGGCACCACCAGCTGCGAAAGGGAAGGGCAAGGAGGCACCACCAGCTGCGAAAGGAAAGGGCAAGGGGCCTGCACCTGCAGGCAGGAAGGACAGGAGGCCTGGTGCTGGGACTCATCGGAGCCCCCACCACCAACCATGGAGGTTCAGCCATCCAAGGCTGCAGGGGAAGGGCTGGAGCCTCCCCCCACCACTGCCAGCACCCCCACCAGCACCCCCACCAGCACCACTGCCAGGAGCAGCAGCCCCAGTGGGCATCCGTCCGCGGCTTGAGGGGAAGGGCTGGGGCCTACCCCCACCACTACCAGCCCCGCCACTGCCACCACTGAGCAGCCGCCCCCGCCGGCGGGCCCTATGTAGTCTTGCCTCCATGGGCTGCAGTGTGTCCTGGACCCTGCAAATCCTGTAGGTGTGACACCCAGGTGAGAGACTGTGAGCTTGCACTCCCCAAGATCTGCATCACAGGGCACAATGTCCCCTCCAGAACCACTGGAAGAAGCCATCCACTCACCCCATGCTTCCCAGGATGAAGCACACTGGCCACAATGCCCCCTCCAGAACCAGTGGAAGAAGCCATCCACTCACCCTATCCTTACCAGGATGAAGCACACTGGGCACGATTCCCCCTCCAGAACCAGTGGAAGAAGCCATCCACTCACCCCGTCCTTCCCAGGATGAAGCACACTGGGCACAATTCCCCCTCCAGAACCAGTGGAAGAAGCCATCCACTCACACCATCCTTCCCAGGATGAAGAACTCTGGGCACATTGCCCCCTCCAGGACCAGTGGAAGAAGCCATCCACTAGTGAGACTGTGGCCTTGCACTCCCCAGGACCAAGCAGTGGGCAAAGCACCCACTTGAGAGACTGTGGCCTTGCACTCCCCAGGACATCACACAGGGCATGTAGACCCTTCCAGGACCAGTGGCATTGTACCATCTTCCGGATGAGGTGCCCCCCCATTCTCTGTCCCCCTGAGGTGCCTGTGTATTTTCGACCTGATGCCTCTACAGTGTTCTCTCTGTGTTGTTGCAGGAGGAAGGTGGGGGCTTGACCTATGTGATGTGGCCCTGTGGGCCACAGACATTGAGGACTGGGCAGTGTCCCTACATTTGTAAATATGTATATACGTTTGTATTTTGATGCACTTATTCATGTTCTTTAATCGTATTACACTCACTTTCTTCCAATCTTTTTGTCCATTATTCCTGAGGGGTATGGGATGTATATGAAATGTTACTGCATCTGGTTGTGTGTATGGTGTTGGGAGTGGCGGTGTTGCGTGTTGGGTGTGCGTGTCACTCTCTTTTTCGTCCCCCCTCCCTTGTGTGCGAGGTGGCATTACTCACGTGGTCGTCTTCGCCGGCGTTGATGTTCGTAATGCAGGAAAAGTAAGATGAGCATTGGAAAAATGTGCAACTCGGGCTCCATGGCGTCGTGGTTGTTCCCTGAGTCTCCAGAGGTGAGTCCTTTGACTTCTGTGTTCTGTTTCCGCCATGCTGGAAAAGGTGGCGGATAGGCGTGTCATAATACAGTGGGCGGTGCATTGTCTTCCACCTGGCTGTTGGCTGTTACCACTGTGGTGCTTGCTCCTACCACCGTGGCGGTCGGTGTGTTAAAGTGCCTGTCTGTCTGAGCAGTTTCCGCTGTGGTCATAATTCCTTTTTTTTTACCGCTGGCCTGTTGGCGGTATTACCACCGCTTTATCACCAACCCCCAGGGTTGTAATGAGGGCCATAATATCTGAGTGGCCTACATAAAAAGACTACTGTATTACTATCTGCGATCAAGGTCAAAGAGAGGATGAAACAAGTCAGTTTCCGCAAACGGTACTTTTATGGAATAAAATCCAGAGAACACACAGCCAAACAATTGTGTGACTAATCTTTCTCTTGTGTGAAACAGCGCCACTGGAAATATATGTTGAAGGCGTAGCCGAAACGCGTAGGCCATTTAATTTTCTTTAATATATTTCACACTTCGTCTAATTTGACATTATGATGCCAGAGGAGAAACAATAATACAAATTACCTAATGTCTGGAACTGGACTGAAAGCTGTCTGTTTTTGTGCCGCTGTGCAGCAGGCCTGGGAGAGTGGGCGAAAGGAGACCTGTTTTTCTTGAATTATTGGTTCCACATGGGGGGGGGGCAGGCTCCTCAGCTAAAACATTAATCTGCCCTGGGTAGGTGGTGGGCCCCGGGGCTGGTGGTCCACGAGGGACCTCCTTCATTCTTACAGTTCAGCCACGGTGAGGTGGTGGTCCCCAGGGACCCCCTCATTTTAATATAATTGCCCCAGGGAGGAGGTAGTCCCTGGAGCTGGTGGGTCGGCGATTATAACCTAAACAGCCCTGGGGAGGTGGCAGTCCCTGCGGCATGGGGGTGGTCACAGGACCCCCCTTACATAAATATAGCATTTGTCCAGGTCAGGTGGCATTCCCAGGGGCATCAATAAGCCTCTCTCCTTTATTTTTAAAACGCCACCAGGACCTGGCCCACCCAAGGGCTTTCTTAAAACAATTGCGGAAGGCCATTTTCAGGGTGATTTTTCAAGCGTAGGCAGAGAAAAAGGAGCCCCAAATCATGTTTTCCCCAAACAACTTCCCATAGGGATTTTAAACATGATTACAGCCTGAGCTGCTGGACAGATTTACACCAAATTTGACAGAAAGCTAGATCTTAGTCCAGAAAGATCTATTTTTGTAATTTGGTGTGAATCTGTTCAGTAGTTTTGGAAATTTAAAAGAGAAAAGATTTATGTATATATGAAGATCTGCATCCACAGTGGATCCACCAAGGCAGAAGCCTGGAACCACACACCAACAGCAGTGCCATGACTGGCTGGCTGCAACCTGACAGAAAAGTTGAGGGTTCCATTTTGTCAGTCGGAACATGGTTCCCAGAGAGGGGGAATAAAGATTAAATAGGATGAAAAGGGTCAGGATTGAGGTATCCAGACCCCATTGGACTGACAGAAGGGTCTGTGGAGACCCCTTAAGGGCAAGAAATTGCCCAAAAATGTTTTTTTGCCAATGATCTGTGGATTCTCTGCAGTGCTCAGCGCAGCCCCCCCCCCAAGGGAATAACGATCGATTCACAGATCCAGACCCTAATATAATAAAAAATACACCCACTCACAGACCCACTCCCACACTCACTCACACATCCATTCAAACACACACACACCAACTTACAGACCCACAAAACAACTACCACACCCTGTCACAAACTCACACAGCCATTTACACTCACTGACACAATGAAACAACCACTCACACACCCACAGACTCATACAGCTACTCGCTCATCCACTCACTGACCCACTAAACCATTCACAAACTGTGAGAAAATGTCCCTTTTTACATATTCACCCCACATTTTTGGACTGATGCTACTGGTTTTAGACTCAGAGTGCACTGAGGCCTGCTAACAAGACCTCAGTGCCAGTGTTTTAACACCATATAAATTGCATGTCCAATCAGATACACCCAATTGGCAAGGCCTCACTTACTTGTAAGGGCCTAGTATATGGTACCCACGGTAGCCAGGACACAAAGGACAGTGTCCACTTAGGGCTGCAGCACTGTTTGTGCCACCCTTCATGTCAAACAATACAAAATGGCTCCTTGCCTGCCCCTGCAGACTGGAAGGACGTTGTTTGCACTGCCAGTTAGATTTTGCAATTTAAACCCTAGGCAAACATTATATGTAACCCTACTCTAAGGAAGGCCTCTAGATTCCTATGGCACAGAGCTTTATTTTGTTAAGTAAGCCATATGCTTTACAATATCCTTAGCAGCATCACTTGCAAATTGCCATTTTGCTGTGGGTAAAGTTGGTAGCCCCACTGGCTAATACAGAGTTACTGGTTGGCATCCAAACCCAGCTAACCTTTGACTGGGACTCCCAAGGTACACCATGTAAGGTATCAAATTAATCATGGCATTAAATGCGACCTGAAGCCCGGGTCGATAATAATGTCACTATGTAAAGTATGCAACTTTTAGAAGTCTGACCACCTGAAGAGATGTGTGAATGACTCCCAGCCTCAGGAACGAAGGAAGTGCCGCAGCAGCAAGTTGCCAGGATGGCCACTTGGGGGTTAGCACAGAGGTGTGCTTCAAAGGGTACGCCACCTTTGATGGTCTGTTTGGACCAACGCCCCTGAGCAGGATGCCTGTAGTTTCTGTAGACGACATGGAGACAGAGCCAGGGAGGGGAAACTCATCCCAAACTGGTCTTACTGTGGGCATGTTGCCCTCAGATAGGCACACCTCTGGGGTGAGCTACCTTGCTCCTGACAACCGAGGAAGGGTCATGCAATCTTGAAGGGGGAAGGAATCTGGCAATCTGGGATAGCCAAATGTCACTCATCACAGGAACCTAGTCACTAGGCAGTAAGGTACCCAGTATCCCATTCGGTAGTGTCTGTGTGGTCGCCTCAGGGCACTTTCCTGGAATAAATGTGGCATCCTTAGCATGTTGAACCTGAGTACTTGCTGGATTTGAAAGGAGGACGAGAAGAATACCACTTTGTACCCGTTGAAAGCTCACAAAAAGAGTCCACAATGCTGGAGCGACTGCACCTGCTATACTTTGGGCTAGCGGAGTTTGGACCCAATATGCATGCCTGGCTTTGGGAAAACTTGATTTCCAACCCCAATCTGAAGAAGAGAACCCAAGGGTCAGCTGGCTAACCTCCCAGAGCGGCTCTGGGGACATTAAAGCTGAAAGATCCCAAGTTGCATCTCTGGTAGCCACTGCAAACGTTTTGCCACTACCGTAGGCCGGGCACCCCAAAGGACAGCTCAGAGTTAGCCAAAATGTGCACCCATGTCTGCTGGACCCATGGGTGTTGGTGTGACAAGATTCATAGACAAAGAGGAACATTAGCCTCCACCAGTGATTTGCATTGTGACCGCTGTGTTGCAAAAGCGCAAGGTCTGCATCAGCAGCCCTCGGAACCCTGCAAAGAGGGCTTTTTGGGACCTCAAGATCCATGAATAGAGTCGCCCCAAATCACTACTGGACCAAGATCTCGATACGACTTCACCTCATCGGCCGCACAGCACCAGGAGAATCTAGCTCTAAAAACAATTTGGTGGCCAGGCATCTGTCCAGAGTATCCTTTCTGGTCCACTAGGCCTCTGCCCTCCTGGACTTGGTTGCCCAACTTGGGCCAGAGTTGTCCAACTAACTTTTACAAACTTTTCAAAAGTTTCCAGCTTTACCATATAGTACACCTGAATCTTCACACACCCACTCACAGACCCACATGTCCACTCATACACCTACTCACACACACACCCAGTCACAGACCCAGAAAACCACTACCACACCCAGTCACAGACCCACACAACCAATCACACACCTGCTCACACTCCCACACCCACTTACAGACCTTCACAAACACTCACACACCCACTAGCACACCCACATAGCCACTAATACACCCTCTTACAGACCCACAAAACCACACACTCATAGACCCACACAGCCACTCACACACCCACTCATACACTCACATGCCCACTTACACACTCACAGAACCACATACACCCAGACACATATCCAGACAGCCAGTCACAGACCCACATTGTGGGGTTGGCTGCATGCAGTGGGTTGGCTGCAGGGCAGCCAACGCCCTGCCGCACAACGCTGGGAATAATGTATGGTAATTAAATATTACCTTACATTTAAAAAAAACAAACTGGAAATTCAATGAAAAAAAAGAAAAGGTTATAGGGACCTTATAGTTAGGAAATAGAATTTAAAAAACCTTTGAATATCACTAAAAAACAAAGGTTACTGGGACGTTATGGTTAGGTGTAGATTTTACCAACACAAAACAATAGAAATTCAGCAGTTATACTTACACTTATCTCAAGAAACTATAACTCGTGCTCTATGGTAACTATAACTTGTGCCCTTTCCAAGCACTGCTAATCAACTCACATATTACATCACTGATGATATCTTCTATCACACCCTTGATAATATCATCACAACAATTGCAGTGAAATTACTGATGAGAAAACTACATTGCAGCAGCATGAGTTATAGGTACTCCACTATGCACTATCACACACTCTATGCCACTGCACTGTGCAACACTCTGCTCTACGTCACTGAGCTCTATGCTATTACACTGTACACCCCTCCACTCTATGCCATTCCACTCTACGCTATTATACTGTATGCAACTCCACGCTACACCTCTTCAGTGTACACCAATCCACTATACGGCACTCTGCTATGCTAGGCCAGTATATTCTATTCCACTCTTCCATTCCACTGTATGCTATTCATATGTGTGCTACTCTGCTATACCCACTACATTCTATGTTATTTCTGTGGACGTCACTTAAATGTATGCCACTCCATTGTATACCATTCCAGTACTGTACACCACTCCATGCTATGCTATTCCACTGTGTGCCATTCCACTATACGCTACTTCACACAACACCACTCCCGAGTACACAACTCCACTCTACACTACTCCACTATATATTAGTTCAATCGACCCCACTCCACTATGCACTACTTTTGTCTACACTACTCCACTCTATGGTATTTTGCTTTATGCTATTCTAGTTTATGCCACTTCTCTAAACTCCACTGTACAGCACTCTGTTCTGTGCTGTTTAACTGTACACAACTTCAATCTTTGCCCCTCTCCTGTATGCCACTCCACTATACCCACCCCACAATACACCGCTCCAGTATAAATTACTTTACTGTACGCTACTATATGCTATTACAGTCTACACCACTCCACTGTATGCCACTCCAGGCTATGCCACTCCACTGTACACTATTCCACTTTATGCCACTCCACTGTATGCTATTCCACTCTACTTCACACCAGTGTACTCTCCTCCACTCTATAATCTACACCCTATGAATCTCTGCTATGCTCTGTGCCACTATACTAGACTGTACTCCTCTCTATGTTGATACACTCCACTGTCCAAATTTGCACTCACCTCTATTCTTGTACACTCTATTGCACAACACTCTATTCCACTCTAGGGCAGTTTCCAACACTGTACGATGCATCACTCCACTCTACAGTGTGAGGCGCCATTCAGTGTATACCAGTTCCCTCGACTGTAAGATATGCCACTTCAGTGTATGCCAGTGATACTCAAAGTACGGGCCAGGCCCTCCTGACCTTTACACGCGGCCCGAGGCAACAGCAGCACTGGACTGACTCAGCACGAACATTAAAAAGATGTTAAATAAACAGACAAACATTAATTGCAAAGTTAATTTAAGTTAAAAAAACAGCTTGTGTTTAGGAATACCTTTATTTTTTAAGACTTCTTGCAGAAAAAGAGTAAAAATACAATAAGGTCTGCAGGAGACAAGTCAGTTGTTATGTGCAGTGTTAGGTAGCCTGGCTTTTTATTATACATGCATTACATTATAGTTTATTAAATCAAACACAGGAGAAGATTTTCTACAGCACACATCATGAAGTCATGTATTTTGAAATCCTTGTATGCAATAAAAAATGGAGGGAAAGTGAAATATGACTATTGCCTAGGAACACACAATTTAGTTAAGTGGAGAAGTTGGGATTAATCCCAAGATTTTGGTTTCACATTGCACAATTCAGACACTAGGGGGCATATGTACAAGCCTGTTACGCCTCCTTGTGCCACATTAGTGTAATTTTGTTTTACGCCATTGTGGTGTTATATAGGCATTTCTGACACGTCATATTTACAAAATTGCACAATGCTTCCATTGCGCCACTTTGTTACCCCGTATGCCACATTATGCCTGTGCCAGGCATAATTTATGCAAGGGGAGCGTTCCAGCTCTGGGTGGCCCAAAAAAATGACGCAGTGATATTTACAACATTTCACTGCACCATTTTTTCCATAATTTGTAACGCCTGCTCACAGCAGGCATTAAAGTGACACACCCATTATGTTCAATGGGTCTCCCTGTGCTTTGCTGCACTATTGTCAACATTTTTGATGCTGGTGGGGCAAAGCGCTATAATAGTGTCACAAATGTTGACACTGTTATGCCAACGACTGCCATGCTGGGCCGTATTGCAAATACAGTGCAAATGTGGTGTCATTAGGTACCGTGGGGGGGTGCAAGAAAAGAGGCACATCATCTATGATGCACCAATTTCTTGCATATTTGGCCCCAGACGTATATACCACACTACCCTTACACCCATCTTACCCCCCAACCCCTGACGATCACCCTGCTGGCATCAATGTGGCCCTCCGTCACTTCACTGACCAAACTTTGTGACCCCTGGGAAATGTTTTTCGAGTACCCATGGTGTATGCCAAGCCACTCTAAACTAATCCATTGTGCCCTACTCCACTATGGTATTCTACTCTATGCCATTCCACTTTTCTACAATCCACTGTACAGTATTCCACTGTATAGTAGTCCTCTGAATGCTACTCCACTTTATGGCAATCCACTTTATGACTGCGTAATGCGCCACTCCACTCTATGCCACTCCACTGTATGGCACTCTCCCCCACTCTAGGAATCTAGTTGAAACCACTTTTAACTGACAAAATGAGAATTATTCAATGGTAATCTACAGCAGTGAAGAGAGATCCGAGGCTCTTCACAGTGCATGCCAGCATAGCACAACATAGCATAGAGTCAGTATTATAAGTGGCAAAGTGTACGCTGTCAGCAGAGTGCATAATACAGACGTCTGCAGCTTGGGCGGCCCATGAGTGCCTCCATATTTCAGGGACCCCATATCGAGCCTACAGTCTTTGAATTTCTGTGAAATAAGGGAGTCTCATGGACTTCTCAACATACTGCAGTGGTGGCATATCATTCTGTATTGTGCAACTGTCAGTCAGTTAAGGCTAAATGATCACATAGCCAATTATATAGTCACATACCTGGAACACCTCTCTGCCCATAAATATGATTGTGTGGGATTTAGTTATGTGCAGTTGTTATTCCAAAGTAGTTTCAACGCACGGTGATACTAACACCTCATTGCCTTGCACAGTCTGTTTAGTGCCTATTCACATATGTATTAACCCTGCATGCTATTTCCATAATACAATATTTCCATCTGATAGCACCACTTTCAGAGACACTCCTGTGACGCTGTTCCCTTTTCCATATTTACAAGGTGGTGGTGTTCCTCTATTTGTGGCTTAACACCGCCTTGTAAATATGGGCCTCCCGGATGCAGTTTTCTGCAATGGGTGTTGCTGTAGGTGTTTCCACACAATGCCAATTGCTTTTGACACTGCCCCAGATTTAAGGGAAATTGTAAACCTGAGGCAGCGCCAAAAACTAACACCAGGGGTGGAGTTAGTGTGGCGCAACAAGGAGAAAAACGTTTATTTCCCCTCGTTTTTGCTTTTTCCATGTGTGCTGCATTTTGCATAAACAATCATTCTCTGCAGTGCAGGCACCCTTGCACTGTGGCGCTAGGCAGCTAATTTTAGCACCAGCGCTAGGGAAACCACAAGGGTGCGCCATATTGTTGTAAATATGGCTCATCGCTGTGATTTTGAAATGTCTGAGCGTGGCGCTGACAAATGTGGCGCAGCTCCAGACTCAGACATTTCCTCGTAAATGAGGCCCTCTGTATTTATAGAAATTTTGTTAATAGTAGACTCTCACTGCCACTCAGAATACAGTCTCTAATATTAAGAATGCGTTTTCAAACTAGTTTTGCTTTTTGATGTTTTACATGAGCCTGGCATTGGACAAAAACTGTCCTGACAAAACCTAATATTGTGTTTTCCCTTTCACACTCTTCCACTCTCCCACAGCAAAAGCGTCACATTTGCAGCTCACAGGCAACAGAGTTCTTCTTCCCTGCCTCCTGCTGGTGGCGCTATTACACGGACTGCCTTACCTTTGAACGCATCAGCAATTGACCTCCTGTTGAAGGCATGTACACTTTACGGGCATCATTAAACGTCCCCCATGCCACATCCAAAGTCTCCCATGCGGCAAACATGCCGTGCTTACACAAAGATTAAAGTGCAGAATATGTGTTTGTGAACAGAAACCTCCTATCTTCCTGATTTAAGAGCTTTCTGAAAGTAAAATTGGTGTACGCCTGAAGACGAGGCAGTTGTACGCTGCCATATTAATATTTAATATGCATTGCTCACAGTCAGTGAAAATTGCATGTTCAATTAAAAGCAGCCCTGACCTACTTCTTCATAAAATCAATATCAAACCTATGAAAGGAAGCGTCTGGCAGCTTCTAGAAAATTCTAAGGCTAGGTAATGCATATTCACACATTTGCCCGCTATACTCTTTTGTTAAAAATCCCTTTGTCTAATTAATGATGGGAAATGTAAATACACTCAGTAATATTTGAGAAAGTTAGGAAGTATAAATATTATGCATGACATAATTGACATAAAGGAAAGGTTTCCTGCTGAATGGTTCATGAATGTGATAAATCTGAAATCTGAATATTCCATGTGAAATTCCCTGGGAATAATATTCCTAACGTTATTAGACACACCGTTCTGCTTATGATTTCATTGTATACGAAATGAACTACTCTATTATGACATATGTTTTGTGAAACGCAGCTGTGTATTGTATGGGGGAAAAGAAGGGTTGCACAATAGACCTGAAGCCTGCGCCTCGAGACGCAGTTAATTTGACCTTTCATCGACCTTTAACCTTGACACAAAGAGGGTTATTACAACTTTGGAGGAGGTGTTAATCCGTCCCAAAAGTGACGGATATACCACTAGCCGTATTACGAGTCCATTATATCCTATGGAACTCGTAATACAGCTGGTGGTATATCCGTCACTTTACCGTCACTTTTGGGACGGATTAACACCTCCTCCAAAGTTGAAATAACCCCCAAAGTGCCTAATGTTGTTACGAAAAAAGGTATGTCATAATATACCATTGGCTGTTTCGAAAGTCTTTTTAGTGTGCCGTAGAAACATTTTAAAAACGCAAATGTAAAATAAAATGTCAAACTGAAGGTGTTCTCGTTTGCCATTAGGCTAATATGGAATTACTAGGAGAGCAGGTAATTCAGATCTGATTATTACTCATTTACAAACTGATATTTCACCAGAGACTCTACCAGCACCAATGACTTACTGCAGATCTCGTATTTCTGATAGGGGTAATAACTCATGTCACTGGCTCCATTGGAATTAGGGGGCAACTCGTAATGAGGTCATTAATGTCCTCCTGTGTGCAGTTATGTGGCTGAAAATATTGTTGCTTTGTAGGAAGTCACATCAAGGACAAATATGGCGAGTGTAGTTTCCCTCTCACTCTTGATCAATTAAAGCATCTTAATACCAATTGAAGAATTTTACAACTATAGTTGCAACTGTGTTACTAGTGGAAAGGAAAGCATGGAATGATACTATTAACTTTTTAACATTAGAGACATTAGGGACGTATTTATAGGCCCCTAGCGCCACAGGAGCACCACTTTTAGTGATGCTCCTGTGGCGCTAAGAACGGCGCCGTATTTACAAGGTGGCGTTATTGTAAATACAGCCCTATCTCACACAGCACTGTGTGTGGAAGGGGCGTGCAATGGGTGTTGCTGTGGGCGTTAGCAAGGCGCAACTAGGAGGAATACTTTTATTCCTCGTCATTTTTTGCTTTTCTGTGCTTGCTGCATTCTGGCCCGTGTATAGAAAAAGCAAAATGCCAGGAATGATTGTTTATGTGCAGGAAGGTGTCATTTCCTACATATAAACAATCATTTGAAAATTACGCTTGTGCCAAAGCGCCATGAGTGATTGGTTATGTGCAGGAGGGAACACCTTCCCGCACATAAACAATCACACCCCTCAAAATAGACAAAACAGACATACATGCACGATGGTGCAATGATGTCTGCATTGGCGCTGGCATCTAAATTTAGCACCAGCGCAGGGGGAAATGCTGGGATGCGCTGTATTTCGTTAAATAAGGTGCCTCCCTGCGTTTCTAAAGTGACGCAGTGCGGCGCTGCCAGTTTAAATCCGGCCCTAAATGTTTTCTTAATGTGACTCTTGCTTCCCCATAGTAGTAGGTACATACAAAATGGATCTGGATATTGGCATCATGATAAAATTAAAATATTCCCTTTAGTGTTCAACTTCGAACTTCATGAGTTTTGTACCTTTGGAGAACTCTGCAACACATCAATTTTGTACAAAAGGTACAGTGAAAACTAAAGACTTGATTACGACCTTGGAGGATGGTATACTCTGTAACAAATGTGACGGATATCCCGTCCGCCGTATTACTAGCTCCATTATATCCTATGGAACTTGTAAAATGGTGGGCAGGATATCCGTCACGTTTGTGACAGAGTAATCCCCTCTGCCAAAGTTCTAATCAGGCCCATAGTCGCAGAAGAATTTACCCTCAAAACTTTAAAGTAAGTGAATTTTCATTATACTTTCACTGGAGTTTTTTCCAGCTAATTTTGGGCCTGATTTAGAACTCGCCGGACGGGTTGCTCCTTCACAACGGTGACAGCCCGCTTGCTGAAATCTAAAATCCACAGAAAATAATGGGATATAGATTTTAGTTGATGGGAAATCTGTCACTGTTGTGATGCAGTACCTGCAGTACCTTGACCGCTGATTTCTAAATCAGGCTCTTTGTTGTTTAACTCTTTTATTAGGTTAGCATTAAACTGGTATCAAGTATCACAGTGATCCATATCAGAGCTTTTTAAAGTCAATGTGACAAGCTCCCTTTTCCCCAACAAATGTAATGGTAGGGGCGAATACCATCTAGCTTTATTTTTGCAGGATATTCCTTTTGCAAATTTCATGAAATTTGCCAGTTTTGGAAAACCCATAATAATAACCACAACATTCCAAGTAAAACACATGATTATGCACAGTGGTCATGCACAGGCTTGTGTTTCATTAAAGTTTATTAGGGGTCTTGTTGCTGATCACATTCTCTGAAATCCTAGGAGCCTATTTCCAAAAAGCATTTCTGAGGATGTAAAGGTGTACTCCAGAATATTACATTACATACTCACAACTGCTATTCACAAATATCTGGCCAGAGATCTCCACTTACACTTCCCTAACGTTTATGTTCGGAGAGAGCACCAGTGCAGGCATTTCCATACATAAAGGTCTCTTTTTGTACTAAATATTCAACACATGAACTTGAAAGCCTACAAACCAGACATAGGGGATTAGTTGAAAAATGGGAATGATTTGCTACTAAATGTTTGGGGTTAAGGTAAAAGTAAGGAGTGGTTTTGGGAGGGAAATGCAAATACTAAAATTCCCCCACAAAAGAGTAAGACCGTTGCTTTGCACAAGAGGTTAAATCTCTCACAGTAGGTCTGCTAACAAAGCAGGATCCGATGCACTGCAGGTGAGGCTTAAACTAAGTAAAGCACCCTACTAGTCAATCATTTGTACTGTAAAACAGTGTCATAAAACAAGGGAGGCATAGAATAAAATGGTGTTTGGACAAAATATTGAGTTTTAAATATTGAGATACAGAAATATTGGAAAAAAATATTGTGAAACAAAAATATCGCCATGGTGAGAATATCGTTGACAAGAATATAGATTTTTGGATAAGTAATATTGTTTTAAAAAATATCTGTGTTTTTAATATCATTTTTAATAATGTAGTTGTAAAAATATTTTAAGTGTGGGCTGCTATGTTTGTGGGAGTATGGTGTGGAAATGTATTCAAACAATAAATTAATAACATTTTTTTAATTTCATATTTAATTATTAAAATGTTTAATACTCATATAAAGTGTTTAATTGTTTTTTAATTATGTATATATATAATTTTTATATTAAGAGTGTTATATTTCTAGTCAACTAATAGGATTATTAAAATATGTTATGTGTTTGAAGGTGAAATACTTTAATGTTGCACAGTCTGGAGTAGGAATAGTAAATTTAACTACCCTGAAGTCCACAATTCTCCCTAATGTTGCGCAGACTGGAGTGTGAATAGTCAATTTACCCCCTCTGAAGTCCAATGCATGCCCTAATGTTGCACAGATTTGAGTTGGAATAGTAAATTTTACACCTCCGAAGTTCAGCCCTTTCGGTACCATTGCACAGGCTGGAGTGAGAATAGTCTATTTAACTCCTCTGAAGTCCAATGTTTTTTCTACTGTTGCTCAGACTGGAGTGGGAAGAGTAAATTTAACCCCTCTGAAGTTTTACGCTTTCCCTACTCTTGCACATATTGGATTTGGAATAGTAAATTTAACCTTTTCGAAGTCCAACATTTTTCCTACTGTTGAGCAGACTGGAGTAGGAATAGTAAATGTAACCCCTCCGAAGTCCAACGCTTTCCCTCCTGTTGCACAGACTGGAGTGGGAATAGTCAATTTAACCCCTCCAAAGTCCAGTGCTTTCATTACTGTTGCACAGAATGGAATGGGAATAGTCAATGTAATCCCTCTTAAGTCCAGTCCTTTCCCTCCTGTTGCACAAGCTGAAGTTGGAATAGTAAATTGTACCCCTACAAAGTCCAGCGCTTTCCCTACTGTTGTTCTGAATGAAGTGGGGATAATAAAATGACCCCCTTTGATGTCCAACTTTTTTCCTACAGTTGAATAGACTGGGGGTGAATTAGTAAACTTTGCCAATTCGAACTTCATTGCCTTTCCTACTGTTGCACGGACCGGATTAGGAATAATATATTTAACTTCTGCGAGGTCTAGTGCTTTCTGTACTGTTGCACAGACTGGAGTGGGGGTACTTTGAAGTCAAACATTTTCCCTACTGTTGCACAGACTGGAGTGGGAATAGTAAGTGTAAATTCTCAAAGGTTTAATGCTTTCCCTCCTGCTGCACAGAATGGAGCGGGAATAGTAAATTTTACTCCTTCAAAGTCCAACACTTTCCCTACCATTGAACAGACTGGAGTGGAAATAGTGTATCTTTCATTTAAATACTTATTTTTAAAATTGTTAAAACATACATATTACTATTTTTTGTTTGTTTAATTTCATGCTATGTGTTTATACATAGATTTTTCATAAATGTTTGTAATACTTAAATAACTTGTTAAATTGTATACTTTTTTATATTTAATTAATTTAGTAATTCATTTTAATGTTTTATACTTGTGTTTTACGATTTTTTTATGTTTCATTTGAATATATATATATATATAGTTATATATGTCTGTTTTTTTATAGTCATAAATTAAAAAAAAATCACGAAGTGAAAAATAAGTATATACTTTTATTAATAGTGTTATACATACGTGTATATATAAACCTGTATATATGTATGTGTGTGTGTTTTTTATGAAGTACCCACCATCATAAGTATAGGTAGACAATATTTTTATCAATATTTTTGACTCAATATTTGTGTATCTCAATATTTTTTGTTCCGATATTCTGTCAAATAGCCAATAAAATTAATATAACATAGGGCAAATATTAAAAAACAGTGTAAACTATTTGTAGATTTCAATTCTTTTTTTAAATAGAAAAATAATATAACTAGTACAGCACACATATTGCAACAGGCTTCCTTCACATACAATGGACTTGCTAGTTCAAGAGGGGAGGGAGTTACCAATACAGTTGAAAATTGGAAGGATGTATTTAGTAGCATACTAAAACAAAGATTAGCCACATAAGCTTACAATTCAACTTTAAAATGTAATGCATGTGTTAGAAATGGGGTCTTTGTTTGGCAGTCAGGTTACCCCCTGTCCAAGCAAGGACCCTCACTCTAGTCAGGGTAAGTCACACACAGTCCAAATTATCCTGTGCCCACCCTCTGGTAGCTTGCCACTGAGCAGTCAGGCTTAACTTAGAAGGCAATGTGTAAAGTATTTGTGCAATAAATCATGCACTAACACAGTATAACACCACAAACATACACCATACATTGCTTAGAAAAATACACAATATTTATCTGGTTACATGCAGGTCAAAACAATCAAGATTTGCTAAGTACATGTTGAGATATCACTTTAGAAAATGGCAGCTAGAGTTTTTAGTCTTTAAGAAGCACAAGTGTCTCTTTCAAGCACAAAGTACCTGGTTTGTGTTTGAATTCTCCGCAAGGGAACGCAGAGGAGGAAAATGGGTAGGTGTGTGTCGGTTTCTCCGGGCGCACACAGACGATGCGTCAATACTTTTCCACACAGGGAAGCCCTTTTTGTCGATTTCTGGTGCGCTGACTTGGATCCTCTTTGGGTTGTGGGGTATTCGGGCATCCCAGGGATGATGTGGAGAAATCCTGGGCGTGCAGGACATAGTCACAGGAGCTGCGTCGATCTGGTGGGCAATGTGGGGAAATTTCTGTTGCACTGCAGGCGCTGCAGTGGGTTTTGCGTCGAAGTTCCAGTCGCAACACTGGCGCTTCATGGATCTCCACTTAGGGAGCTGGGCTGCGTCGTTCCAGTTCGGTGAGCGGTGATTTTCTCACCGTGATGCAGGCTGTGCGTAGTTTCTGGCAGGCTGTGCATTGCATTTTCGCCGCACAAGGAGTTCTTTGCAGGAGGAAGTTATTTGTTGGCCCTGAAACTTCAAGGAACAGGAGGCAAGCTCTCGCCAAGCCCTTGGAGAGTCCTTCTCAGCAGAGCCAAGGGCAGTAAGGCAGCAGGGCAACAGCAGGGCAGCAGTCATTTGCAGAAAAACAGTCAAGTGAGTCCTTTGGGCAGCCAGGCAGTTCATCTTGACAGGTTGCAGGTTCTGGTTCAGAGTTTCTTCACCAGTGTTATCTTGTCCAGAAGTGTTTGAGTTGGTAGGGTCAGAAGCCCTGTTTAAATACCCAAATGTGCCTTTGAAGTGTGAGAGAATTCAAAGAGTGGCTTAGAAGTGCACCAGGTCCCCTTTCAGTTCCATCCAGTCATCCAGGATCCCACTAGTGGGTTTGGCAGTCCATTGTGTGAGGTCAGGCCACTGTCCTTTCAAATGTAAGTGTCAGGCCCTCCACCCTCCCAGTCTAGGAAGACCCATTCAGTATGCAGATGTGTGCAGGTGTGACTGAGCATCCTGTGTTTGGGGTTGTCTGAGTGAAATGCACAAGGGAGCTGTCAACTAACAAAGCAAGGCTCTAAGGGCAGAGAAATGCTCACATTCTAAAAGTAGCATTTCTAGAATAGAAATATTAAATCCAATTTCACCATTAAGCAGGATTTTCTATTAGAATTCTGGCCATACTAAATATGACCTGGTTACTCCTTTCAGATCAGAATCTACCACTCAAACAGTATATGAGGGTAGCCCTAATGCTAGGAGCAGGCCTTACAGCAGTGTAAAAACTTTAGGAGTTTTACACTAACAGGACATATAGAACACACATGTTCATGTACTGCCTTTTACCTACATAGCACCCTGCCCTATGGGCTACCTAGGGCCTACCTTAGGGGAGACTAATATGTAGAAAAAGGTTTAAGGCTTGGCAATTACTTTTAAATGTCAAGTCGAAGTGGCAGTGAGACATGGTTAGGTGGCTACTTATGTGGGTGGCAAAACCAGTGCTGCAGCCCACTAGTAGCATTTAATTTACAGGCCCTGGGCACATTTGGTTCACTTGACTAGGGACTTACAAGTAAATTAAATAAGCCAATTGTGTATGAGTCAATGTCACCATGTTTTAAGGAGAGAGCATATGCTCTTTATCACTAATTAGCAGTGGTAAAGTGCGCAGAGTCCTGAAGCCAGCAAAAATGAAGTCAGCAAAAGAGAAGGAGAAAGGCAAAATGTTTGGTGGTGACCCTGCAGAAAGGCCATTTCCAACAACATGCATAAGAAAGGAATTAAGGGCCGCATTCATGGCCTGGTTTGCGTCACTCTTGCACCACACAGTGTGGTGCAAGAGCTTCACAAACCTTAATTGAGGTTTATGAAGCCAAACAAGGCCACCTTGTGTGGCCTTTCATGGTTTTGTAAATCTTCAGTAATCTAATGCAGCACAATTCTCTGTGTTACATTACTCTCTGCGAGGGAGCACTTCCATTAGAGTTGCATGGGTGTTCCCACGCAACATCCATGGATTTCGACGCATTTCCAGATTTACAAGAACTTGTACACCTGGGAATGTGCCAAAAGATATGCCTCCCCAGGAGAAGAGTAACGAGGAGAAAATATGTTTATTACTCCTTCTTTTTCCTGTCCTTTTCAGCACACATAGAAAGAGGAAAAAGCCTTTTAGGTTTGTTTTAGCACTGGAATGTGTCCCAAGCAGTGAGCGATCTTTTAAATATACTTTGCACTCATAAACTCTATATGAATTTATGTGATTTAGACATGGGACATTGGTGGTGCTGGTTGACACCTTCTTCTGAGTATCTAATTCAGCTCTATTTTTGTAGCTAGCAGTATTTTGCATCCAGGAATTTGCTGGTTCAAGTGGGTAAAACAAAACTATAAACATCAGCATACAGTTTTGCATGCTATAAATAAAATACCTTTTAATTTGTCAAAAGCAATTACTTGTGGGTGTAAAAAGCCAAGCTTTAGGGTTGGTTAATGCTTTCTTCATTGGAATGAATCTGTAGCAACCACACACGCTGAATAGGCTTGCCCAATAACATGATAAAGTAGGTAATGTTATTAAATGTATTGTGCATAAAACGTTGTGAATTGCATTTTCAGTCAATTGATCATCAGCATCCCATTTTTCTTGAATGAATGAACATATATAGATTTCTAGGGCACTACGCTCGCCTTATAATCAAAGTAATGAAAGGGAGGCTAAAAGCTGAATCTATTGATGAAAGGTGGTGTAGAACAGCCATATTTTGAGATTTTTCAGTAAGAGAATGTGGATTTAAATTTCATTGCATATGGGGTAAGAAAGTTCCAAAGTTTATCTGATAAAAGGAAAGAGGATCTTCTTCCAGTCCCCCAGAGTGGGATTGTTCTGTAATGAAAGCTTGGTGGGACAAAGCAACCTTAGCAAACACATTTATTACAATTGTAGGAAGGGCCCATATTGTACAAAGCTCTGTGTGTGAAGCACGGGGCTTTGAACTAAATAAGTTTGGTCATTGGCAACCAGCGCAGGTCGTTGAGATGCCCTTTGACTGAAGTATGCCTCTCAGGCAGGCCAATGCATTTTGCACTAACTGCACACATTGGATACAAAATTGAGAAGCTTCCAAACATAAGCATTGAAGTGAAGTATTTTAGAGGACAACAGAGCCCATAGAACTGTTTCCATGCATGACTAGGAAGCACTGGAGACATATTATCTTGTAAGCTTGAAGAAAAAAGAAGGTTACTGCTACCTCAGTCATATGATTAGCAAAAAAAAGTTAGTTATGAAAGAGAACGCCTCAATTGCTGGCTCAGTCTACAGGTCTAGAAAGCATGCCTAGATTCTCTGGCCACCTACATGGGTGCCAGGTTGGGGGCTGCTTACCGAAAAAAAGGATTTCAGCCTTCTCAACATTGAGTTTAATGTAATTATTATATATCCAGTCAGCTGTGGCCAACATGCACTGTTGGCAGATCACAGTAGTCAGATCTGCATTCTCAGAAATGGAAGCAATCATTTGTGTGTCATTAAGGCCATAAGATCTGGCTATGGTTGCCAAGGGGTACATGTAGATGTTGAATAGCTTTGGGTTAAGTAAATATCTCTGGTAATCAACAATGGAGAAAACAAAAAGGAAAGCAGTTTACAGTCACAGATCACTTTGCTAGAAAGGAGTTAAGCTATCTCAGAGGCTTTTTACAAAAGTCAAAATCTGTTAACTTGGAGGGAAGGACATGGTTTGAAACCATGGCAAAGGCCATCTAAGAGTCCAGAAGGACAGCGCTGCCAAACCATCCTGATCTAAGATGACTCTGGGATTGTCACTAATGGCCAAAATACCTGACTATGTGCTATGAAGTGACCTTGAGTAGCATCTCAAAAGGTGTGTCCTTCTAAATAGGGGTGGCATAACTCACGTTTTTGTACTGTAGCACAATTACGCAGAATTACAGCAAAGCTATAGGAGATTACACAAAACAATGATAGAAGCGTAACCCAGAATTTAGTGCTATTTACGTGGAGCAAAAAGCACCCTCGTGTCCATAATGGAGCAGAGGATGCATTTTGTGCCTTAGCTACAGAGCTTAATGCAACAGAACACAAACGGGTGTATCCAGCAGCCGCTCACGCTTAATAAGTTAATTTCCTGTGTTCCTGCAGTTGGATTTGTGTGCCAAATTTCTCATAATTACGCGAGGTGCATAATTGCATAATGTTTGGCAATTTTGCATCAGAAGAATGGCACAAGATACGCTGATTACTCTGGCATAATTAAAATTATCCACAGGTCTCCTTTTAAGCAGGAAGAAAACTGGATATTAACTGTCTTTTCAAGGATCTTGACAGGAAGAGGCAGGTCTAGAAAGCAATGATACTGAGCTGGCCTCAACAGTATAATGTCATAAATCAAAATGGCTTTCTGCCGGCATAACTGCAATTGGTTGCAGATTCCACGGACAGGCACAAAATGCTGTGAAGCATCCCTTTAATCATTTCTCTGTTTTAAATGCTAATACACCCTCCTAACTAGTTGACAATCAACAAATACTTGGAAATAAGGTGCTCATTATTACATTCAAGGTTGTAATGTCCCATACGTGAAAGGGTTTGGAGCAGCCCCCTTTCCACCTTAAAAACATAACTGTCCTTATCCAAGGCTTGACCATGTCTCAGAGAACATCGCTGTACGCAGCAACCATAAAAGGAACCGAGTAAAAAGCAAGACACAATTGGGCACAGACTTAACTGCTTCCCTTAAATGAATTACATAAAATACAAAATGCATAAAGTTTCCATTCTAAATGTCATGACAGCTGTGTGTGGAAAAACGTAGCGCAGTTTACATTTCTGGCACTCTTACACTTGATTGCTGTCTGTAACAAGTCCTCTACACCACATGTTGGAAACTTTTAAACATAAAAGTGCAAATGTGACAATGTAGTACCAATTTAATGCTGTAAACTAACCCTAGGTTCACCATGTTTAAGTGTACACTGTACAGGACACTGTAAGTAAAGCTATTAGTTTGATTGTACACTCTCTCACACCACCTGAATCTGCTGGGTTCAGAAATGCACAATACGAACTACAGTGAAGATAATTCGAAATGACAGAAATTAGCTTAGTCGTCAGCTATTTAGTGGATGCCCTTCATTCGTGGATAATAAAAGTCTGCCCTGTGCAAAGTGGAAATCAAATAAATTTTTTCTTCGGACTGCTGCTTTGCTGCTCATTTGAAAGGTTCGTGCAGCTTAGCTGCGACCTGAATCTGGCCTGCCTCAACAGTGCTGGCAGAGGACTAGCTTGCAAGCAGTTCTTCTTTGGGTGTCACTCAGCCAAGCGAAACTAAAATGCAGTTTGGAAACTAGTCTGCAGTTTATGTACAGCCAGAAATGCCTTGGCCTCTAGTCGTAAAAGCTTCAGTTTCATTACAATGAAACAAGTGCATTGCCAAAGCTAACTGGCTCTCACCAATCATAACGTTTACAAGGCAAACTACAGTACCTTAAGCAATTATTAGGAGGCCTTTTTAATAGGGTGCAGTAGCTGAAGCAAATAGAAAATGTCTCACAAGCCTCCATCACTTTTCCATGAATCCATACCAGAGGTTTATGAACAGACCTAGAATGGATCCTTATATAGAATACAGAAAGGAGCAAAGCAAAAACTCCACTGTGCTGTTATTTATATGCACATCAAGTATGGTGTGGCTTCAACATATAGATTTGTACATATACATTTTTAACAAGATAATAGTTGCTGGGGTGTGGTTTCACCAGCAAACAAGGCAGTCGCTCGGTGAAAGAGCTCCGCTTCCCAAGCAGGCAATCAGCTTGAAATCTATCTCCCAGGTTCCTCAGACCTCAGTAGAGCACTCTAGCGGCTGCCATTTGCCACCCTTCACAGACCTTTGAGAAGGAGAACCGCGCCGGTGGGGTGGCCCAAGGCGGTCCTCTTTGTCAAGGCTTTGGCAAGGCCTGAGGGGCAATATTCTTGGCCACATGACTGATGGGGTTGGAGCGGTTCTCAGACCTGTGCAGAGGTGAGAGTGGAGTGAGCTCCGAGGAAGAAGCGACTACGGCTGGTGTGCTTGGTGCCGTGGCCTGCTGAAGAGGGCTGCAGTGGGAAGAGCTTTCAAAATTGAGTGCTCATGTAGGAACAGTCTACACATGAGAGCAAATAGTGTACACACGAGTAAAGCGCACAAGGGGCAGGAACTCAAAATAAAAAATAAATTAATGCTTGGTGAATATGGACCTTTAATTTTTTGTCATCACCCAGATCGTTCAGCTAGACACTGAGATAATTCCATTTAGTTACTAAAGCCGTCACTGCCTAGTGCTGGCGTCCGAGCGGGTCTCTAACGTATTGCATCGGACTGCACTAACGCTGGCGAAGCAATCATTTGTAAGTGCTGTTTCACACGGCTCGAGCTGTACGTTTTGCTGATAGGGGTAAAAACAAAGGATTGCTTTCCACAGCATGAGAAGTTTACTCACCGAGGTAATTTGATAGATTTGCAAATCTGTCAGTAAGCCATTTTAATTGAATATCTTTTAAGACGTTATGCGTGAAAGGGTGAGTTGTTTTATTTTTAAGTGCTACAAATACATTGCTACATTCACCCAGTATGTTTATAATTCATTATCAGTATGATTGCCACAAACTAGTCAAAGCTTTACGCCTTCTTTGTTTTTACAATGTTAGACTTTGATTCCAGAGTTGTTCGTTTTTTCCGAGCCCTGAGAACCCCCTGTTTGCACATCTGTTGGAATACCGAGTTGGGTAGTATCTAACACTCTTCATTAAATTTGGACAAGTAAAACCTGCCTAAATTTAGAAGAGAAAGGCAATACGAAAGTCACCATAATTAGCAAATCTTGGTTTGTTAAGTACCTAAATCTGCCTGTTATTCCCAAAAAATTGAAAATAGGTGCTATTAATCACACTCAATACATTTGGAATTCCACTTTTTCAGATTGTGTCAGGTGCAATAATAGCACCTTAACCTCTGACACACTCGGAATCAAGGAGTTTGAAGTAAAGTTACAGAGTAGTTTCCAGAATATATAATCATTGGCGGAAATGATGTGTCCTTTGCTATTATAATGCTGAGACATATCATAGTGTGGAAGTGGTCAGGGCGGCACAATGGACTACAGGATATTACAGTTTGATCAAATCTGCAGCTCGGTTTTGTTGAGATTAGCTTTTCACATCTCAGCTTTCATTAAGCACACCTTCATTTCATAAGGATTGACAGAAAGGTCTTCAGGTTTTGCTTTGCCTCTATCAAATGGTTCATCCTTGTGCACAGTAAAATAAACATACTGTTATCTTATATTGTATTTTCAATCCTTCTTAATGAATTAGTGCCAAGGCCCAAAATGCTTCTCAAAAGTCCAGCACCACCACTGCTGAATGTCGGGTTTGCCAAGTCCCAAGGCACTCTAGTCTTGATTCCACCTCATGCCTCTTTCGTCCACCCTTAGACACTCTCTGCCCCCATTATCTCACTCTTGCAGGCTCTTTTTCATCCATGCTCTCTGTCAGTTTCTCATCTTTCTCCTTCTTTCCCCTTTCTCTACCTTTCTCGCTCTGGTTCTCAGTCAAAGACTGACAATGGGAAATTAAGGAGCATATTTACAAGCTCCTAGCACCACTGGAGCATCACTTTTTGTGACGGTCCAGTGGTGCTGTGCACTGCGCCCTATTTACAAGGTGAAGATGAGCCACTTTTTGTGGCTTAACTCCATCTTTTAAATGCAGCCCCTTCACACACAGCACTTTGCGTGGAAGAGGCATGCAATTGGTGTTGCTGTGGGTGTTCCACAGCAGAACCCATTGCATTTTGATATTGCCCCAGATTTACAAGAAATCGTAAATCTGTGGTAGTGCTAAAATCTAATGCCACCCTGGGAGTGGTGTTAGCACGGTGCAACAAGGAGAAACGCTTTAATTTCTCCTTGTTTTTAAGGTTGCGCGCACATGTGCTCTAGCCTGTTGTAATCTCTCTGTGGGCTTTTAAAAACACACACTCTTGCTATTCATTCTTTGTTGTGCTTCTCTCAAAAGCTTCATTTTTTTTGCTGCATTTTGTGAAATGTCTGTCCTTTGCGTGCTGAGTTTCCTCCCCAGACGATTTAACTAAGTGAACATTTCTGTTGGCCATCACACTACGTCACGCTTCCTCCTGTTACAGCGTGTGATGGTCCCTCCTCCAGTTTTGGTTTACCTTTCATCCCAGCCACGATCCTTTCTAGACATTCACACAGGGAGCCAATAACTCTTACGCTCACGCTCATGGCGCTGGTGGCGCTTTGAATTGGCTTGCTTCTGTCAACTGCTTTACTGTTCATTTTCAATTTATGTGGCAGGAAAATTCCAGTTAGGAATTGTTAGACTTGGCATCATTGGCACGGTCTCCCCTAACTTTCTGCCTCTACTTCCCAGTTTGTTTCGGTGTGTTGGACTCTGTTTTTTGCTGTTTTGTTTGCTCTGGACACTTTACCACTGATGACCAGTGCTACAGTGTAAGTTTTCTCTGTATAAATTATATGTGTACATTGGCTTATCCATGATTGGCATATTTTATTTACTAGTAAGTCCCTAGTAAAGTGCACTAGAAGTGCCCAGGGCCTGTAAATCAAATGCTACTAGTGGGCCTGTAGCACTGGTTGTGCCACTCACCTTGATAGCCCTGTAAACACGGCTCACACCTGCCACTGCCACTGTTTTTAGATCGTGTGTTTGAAAATGCCTCTTTGAGAAAGTAGGTATTTTCTTGCTTAAACCATTCTGTGACTCTGCTTGTTTGTGGATTCCCTGTCTGGGCCAGTTTGACAGTTGGGCTGTTTGCACCTCTCTCTAGATGGTGGCACAAAGGGAGCTGGAGTGTAGCCTGCATATCCTGATGAGCCATCTGTACTAGGAGGGAGGGGAGGAGTAGTCACGTACACCTGAAAGGGCTGTGCCTGCCATCACACAATGCAGTCTCCGACCTCCTGGTGTGTGTCTGGGTCCTGGCCTGTGCGAGGCAGGATCTTACAAACAAGAGAGACTTTTCTTTGAAGTAGGCCTACTTCAAAGGCAGAAAGGGGTATAAGAAGAGTATCCAAAACCCCTGAAAATCGGATTACTTCTGAAACCAAGAGAAACCTCTACCAAGAAGAAGAGCTGGAGAAGTTGGAGAAGGAGTACTTCCCCTTTGCCTGTGACTGTCCTTTGCTGGGTTGGCCTGCAGTTGCTGCTTCTGCCTGAGAGAGGACAAAGACTGACTTTTGTGTGACTTCCCACTGGTGAAGAATCTCCAAGGGCTTGAAACTGAGCCTGCCACCTGTTGTTGAAGTCTCAAGGACAGCAAGCACTTCTCTCTACCAGCACTTGGGCTTTCTGCTGAGAGTCCTGCCTGCCAAGTGGTGCCCTAACCTGTCTCTTGGCCCTTGAAAAGTGCAGCTGGTGGAAAGGGACAGAAATCCACACAAAGACCGCTCCACCTGCATTGCGGCTGGGAGATCAACGCAACGTGGCTGGAGAAACAATGCACAACACCTGCAGCAGCAGCTGTAAACAACGCAAACCCCCATGCAGCGCAGTTTGTTGACACTGTGCGACCGGATTTCAACGCAACATCGCTGGGTGCAGAAAATCAATGCAAAGCCTGCCCGGACCCGAGGTGCCCGTCTGGATTAAAGCATTGCTCTTTTGCAGTAGAGAAGAAACAATGCACACTGACGCGACTCAAGGAGGAATGATGCATGCTCTCGCTTGTAAGTGAGAAATCTACGCACCGCTGGCCTTTTCCAACGCACACTCACCCGTGCTGCTTTATTTTGACGCTACCCAGGTACTTTTGAATGCTAACAATGTTCACACTGTTTTCTAAAGGTTTTAAGACTCTTATTCTTTGAAAATTCATAACCTGATTTATGTATGTTGGATTTTTGTTGTTTTGGTCTTGTTTTGTTTAGATAAATATTATCTATTTTTCTAAACCTGTGTTGTGTCATTTTGTAGTGTTTTCACTGAGTTACTGTGTGTGTTGGTACAAATTCTTTACACTTTGCTTCTGAAGTTAAGCCTGCCTGCTCCTACTAAACTACCAAGGGGTGAGTGGGGCTTAACTGAGGGTGATTCTCCTTTGCCCTGACTAGAGTGAGGGTCCTTGCTTGGACAGGGGGTAACCTGACTGCCAACCAAAGACCTCATTTCTAACAGGAATTGAAAACACTAATAGCTCTAACTCGAGCAAACACGAGACCCATGGCACTGCAAATGCTTGTTTACTCTTTCTTTGTGTGCTGCATTCTGCAGCACACATAGAAAGAGGAAAATGCCTCTCATGATTGTTTTTGTGCAGGAAGGTATCCCTCCCGGCCCAAAAACAATCATTGCGCAAAGCAGGCACCCTTGCACCATAGTGCAAGGGTGCCTGCATTGGCGCAGGGCAGCAATTTGTACACCAGCATGGGGGAAAAGGAAGGGAATGCAACATATCTTGTACATACTGTGCTTTTCTGCCCTTATGTTTTAATGCAGGGCAGTGCAGCAAGAAGGCTTGCGGTGCTGCCCTGCACCAAAATGTTGTAAATGAGGCCCTAAGTTGGTCATCCCCCAACTTTTTGTCTGCCTCCTTGCACTTTTCTGACACTACCGTTGTTGGTTTTAGGACTCTGCACACTTTTCCACTGCTGACCAATGGTAAAGTGCATATGCTCTCTCCCCTAAGCATGGTAACATTGGTTCCTACCCAATTGCATATTTAAGTTACATGTAAGTCCCTAGTAAAATGCACTACATGTGCCCAGGGCCTGTAAATTAAATGCTACTAGTGGGCATGCAGCCTTGATTGTGCCATCCACATAAGTAGCCCCTTAAGCATGTCTCAGGCCTGTCATTGCAAGGCTTGTGTGTTCAGTTTAGCTGCCACTTTGACTTGGCATTTTAAAGTACTTTCCAAGCCTTTTTCATCATGTAAGTCATCCCCAATGTAGGCCCTAGGTAACCTACAAGGCGGGGTGCCATGTGAGTAAAAGGCAAGGCATGTACTTATGTGTTTTACATGTCCTGGTAGTGTAAAACTCACAGATTCGTTTTCCACTACTGTGAGGCCGGATCCTCTCATAGAGTAGCATTAGAACTGCCCTCATATACTTTTAAGTGGTAGGTTCTGATCTGTAAGAGTAGTTTAGTACAGCCAGAATGATAATAGAAAATCCTGCTTACTGGTGCAGTTGGATGTAATATTACTATTTTAGAATTGCCACTTTTAGAAAGTGGGCATTCCTCTGCACTTACTGCCGTCTGTGCCTTACAGCCTGTCTCCAATCCACAGCTGGTCTGTGCTGGTTGACAGCTCCCCTTGTGCATTCCATCAAGACAACCATAAACACAGGACACTCAGTCACATCCGCATTCAACTGCATATTAAATGGGTCTCCCTGAGCAGGAAGGTTGGAGGGGCGCTCTCTTACACAAATGACTGATAACCCGCCACAGGGATCCTGGCAGACAGGACTGTGCTGAAAGGGGAACTTGTGCACTTCAAAACCACTCTTCGAGGTTTCCTCCACTTCAAATGCCCTTTTGGGTGTATATATATACTAGGTCTCTGACCCCACAAAATTAGACACTTCTGGATCTACACCTGGACTCTGTCAGAGGCACTGCCTGGCTGCCCAAAGGACTCATCTGGACTGCTCTGCTGAGAAGGACTTCTTCCCTGCTTGTTGCCCCGCTGCCTGTTTGTCTCTGACTGTGCTGGAAGGACTCTGCCTTCCACAACAGTGTTCTTCAAGGATTGACCTTGCCCCCTGTTCAGAAGTCACAGGGCCACAAAGACTTCACCCCAGAGAAGAAAATCCTGTGTGTCGGAAAATCGATGCAATGTCTGCAGAAATCGATACAGCACCTGCCTTACCTTGCGGCTGAAAATTTGCCACATTTGCCTACCAGATCAGCTGCTCCTTACACAAGCGCATCAAGAATTTTCAACACATCGTCCCTGAGCATTAAAATATCCCTGCATCGCAGAGAGGAACCAAACCTGCGCTCCTGAAAATCAATGCATCACCTTACACCATCGTCTGTGCCGTGCCTTATTATTCAATGCCTCTCCTCCTCTGCAGCCCCCGTGTGTCGTTATTTTTGATGCATTTTTTATGCATTTTTTGATGCTGTGTGGTACAAGGATATAACCACTGAATCTTAAGGATCAAGACTCTCACAAACCTTTAAAAAGTGATATCTCAACTTGTGCATATTGGATTTTTGTAGTTTTTATCTTATTTTATTCATATAAATATTATCTATTTTTCTAAACGTGTGTGGTGTATTTTTGTGGTGTTTTCACTGTGTTACTGTATGAGTTATTGTACAAATACTTTACACATTGCGTTCTAAGTTAGGCCTACCTGCTCTATGCCAAGCTACCAGACGGTAAGCACAGGATAATTTGGATTGTGTTACGACTTACCCTGACTAGGATTGTGGTCCCTTCTTGGACAAGGGTGTATACCTCTGCCAAATATAGTCCCAATTTCCAACAGTAATTATATAAGGTGTTTTCTTAAAAACTTGAGGTAGATGTGTCGTAGATCAACGGCTGATGGACTGGAAAGCTGGCATCGAGTAACAGAGGTTAGGGACCGGATTTCTTGGCAGGTCTCTTAAATTTAGAGAGCTAAATTTGAAGATTGCAGAAATATTTTTGCACTATATTATACACCTGAAAAGTTTACCTTTGAAGCTGCAGATCCAGATCCAGGTGTTTCTTCATACAGTAAAAAAGAAGGTGGCCTTGTTCATTTGTTTGTAACTCGTCGTAACATGAGGAATTAATCCAAAGGCACTTCTAGTGTAATTTGCATGATATCTGGGAGTAGGATAATCCCGCTGAACAAAATACTTGTATTAGTTTAATCAGCTGAGGTTTCACTGGCAAATTAGAGTTTCGTATTTACTTCATTAGTAAGAATAAGATTCTGTGTAGGTAGTGGCTTAATTCATAATCCCAACAGTTCCGCTACTAGTGGAACCATTTTATGGTTTATTGTGGGATGTAAATGGTGATACTAACAGCTTCCTGGGCTAAGAGAATGCATGTGAGACTGAGGGGCCTATCAACATCACAGTTGGATCTCACGTAATGGTAATGTAAAATTTGTTATAATTGTATCGTCGTGCAGTGGTACATGATGTGATGTTACATGATGTTAATCTATAATATGATTTCATTTTCTTTCTGTGTTTGTTACAAAACAGGGAGCCCATAGTGTTCATAATACGATTTTGCCAGTCAGATGAATTTACACTTCCGCTGTTAAATCCCTGAGAAGGTTGTGCTGCCTGTATTTAGAGGATATCTTGAGGAAAATCTAAGGCGGTCAGTATATCGACCAGATGGGATGGTCATTTGGTAAATCAGTCCTGCAAAGGCTTCCTAAAAGGCCAGACGCCGGAGGACTGTACAGAACTTTGGTACAGTGGGGAATTACTATTTTTTAATTCTGACTAAGAGAAGGTTTGCTCGAAGGCAGAGACCCAGTCACACACTCTAAAGTCAGTATCAAAGTGGTTCATTAAAGCAAGAGGATCACTTGATAAATTAATGCACACACTGTTAGTCAGTCAGATATTACAATGAGACATTTGAAGACGTGTTTGTGCTCATGCACGCAGTTTCTGCATTCATAGAACCATAGTGACCCGCGTGTATTCAGGTAAAACAGTGTTTCACATCACACACTTCCCACTTTTGTCAATATTATGTCAACATTGCATGTAAGAAATCTACCTTCATTTTATTTTAAGAACCTCATTATGTAGGTTTCACGTCTCTTAGTGCTCTTCTGAAGAGTTCAACTTTTCAGGGGTTGGTCTGCCCCGGATCCTTCAACCAACAACTACCAAATACTGCCACTGAGATGCAACGATGCGATACCACTGCATAAATCCGTTGAACCCTTGACAATCACACAGATAATCTGTGGTTGATCTCAGCCAAGGAAACTTCAGCATTCATAGCATTCAGTTGTTGGTTCTGACTGACCTCAACCGGGTATACTTGCAGCTGTTTACTATCTTACATACATGTTCACAATGTAAAATCAATATTACATTCAATGTAAAAAAAATTATCTTCTTTATGAGAGATATCGTGGTTAGATTGAACCTGCTCAGCTTGGTCTCCACTCACTGTGCAATTCATCGACCCTTTAGAGTGTGAAAAAAATGAGCCTACTCTGCAGCTCTGTATCATGCAACCTTGACATGTGGTAAACCCACACTTATGTTTTTTAACATATGAAGCTGGGTCTTTGCCTATCTCTGTATGAGTTGCTCCACCTCTTTCCTGTACAAGGTTTGTCCTTTCCGAACTTAAAGTGAGTGCTGAACATAGATTATGCTTTCCAACAATTCTTCCTCATAAGAACCTATTGCCATATGAACAAAAAATATAGCAGTAAAAAGTGGGTGCAATCTGCATACAGACTTTTTGTACATTTTAAGTTATTTTGTGAACTGACCTACATATTAATAGGTCAGTTATTACAATAACAATTCTGAGAGTGGTCACATAATGACCTGTCTAATAAGTATTCATTATGCATGTCACAAATTGTGACTTCTGTCAATTTGCCGCAGAGACTGTGATGGTGCCTGCAAGGACAGTACATCACCATGCAGTGCCAGCTTTAGAGCCGTGTGAGGGGTGCAGCCGCACCAGGTGCTGACCTGAATTGGGGGGCACTGACCTCAAGTGGGCACTGTGTTTAGCAATGACTTAGGAAACTTGCGATTTAAAAGCACCTGCCTGAAAGTTTCTTGTGTTTCCAGCCTTCAGGAAACAATTAGATACCTCTTGTGGTTAATGGTTCTGCTAGGGAGAGAGATAGGAGATTTGTCAAGCGGTAGCTTTGACTTTCCATAAAGTAGTGTAGAGGGTTAATAGGCCTGCTGCAAAGAACAGAACTATGTTTTATGTGGATAGCTGAGTGGATTAGTAAAGTCAGCCTTTACAAGCTCTTTAAAACAAATGAATGTATTTGAAAGGTGGGCTATGGACAGATGAGGGGCACATATGCCGGATGGTAGTGAGTGAATCCAAGAAGGTGGTTATAGGTTGTGGGTGCCAAAAAAGACTGTCGCAAGGGGCGCCACCAGCACTAAAGCCAGCCCTTTCACCATCCCTTCCTTTTTATTTCAAAACTGAAAACTTTTTTTTAAAGGAACTTGATTTCCTAAAAAGAAATAGGGTTTTTATTTTAAGTCAGTTTAGAAAAATCCCAGTGACAGTTAGTAGTCGGTCCACCACTGCCTACTCCTTTAATGCTGCCGACCAAATTTGTAAATGGAATTGGAGTCCTTAGAGAACCCCTTTCTTTTGCAAGTGTGCTGATTTGGGAGTTTGTTCCTTGAATTTTAGTTGCAAACCATTCATACACAGAATACAGATTTGGTATTTGGAAAGGACAAATCTGAAAAACCTGGGGTTCTGGTTGTCAGAGTATGCACCCTGTACAAGCAGGAACCACCACTCTAGTCAGGGTAAGCTAGATACACGCTTAAAGATAACCTGATCTCACCCACAGAGAAGTCAGGCTTATTTAAAGAGGCAATGTGTAAAGTATTTGTGCAACACACTCACACAGTAACACAATGAAAACAGCACAAAATTACTCCACACAGGGTTAGAAAAATAAATTCGATTGTTATGAGGATTACAAGAACAAACCAACAAAAATACAATAATTAGAACCGGAGTTATGAAGAATAACTCAATAGCAGTGCTTAGAAGTCAAAATCTCTTAGAGGTTACTTAAGGTGACAGTAGATGGGGGTAAATCCAAAGTTCAGTCCGACCACGAGGGAGGACAGGCCGGCTACAGGACCCATTTATGGTCCGCTGAGACAGTACCTTAGGTGAAGGGTAGCGCGGAGGAGCGATGTGATGGCGATGCATCGGTTCTGATCCTCACAGCCAAGGGATGTGCCATCGTCTATTCACGCAGTTGTCAATGTGATGTCTTCGAGGTGTGGCGTCGAACCCTTGGTGATGAAGGCAAACCACAGTCGAGCAGCGCAGCCAGTAATGCAAAGGTGATATGCTTGGGCAGATGGTGATGTGTTGATCCTGAGGCACACAGTCGGCAATGTGAAGTCCTTGTCCTCAGCAACGATGCAAAAGAATCGAGGAGAGATGCAGCAGTTCTGATCAGCGCAACAACAGCAATGCTTTGGTTTTCAGGGGTTGCAGCAGAGAGACTCACTTCCATGGGCCTAGGACTGGATGGACACCACTTGGCAGAGCAGGACTCAGAGCAGACAGAGTCCAAGTGCTGGTTACAGGTTGCAGGTAGTCTTTGATGTCCCTGAGACTGCAGAAGAACAGGGGGTTAGTCAGCATGTCATTGGAGCTACTCTGAGTTCGGGTGAGATAGGTCCAGCCCTTGTCCTCAGCAGGGCAGAGACCAGCAGGCAGCAGGACAGCTCAGCAACGCAGAAATAAGTACTTCCAGGGCAGCAGTCCAGCAGAATGGCAATATCTGTTGCTCAGCAGTCCATACTCCTGGCAGAATTTTTCACAGGTCAGGTAGTGTGCTGACTTGGTAAGGCCAGAGGCCCAGTACTTATACCCAGGTGTACCTTTGAAGTGGGGGTCTTTGAAGTGCACAGAGGTGCTTTCTTCCTAGCCCTGGCTCCAGACAATCAGTAAGGAGTAGTCAGCCTTTTGTGAGTGGTCTGGCACAGGCGATTTAGGTGTGTCCGCCCTCCCTCACTCTTTTTGCCCAAGAAAAGCTATCAGAATGCAGATGAATGCAGATGTGTTCTCACCGACCCATTCTTGGTTTGTGGCTGCCTAGAGGGAATGGATAAAGTATAGCTGTCACCCACTTCAGACATCTATTGGAGACAGGCTGTAAGGCACACAGAGCAGTAAGAGCAGAGAAATGCCCATGTTCTAAATGTCTCCTTTCTAAAATAGTAGTGTTAAATCAAACCTTACCATTAAAGAGTAATTACCATTACCATTCCAAAGCTATGGAATATGATACAACTACTTCTTTCTAATCAGGAATTACAGCTTAAAAGTATATTAAGGAACTCCCAATGTTGTCATTACTAGGAAATGTAAAACTTAAAAGTGCATGGTCTACCTTTCACTTACACTGCACATCGCCCTTCTGGCTACCTAGAGCCCATCTTATGGTGACGTGTAATAAAAGGGGAGTTTAAGGCTTGGCCAGTAGTTTTAAATGTCAAGTAAAATGGCAGTAAAACTGCACTCATAAACCATGCAGTGGTAGACCTGAGACATGTTTACAGGGATACTTTAGTGGGTGGCACAATTAGTGCTGCAGGCCCATTAGTAGCATTTAACCGACAGGCCCTGGGCACATCTAGTGCACTTTACTAGGGACGTATTAATAAATTAAATATGTCAACTGTGAAGAAGCCAATGTTACCACATTTTAAGGCGCGCACAAGCACTTTAGCACTGGTTACAAGTGGCAATGTGCACAGAGTCCTAAAGCCAACATAAACAAGGTGAGAAAATGAGGAAGAGGAAAGCAGAAGGTTTGGGATGACCCTTCAGAATGGGCCATTTTCCAACAACCAGAAAATGTCCCTTAAAACACAGAATTGGTAACCATTTCTAAACCCATTTTGCAAAGAACATTTCAGAAACACAGTGGGTTTAATTCTCATGTACAAGGGTTTTTGTGGTCAAAAATCCTAAATTATAGTGATATGAAGGATTTGCAACCTCAAAAACCCTTAATACTTCTAACACATCATCAACAAGTTTGAGATTATTGGCAGTCTGACTTCGAGTTTTAAACCTTTATTCCAAACCAAAAATATAATTAAGTGCACATAATTTCTCAGAGATATGAGTATGTCTCTTTTTCGGGCAGAAACAGATAGGAATTCTATACATTGCTGAGGCGGGAGGATCCTGAACAACAACAACAAGCTTTATGTTATTCTGATAGCTGCTTACTTCTAACAGTATGGGTTCACTTATTGTTATTGTCTTACTGCAACCTGATACTCAAGGCAGAGGAGGACCTGCAAGCAAAGGCAATGACTGAGGACAACGGACAGAGAAATCCCTTTTTCCATGCACTCTGCTCCAGGACAGGGCTTTCTTCTGACAACTCTTTCTATAAGTAGTTACTGTGCCTCAGCCCACATGTTATAGTTTTTGTTCTGCCTTTCAAGTGCCTGATTACCTCAACAGGATGAAACTTTGTTCACTTCATTTTGAATGTTATTTGTATTGATGTTCCTGTGCATTCCATACTTTGACTCTGTTACACTAGAGTGAAGGGTCACCTTATACTGGTTTTTTTTAAACATAAAATATCAATTAAAAGATAGCCACTGTGCATGAGCGCACATGCTTGGTGGCCAGCTTGCAAAAAAACTTGCAAAGCCTTCCACGACTTCATATACATGATTAGAAAACACTCACGGCATACTCACAAGAAAGTGGTGCATCATAAATGATGCGCCACTTTTCTTGCGCCCCCCCCCACCTTACTGACACCTAACGACACCATGGTTTTGCGTATTTACAATATTGTGCCAATGACCGCCATGCTGTCACATATGCTAAATATAGCTCAACATGGCAGTCTTTTGCACAATAACGTCAACATTTTTGATGCTATTGTGGCTCTTTGCTACACTAGCATCAAAAACTTTTAAGCTAGTGCAGCAAAGCACAGGGTGGCTCATTGAATATAAAGGATGTGTCATTGTAATGTCTGCTCTAAGCAGGCATTAAAAATGGTGCAAAAATGATGCAGTAAAATCTTGTAAATTTTACTGCTCCAATTTTTAGGACCTACCAGCCCTGGAACACCCCCTTGTATACATTATGCCTGGAGCAGCCATAATATGGCGCAAGTGGTTACAAGGTGGCACAATGCAAGCATTGCACCACTTTGTAAATATGGCGCATCAGAAATTCCTACCTAATGCCATATTAGTATAAAAAAAATGACACTAATGTGGCGCAAGGAGGCACAAATGGTTTGTAAACATGCCCCTGCGTATCCCAACTCCTTATTTAGCCCATACTCTCCTCTCTTTTATGTCTGCTTTCTTTAGCCCTTTCATCTTTCTGAGACCTTTTAATCTATTTATATTTAGGAGATGAAGTTTGATATTTTTCAGCCACCAATCCAGAACACTCTCAATATTTCAGACTTCTCTCCTATTTGAACTTTCTTCATTCTTTGTTAATTATTTCTGCTCCTTAAGCCGGCCGTCTTTCCTGTTTCTCTTTCAAACCTGTCGTAGTAATTATAAAAGAAAGACTTCAACAGCACTTTTTTAATCATAAACCCTCTGCCAGCTTTTTTCAAAATATTTTTTATACAAATTATGAACTAATCTTGGATTATAAAAAAAATTGCTAATGTTTTTTTTTGTTGATTCCAAAAATTCAATAATGGTCCCATTCTGATTTGCTTTTATTTGAACTGACGTGATCTTTGAAACCAGAGGCATACTTACAAATGTTTCACTCAATGCAGGGCAGCAAGCAAATATGCTGCTTTGCACTGAGTGAAATGGGGAGGTTAGAAATGTGCCATATCTATTAAGATATGGTGTACTTCTGCTCTCTCCCAGTGCTGGCTTACTGTGCTGCCTCATGCCAACATAAGAATCTTTCAGCCATGCTGCAATGGTGCCTGCTTTATGGGCAGTTGTTTTTTTGCTGGAAGGAATACCTTCCTGTACAACAATCCACAGAGGCGTTTTCCTCTTTCTATGTGGGATGCACAATGCATCATGCATTGAAGGAGGAAGTAACAATGCGTAAAACAAGATTTTTTCGGATGTAATATCATTTCTTAAATGTGCATGAACGTGTATCAGAGAGCTAATAATCCAATGCCGAGGTTCGGTTCTGCTATTTCAGAAAAGAAGTAATTTTTGAACGCAGTATTGTGATGATATGCTGCCACCATGTGGAATTATAGTAGATTGAAAGTTTTCTCAGCGATATATTTAGCATTTCCGTTTTGCATCATTTAAAAAAAAGCAAGATCTCTCCTTGAATTAGCAAAGCCTATCTGGAGGCAGCATGCCAAGAGTTCACCGCCAAAATGATTCTTTTATCTTACAAGATGTGTTCAGCAACACTAAAAGTGATTTAACAGTGTGGTTATTTTTTCTGACCCATAAACTAAATCTGAGATAAATCTAAAAGGAGGGATTGCGTCCAGAGAATAATGCAGCAGCGAAATGAAGAGGGATTACTTACTTCAAGCTTCATTATGCACTCATATGTGCCTCTCGTTCCTGTCAATACAAAATGAGCATATGCAAAAGCCAAGACACGATAATATAGTTATCCCGCAAAATTATTGAAACTTTAAGAATATTGCATACAATTACTTCATTTCAGCTTTTAACACTCTGGCAGCAAAGTTAACACAAATAGGGGCTCATTTACAACACCCTTGCGCCGGCTTAGCGTCATTTTTTTTATGCCACAGCAGCACAGAACAGTCCCCCACCCTGCGCCCTATTTCCAAATTGCCGCAATGGGACCTTTGCGCCTGTTTGTAAACCCTTGCACCACATTATACTTGCGCAAGCTATAATGTATGCAAGGGAGACATTCCCCTGCAAGGAGGCCCATAGAAATAGCGCAATGAAATCCACAAGACTCATTCTAGCGTCAATTTTTAATGCCTGCTCAGGGCAGGTCCTAAAGTGATGCTGTTCTTTGTTCTATGGCCCCCGTGCTTTGCTGGACTAGTGTCAACGTTTTTAACGCTGGTCCAGCAAAGCAACACAACTGCATCGGAAATTCTGATGCAGCTGTGCTAACGAGCACCTGGTACGAGAAATACAGCGCTACCATGGTGTCGTTAGGCGTGCGCTGGGCGGCGCAAGCAAACTGGCTTATCGTGAGCAATGCGCCAGTTTCTTGTAAATGAGGCCCAAAATTTCTTAGATCTAACCAATAGTGGGACACAAACAGGTTCAGGGTAGACCAGGTAGCTTCCCTACATGTCTCTTGTAAGGATACTTCTGCTAATTCAGCCTATTAGGGTGAACTATTTAAAGGCACTCTAAAACCTGCGGATACTTAATGCCACTGTAAATACCTTTTTATGCCTCTTAATACCTCCATGAGAGACAAACAGGTAATTGTATTCCCTGAACTCTTTCGTCCTTTGTATATAAATTCCCAATTACTCTAGCTCCAAGAGACTCCTAGCCGAACATTTTTGCAAAGCCATGCAATATTGTCTGTTTCTAAAAATCCACAGGAGGACTCCTGCAAAACTTTCTTACCTATGGACGAATTCCATTCTGCAATAGAAGTTGGAATGACTGGCTTCCTTAATCTGAAGCTTTTTAGAAGCTTTGAGCAGGAGGCATTATTTTAGAAATGACAGACATCATTTCCTGGAAGGCTTGTATTGCTGCTTACTGGGTCGCCAAAGTAGCCAGTGCTAGAGTCAACAAAAATCTATCTCTAAAAATGTCCAACATTTGGAACTTATTGCATATTTTAGAGCCTATAACTTCAGCAAGCACAATTTTTCAACGTGAAACTAATGTTTAGGCTAGGACTTTAGGGGCTTATTTACAAGCCCCCGTGGCTCAAGGCAGCTCAGCAAGTGACTTGCTGCGCCGCCCTGTGCCACCGGAAAAGGGCAGAAATGTGCTGTATCTACAAGATACAGTGCATTTCTGTCCTCTCTCCCTGCGCAGAAATTGCTGCCTAGCACCAACGCAGGCACCCTTGCACCATAGTGCAAGAGTGCCTGCGTTTCAGGGAATGGTTGTTTATGTGCAGAAAGGTGTCCCTTCCTGCACATAAACAATAATCAGTAATGGCGATTTGTTACTTCTATGTCTGCTGCTGAATGCAGCAGACATAGAAGTAGCAAATCATCATTATTTAATGATTGTTTATGTGCAGAAGGGACATCTTCCTGCATATAAACAATCATTAATGGCATTTTGCAAAGCAAAAATGAGGAAAAATAACAGTATTTCTCCTCGTTGCGCCACTCTAACGCCACCCCTGGGGTCACGTTCGTTTTTGGCTCTGCCTCAGGTTTGCCATTTCTCGTAAATCTGGGGCAGTGTCAAAGACAATGGGTGTTGCATGGAAACACCCACAGCACCGCCCATTGCACACCCCTCTGCCGCAGAAATCTGCATTAGGATGCCATATTTACAAGGCGGTGTTAAGCCACGCAAAGTGGCATAGTGCTATTTTTTAAAAGTGGAAAAGGGCACAGTGCCACCGGAGCGTCGCTGAAAGTGATTCTCCGGTGGCTTAACAGATCTGGATATCCCATCAGAAACACTCCCTAGTGGACTAAGGAACAAATCTACCTGGACTCCAACCCTTGTGAAGGACAACTGTATAGACACTTTCTTCAAGATGGTTTGGTGCGACCTCAATAGGGTAGAATTAAAGAATACTACTCGGACAAGTGTCTGGCACCGTAACCTGAGCCAGACAGAAATGAGTAATCTGAAACAACTATGTAGCAACGAAGATATTACCATAAGGGAGGCAGATAAAGGGGGTAATATTGTGATTATGAACACCTCAGATTATGAACAGGAGATCTTTAGACAATTAGGAGACAGTACTTGTTATGAGAAGATCCTCTCAGATCCTATACCCGCACTGTCTAACAAAATCAACAAATTCTTACAAGAGTGCCTAAACCAGTCTCTCCTCAAGGAAGAGGAATACATGTACCTCCGTGTTCACAGACCCAGGAATCCCTGTATTTACATACTGCCTAAAATACATAAGAACACTACATCCCCCCCAGGTAGGCCCATTGTATCAGGCATCGGAAGTCCCACAGAACGACTTTCGGAGTATGTTGACATTTTCTTACAACCATTTGTAATTAACTTACCATCATACATTAAGGATACCAAACACATACTTAGCCTACTAACGGATATGATATGGGAACCAGGTATGATCCTAGTTACACTAGATGTTACCTCGTTATACACCAGTATCAATCACGAACAAGGAAAGGAAGCTCTGCGACATTTTCTTTACAGGAGACCTGCGAGACTTTATGACCACACAACTATGTTAATCAATATGGTGGATCTGATTTTAAACGACAATGTTTTTTTATTCAAAAATGAATGGTACCGCCAGAGACAAGGTGTCGCTATGGGGTCTAAATTCTCGCCAATCTCTTTATGGGACTTTTTGAGCTAAATAAAATCTGGAGCAAAGAGGGTAGTGCCTGGATGTCGGACATACTCTATTGGGGTAGATATATTGACGATTGCCTGATGATCTGGACAGGTGATCTAAAAAAATTGAATGAATTTGTTTTGTACCTCAACAATAATGATTACAATATTCATTTCACATCTGAACATAGTATATCAAAAATTGCCTTCCTGGATGTGGAATTGTTCATCCAAAACAACAAAATAGAGAGTCGTCTTTATAGAAAAAGCACCTCTTGTAACTCTATATTACATGCCAATAGCGCACATCCAATCCACCAAATTAATTCAATACCTTATGGTGAGATGGTAAGGGCTAGACGCAACTGTAGCCTTGAAGAAGACTTTGATATATGTATCAAGGATATGAGCAACAGATTTAAAACACGAGGGTACTCTTCAAATGTGATCAATAATGCCCGTACTAGGGCGATACGTCTTCAGAGATCAGACACACTTTGTCCCAAATCTAGACCCAGGGACAATACTATCAGATGTATAGTCAACTATACGAAACCAGCAACGCTCCTTAAGAAATGTATGAACAGACATTGGGATATTCTCAGAGCTGATCCTAATCTGAGAACAGTGATCCCTAGAACCCCGGTTTTTACGTTTAGAAGGGGCAGAACTCTCAAAAATATTTTATGCCCTAGCTTTCGCATTAAACAGAATCTCGGCAATTGGCTGAGCAACCGCAATAAAGGTTTTTTTAAATGGGGACATTGTGGCATGTGCAGATGGGCAAAGTCAGGTATCACCTCATTTATGAGCTCAACTCGTATGACATACAACATTAACTACAATATCACATGTGACAGTAATTTTGTTGTATATATGATCATTTGCAAGTGTGGCCTGTATTATATAGGCAGCACTATCAGACCACTCAAAATCAGGGCAAGTGAACATTTCAGAGCCCTGAGACAGGATGATGGGAGATACCCTATAGTGAACCACATGCGACATTGCCCTGAACACAACAACCATTGTGGATTCGAGTTTTTTGGATTTGATTACATTAAAAGAGACCCTAGGGGAGGAAACAGAGAGCTAGCGCTCAGAAAAAGGGAATGTTATTGGATTTTAAAACTCAGAGCTGTGGAAGATGGCCTAAATACCAATTTTGAGATGGAATACTACTTAGGGGATTGATTTATTGTCCTTAAATTTATTCTCTGATTAGACTAATATGTACTTGGCCTTCCTGTGAACCATCATAACCAATGCATTAGCAATGTTAGTCCAATAGTAATACACCTCTACTTATTTCTTGTCATTATTGTATGCAGAATCATACTTATAATTACTTGTTTTGACTGGACACTCATCACCGCGTGTACTGTATGAGGCTTTTATCTATGTCTTGTTAACATACTCGTAGTCGATTCTTACACAGTTCCAATTGTTTGGACCGTGCTATGTACGTTAGACTCTTAGTATATAATGTTTATACTTCACTACTAATATGGAGGACACAACAATATTGGGATTCTCAGTATAATGTCGTTCTGACTTTATTTTGCCTCCTTATATGCTACATGGTTACATGTGATTTTAATGTTGCACGTTACCATCGTCCCCCTTTTGTGGCAGCATATCGATTACTTGGACCGTGCTATGTACGTTAGATACTTAGCATAAAATGTTTATATTTCATTACTAATATGGAGGACACAACAATATTGCGATTCTCAGTATAATGTCGTTTTGACTTTACTTTGCCTCTTTTTTTGTCACATGGTTACATGTGGTTCGAATGTTGCACGTTAATATCGTCCCTCCTTTGTGGCAGCATATCGATTTTTTATCCTCTTATCGCTTCCTGTACTGATCACAATAGCGTCACTGTCACAAGGAAGAACTCTGTACTGGTCGTGCTCACACAACAGTAGGTTTTTTCTCGTTTATATGTATCTCTTGGATAATCACATAGATGGTTATCTATATGACCTTTTTTCTGATTCCTTCTGACCCCTTATACCTCCCATTTCGACTTATTGGACATTCTCTAAAAACATATAGACCCATACGAGGATATACGGTAACAGATTTTATCCTTATAAACTAGGCTAGACATTTCAATATGGCGCCCGATTTCTTTGCTCCTTACTTCTTGCTCTTACATATATAGACCAGCAATTTAACTATTAGATAGGACTTATGTCTCAACTTATAGTATTAGAGACACTCCAATATGGCGCCCGGGCTAGATAGTCGGAGCCCTTTCTCTATTTTTACACTCAACGCGGGCAGACGTTAAATCCACGTCCATTTCCTGGACGCTCAGATACAATGCTGTTCTAAGATACGGAAACGCTGCAGGGTGTATCGGACCACGCGGCGGTTTCCCGAACCTAAATATAATTTAGATACCAACCGAGAGGTGAGTGTTCGAGTGTCCAGGTTCTGGACATCCCCATGACATTCGGGTTTTCGACTCTGAAATCTTTTCAAAGACATTTGAAACTCTATACTACGGGGTTGTTCACATTACTGTTCATGTGTTCTTCACTCCATCTTAGATATGGACGGAGACTATCTCGTTATAAGAATTGTTTTGGACTGATTATATGACATTAAGGTTAGTGGAGGTTATCTCGCCCCTCTTTATTCAGGGAAATACTTGATGATGGTTAAATATCCCTTATTCACTTAGGGACTTTGGCTGATATAGCGTGTTTTCCCCTTTTTCTCTTCTCAGACTTTTCACTTAATTATTGAGAATTTCTCAACTTCATAATCCAATTAAAATGAAGGTATGCTCTAGCCTAATTATACATATTTGATTGATGTTTAGTTTAGGATTTTTTCCTTGGCTCCAATCTTTGGTACTACCTAAAACTCTTAACTATCTTATTTCGCATTAATCGGGGTCCCTTTCGGCTATACTCACATGGAATTTTATCAAGTTTTTGGTTATTTAATGGTGACGTGCACATACTTACTACATGTACCTTCGGCACTTTGACTTTTTTATATTATATCTGATGTGTGACACAAAATACTTTACTGATCAGGGGGTTTTCCCTTGGTGTTGTTAGAATTATGAGATGTAATATATACAAACAGATCAACTGATCTGTTTGTCTGTTGGTTTTCACATAAGTCACAATATTTATATTTCTGTTCATCGCACCATTGTCACTCTAATATATTCTATTGTATTTGTCCCAATTTTCTGCTCTAACTTTAGTTCTATACAACATATATAGACATTATTATTATTTATTTTCAGCCCTGATGAAGTCCTCAAGAGAGAAACTTCTCAGAGGATGAAACACGTGTTGGCTGTTCTTGTGGAGAATAATAGAACACTATGAATTAAACTGGACTCTGAGACAAACACGAGTTTGTCGTACTTTCACCAAGGAGATTGGACATTTGAATTTACTTCTAATTTGATATCATGAGTGCTCTGACATCTGTTTTTTTGCTGTTTTGTTTCCCTTGAGACATTGGAGGACTAAGGAAGATCCTCTTGTCAGAAGCACCGTGCCATGAACGGAATGTTTTGATTTTAATGGACGTTCTGTGAGCGCCCTAATCCTATGAATTTCTTCCTAACCGGCACTGTTTTGACTACATTGTGTTACATAGGGGTGCTGCTCCAGACCCATTTATTCAATAATTTATTGTATATTACTTACCTTGTACCCTTTACTGCAGTTATGGATTGTGACAAATTAGCAGCAGACATCTTTGGGAACTTAGAGCAGACAGGGACTATACTTCAACCACAAGGAACAAATACCTCACACAACAAAATGGGGTTACGTGATAAATTCTTTAAATTAGAGAAATTAAAGAAACAGGAGGTGTCGAAATGGTGGGATGGGGCCACCTTAAAACAATATATTAAACTAAACAGGATACCAAGGGGGCTGAGGTCACACATCTTTCCCACTTTTGATGACCTTGATCCGGATCTCCTGGACAATTGGGAACAAGAATTAGTGTCAAGTTCATTCAGACTTATGAATATCCTGATAGAAAACTCAGAAAGGAAGGTCACTAAACTCCAAACAGAGATTGAAAAATTGGAAACAGATATTAAGAATATGAATTTGGAAGAACCAACGGCCAAAAATTATAAAATTTTAAATGAAATCATAAATATACACCAGAATGAGGTCGCACAGAGAAAAGCACGTAAACTCAGACGAGATGAGTCAGACTATAAAAACGGTAGGATTTTCACATTCTCGCGCAAATATGACCACTTGATCAAAAGGATTGAATCCCCACAGAACTATGAAGCGGGCTCCTCATCCTCTCTAAACAGTGTATCCACCAATAACAGCGAGATGAGCGGTTGCTCAAATACATCTAGACATGACTTAACAACACAACAAGGTACTCCCTCTTTTTTAGCAGAGGTCCAGAGAATACGACAGGGACAGTGGGAGACAAATCGACGCCTGGTAGATCCAGGAAAACCAGACGGGGTGGGAGAGGCAGATAACACAGATTTAAAGAAAGGAATGAAAACACGCTCTTGGAACAGGGGGAAATAGGAAACTCTGTCAACAACGACATTAACATCATTAACCTTTCCAATCTTGAACTCTCTAATCATGACTTAACACTTCTCAGCAAAGGTCTGGGTTTCTGTCCAGGTGAGGCTGGAGACTTTCAGAGTACCAAAATTGACTTTTACAAATTTATTAGACGTCTTAAATTGAAAAAACATTTTATGAACCAACCAGACTATAAACAAAAAGATACTCTAGTAGACGCCCTTATTGAGGGCCACCCTTTATCCATTAAGGATATACAAGACACGGCTACTTTACTGTCTATTGCCAATTACGAACAAGATCCGACTACCTTAACACAGATCTTAACAGATCTGGATATCCCATCAGAAACACTCCCTAGTGGACTAAGGAACAAATCTACCTGGACTCCAACGCTTGTGAAGGACAACTGTATAGACACTTTCTTCAAGATGGTTTGGTGCGACCTCAATAGGGTAGAATTAAAGAATACTACTCGGACAAGTGTCTGGCACCGTAACCTGAGCCAGACAGAAATGAGTAATCTGAAACAACTATGTAGCAACGAAGATATTACCATAAGGGAGGCAGATAAAGGGGGTAATATTGTGATTATGAACACCTCAGATTATGAACAGGAGATCTTTAGACAATTAGGAGACAGTACTTGTTATGAGAAGATCCTCTCAGATCCTATACCCGCACTGTCTAACAAAATCAACAAATTCTTACAAGAGTGCCTAAACCAGTCTCTCCTCAAGGAAGAGGAATACATGTACCTCCGTGTTCACAGACCCAGGAATCCCTGTATTTACATACTGCCTAAAATACATAAGAACACTACATCCCCCCCAGGTAGGCCCATTGTATCAGGCATCGGAAGTCCCACAGAACGACTTTCGGAGTATGTTGACATTTTCTTACAACCATTTGTAATTAACTTACCATCATACATTAAGGATACCAAACACATACTTAGCCTACTAACGGATATGATATGGGAACCAGGTATGATCCTAGTTACACTAGATGTTACCTCGTTATACACCAGTATCAATCACGAACAAGGAAAGGAAGCTCTGCGACATTTTCTTTACAGGAGACCTGCGAGACTTTATGACCACACAACTATGTTAATCAATATGGTGGATCTGATTTTAAACAACAATGTTTTTTTATTCAAAAATGAATGGTACCGCCAGAGACAAGGTGTCGCTATGGGGTCTAAATTCTCGCCAATCTCTTTATGGGACTTTTTGAGCTAAATAAAATCTGGAGCAAAGAGGGTAGTGCCTGGATGTCGGACATACTCTATTGGGGTAGATATATTGACGATTGCCTGATGATCTGGACAGGTGATCTAAAAAAATTGAATGAATTTGTTTTGTACCTCAACAATAATGATTACAATATTCATTTCACATCTGAACATAGTATATCAAAAATTGCCTTCCTGGATGTGGAATTGTTCATCCAAAACAACAAAATAGAGAGTCGTCTTTATAGAAAAAGCACCTCTTGTAACTCTATATTACATGCCAATAGCGCACATCCAATCCACCAAATTAATTCAATACCTTATGGTGAGATGGTAAGGGCTAGACGCAACTGTAGCCTTGAAGAAGACTTTGATATATGTATCAAGGATATGAGCAACAGATTTAAAACACGAGGGTACTCTTCAAATGTGATCAATAATGCCCGTACTAGGGCGATACGTCTTCAGAGATCAGACACACTTTGTCACAAATCTAGACCCAGGGACAATACTATCAGATGTATAGTCAACTATACGAAACCAGCGACGCTCCTTAAGAAATGTATGAACAGACATTGGGATATTCTCAGAGCTGATCCTAATCTGAGAACAGTGATCCCTAGAACCCCGGTTTTTACGTTTAGAAGGGGCAGAACTCTCAAAAATATTTTATGCCCTAGCTTTCGCATTAAACAGAATCTCAGCAATTGGCTGAGCAACCGCAATAAAGGTTTTTTTAAATGCGGACATTGTGGCATGTGCAGATGGGCAAAGTCAGGTATCACCTCATTTATGAGCTCAACTCGTATGACATACAACATTAACTACAATATCACATGTGACAGTAATTTTGTTGTATATATGATCATTTGCAAGTGTGGCCTGTATTATATAGGCAGCACTATCAGACCACTCAAAATCAGGGCAAGTGAACATTTCAGAGCCCTGAGACAGGATGATGGGAGATACCCTATAGTGAACCACATGCGACATTGCCCTGAACACAACAACCATTGTGGATTCGAGTTTTTTGGATTTGATTACATTAAAAGAGACCCTAGGGGAGGAAACAGAGAGCTAGCGCTCAGAAAAAGGGAATGTTATTGGATTTTAAAACTCAGAGCTGTGGAAGATGGCCTAAATACCAATTTTGAGATGGAATACTACTTAGGGGATTGATTTATTGTCCTTAAATTTATTCTCTGATTAGACTAATATGTACTTGGCCTTCCTGTGAACCATCATAACCAATGCATTAGTAATGTTAGTCCAATAGTAATACACCTCTACTTATTTCTTGTCATTATTGTATGCAGAATCATACTTATAATTACTTGTTTTGACTGGACACTCATCACCGCGTGTACTGTATGAGGCTTTTATCTATGTCTTGTTAACATACTCGTAGTCGATTCTTACACAGTTCCAATTGTTTGGACCGTGCTATGTACGTTAGACTCTTAGTATATAATGTTTATACTTCACTACTAATATGGAGGACACAACAATATTGGGATTCTCAGTATAATGTCGTTCTGACTTTATTTTGCCTCCTTATATGCTACATGGTTACATGTGATTTTAATGTTGCACGTTACCATCGTCCCCCTTTTGTGGCAGCATATCGATTACTTGGACCGTGCTATGTACGTTAGATACTTAGCATAAAATGTTTATATTTCATTACTAATATGGAGGACACAACAATATTGCGATTCTCAGTATAATGTCGTTTTGACTTTACTTTGCCTCTTTTTTTGTCACATGGTTACATGTGGTTCGAATGTTGCACGTTACTATCGTCCCTCCTTTGTGGCAGCATATCGATTTTTTATCCTCTTATCGCTTCCTGTACTGATCACAATAGCGTCACTGTCACAAGGAAGAACTCTGTACTGGTCGTGCTCACACAACAGTAGGTTTTTTCTCGTTTATATGTATCTCTTGGATAATCACATAGATGGTTATCTATATGACCTTTTTTCTGATTCCTTCTGACCCCTTATACCTCCCATTTCGACTTATTGGACATTCTCTAAAAACATATAGACCCATACGAGGATATACGGTAACAGATTTTATCCTTATAAACTAGGCTAGACATTTCAATATGGCGCCCGATTTCTTTGCTCCTTACTTCTTGCTCTTACATATATAGACCAGCGATTTAACTATTAGATAGGACTTATGTCTCAACTTATAGTATTAGAGACACTCCAATATGGCGCCCGGGCTAGATAGTCGGAGCCCTTTCTCTATTTTTACACTCAACGCGGGCAGACGTTAAATCCACGTCCATTTCCTGGACGCTCAGATACAATGCTGTTCTAAGATACGGAAACGCTGCAGGGTGTATCGGACCACGCGGCGGTTTCCCGAACCTAAATATAATTTAGATACCAACCGAGAGGTGAGTGTTCGAGTGTCCAGGTTCTGGACATCCCCATGACATTCGGGTTTTCGACTCTGAAATCTTTTCAAAGACATTTGAAACTCTATACTACGGGGTTGTTCACATTACTGTTCATGTGTTCTTCACTCCATCTTAGATACGGACGGAGACTATCTCGTTATAAGAATTGTTTTGGACTGATTATATGACATTAAGGTTAGTGGAGGTTATCTCGCCCCTCTTTATTCAGGGAAATACTTGATGATGGTTAAATATCCTTTATTCACTTAGGGACTTTGGCTGATATAGCGTGTTTTCCCCTTTTTCTCTTCTCAGACTTTTCACTTAATTATTGAGAATTTCTCAACTTCATAATCCAATTAAAATGAAGGTATGCTCTAGCCTAATTATACATATTTGATTGATGTTTAGTTTAGGATTTTTTCCTTGGCTCCAATCTTTGGTACTACCTAAAACTCTTAACTATCTTATTTCGCATTAATCTGGGTCCCTTTCGGCTATACTCACATGGAATTTTATCAAGTTTTTGGTTATTTAATGGTGACGTGCACATTCTTACTACATGTACCTTCGGCACTTTGACTTTTTTATATTATATCTGATGTGTGACACAAAATACTTTACTGATCAGGGGGTTTTCCCTTAGTGTTGTTAGAATTATGAGATGTAATATATACAAACAGATCAACTGATCTGTTTGTCTGTTGGTTTTCACATAAGTCACAATATTTATATTTCTGTTCATCGCACCATTGTCACTCTAATATATTCTATTGTATTTGTCCCAATTTTCTGCTCTAACTTTAGTTCTATACAACATATATAGACATTATTATTATTTATTTTCAGCCCTGATGAAGTCCTCAAGAGAGAAACTTCTCAGAGGATGAAACACGTGTTGGCTGTTCTTGTGGAGAATAATAGAACACTATGAATTAAACTGGACTCTGAGACAAACACGAGTTTGTCGTACTTTCACCAAGGAGATTGGACATTTGAATTTACTTCTAATTTGATATCATGAGTGCTCTGACATCTGTTTTTTTGCACTTGCAGCTTGTACATAAGCCGTTTAGTGTTGATATTTTCCTTGCTGCCTGAATGCCCTGCGTATTGATAATAAGGCATCCTAGGCTTTGTAAAACTACCCTTTCAATTTCCGTGCCGTGTGATTTAAACTCCTGCGAGACAGGAATGGAAATTGAAGAGAGGGAGGATCCAGTGGGAGTTGGGAATACTGATCTCCTGCTAGGTAGTGGAAATCATGGCTTACACGGCCACAATGGCACATTCAGAATAACTTCCACACCCTCTGACTGAATCTTTTGTAGAGCCCTGAACAATAATGAAATTTGGGAAAATGCTTTAAGCAGCCTCCTGAGCCAAGGTATTCACTGGGCATACACAGCCCAAACATTTGAATCCCAGCTGTCTGAGCACAAAAGAGATAGCAGGGCATTAGTCTGGGATGCAAATAGCTCCAACTATGGAGTCTTGAACCATTGCATCACTACCCAAATGCTTCTGGACTCAGATTGAATGATATAGAGACTGGGGGGTAGCAATTGAGAATGTCCATCTATATGTTGTCCATGATCGGTATTTATATCTCTCTGACAGACAATACATTGATCTCTGCCCAAGTATAGATGTCCTCTGCTTACTCCTTCAGAGGTGTGCTCTTGGTACCCCCTGACTATTGAGATACTGCTTTGAGTTCTTTCCAGTTCGAGGAACAGGACGTTACAAATACCATCCACCTACCACTCATCTCCAACTGTTGCATTGTAGCTCCCCAGCCCCTTGCACTCACATTTGTTGTTATTACCATGGGACCAGGATAGTAAAAGAATATTCCTTTCATCAGATTGCTTGGATCTAACCACCACTGAAGTTTGTGATATGTCTCTTTTGCAACTGGTATGAACCTCTCGTAGTTCTGTGTTTCTGAGGACCAATGACTGAGAAGATGGTTAGCAACATTATAGGTGCTATAAAGTCCCTAGGACTATCTTTGTTGTTGAAGACATTAACTCCTAAATTGTGAGCCAGAAACTTGCAGATGCTTTAGAAAGTATTATTAAAATTAACATCTGTGTTTGTAGGATATGAAGTCTTATGTCCGCCTCCAGCAGAAACACCTTCCACTGTTCCTTGTCCTGGTCTGCCAAAATTGAGTTCATCCACATTTTGGGCTGAAGCTGGGCTTCTGGTAATGTTATGGGTCCATTTGTAGTTCCCTGCCTGGGTACAGTAATGATTTAGCTAAGGCTTGCAGCCTGTGCCCTTTTATCCAGATAACATGCTCTGTATTCATTTATTTTTATTCATTTTAGTTCAGCTTCTTTAGTGACAATTTGTTATTTTCATAATCAGTCACTATTCTGCCAGAGCATCACTATCAGTTTTATGGATGACATACTTTGCATCATGTTCTTTTCCTCTGGTTCACAAGAATGGAATGTGAGGCACACAGGATAATATTTTGTATTGCCGCCACAAGACAACATAAACAGTCCAGTGCTTAGGTACATACGTGTCAGGCTTTTGTGCAAGAACATAAACATGTCCCCTATAGAAACATCTTGTAGGACATAGGACATTAGAGGTGGGTTCCAGCCAGAATTTCAATCAATGCTGCATGCCAGTTTTCATCCAACCTCAGCCTTTGTGTCTCTGCAAAGCTTATTCTGGAGCCTGAAGGCCTGACCTTTTACGAAGGTAACAGGTGTGGGTTGTGCTTCTCATGGACACTGCACAGACAGATTTGGCATACATCACCATGGTCTCACTAAGGGGCTAGAGATTAGGCTTTTAGGTAGGAGTTGCATATCCATATCATTACAATATGTTGGGGTTGTTCATATTTACATCTCTGATTTTCATAACACTGATTTTGTTATTCCTCATTATCCTAATCATTTTAGCTCATGTATTTTATTGTAGAGTGCAGTATTTTCAATAAATGTATTGAAAACTGTCCTGCATCTCTTTTCTTGCCTGTGTGTGTGTAAGAGACTTCATTGTGGAGAGAAAAGGGTAAGGCTTGTTTACTATGATTCCTCTGAGGGTTTTTCAGAGTTCCATGCGCAAGGCTGACACAACTCACCTTTACTGTTTGGATTTGGGTGAGGTGCTGCTAGAGAGCCGGGATGTTTGGGCCAACAGCTGCCAACTGGTGTGACTCAGTCACCTGCAAGCAGAGGTGCTGCCACCCCAAATCCAGCAGTCTCCTTCTAATACAAGAGTCCTTATGACAGTGATTGATGACTAGACCCAACTTCTGAAGTGTTTAACAATACTGTTCCCCAATGGATTGCACCTTCAAAAAAAGAACAACCAGAAATAGGTTAATCTTCTAAGTATGGAAAAAAAATCAATACTGTTAGAAATGGGGTCTTTGGTTGGAAGTCAGGTTACCCACTGTCCAAGAAAGGCCCCTCACTCTAGTCAGGGTAAAAGAGAATCACCCTTAGCTAACCCACGCTCACCCCCATGGTAGATTGGCACGAGCAGGCAGGCTTAAAGTCAGAAGCAATGTGTAAACTATTTGTACCAACACACATAATAACTCAGTGAAAACACTACAAAATGACACAACACAGGTTTTAACAAATAGGTAATATTTATCTAAACAAAACAAGACCAAAATGACAAAACTCCGACATACACAAGTCAAGTTATGAATTTAAAAAGAAAAAGTCTTAATCCTTAGAAAACAGTGACAATGCTGTCCTTTTACAAAAGCACCTGGGTAGCATCAAAATAAAGCCGTATGGGCGAGTGTGTGGTGAAAAAGGCCAGCGATGCGTTGATGTCTCACCTGCAAGCGAGAACGTGCGTCGTTCCTCCTTCGGTCGGGTCGGTGTGCGTCATTTCTTCTCTTCCGCATGAAAGCGATGCGTCGATCTGGACGGGCACTTCAGGTCTGGGCAGGCTTTACATTGAGTTTCCACGCCCAGCAATGTTGTGTTGGAATCCGGTTGCACTGTGTCATGAAACCGCGCTGCGTGGGGGCTTGCGTCAGTAACAGCAGCCGCTGCGGGTGTTGCGTGTTGTTTCTCCAGCCACGATGCGTCGATCTCCCAGCCACGATGCAGGTGGAGCATAGATTTTAGCCGTGAGGCCGGCAGCACGTCGTTTATCAGTCACGAGGTGGGTGGTGCGTCGAATGTTTACACACATGGCGGTCTTTGCATGGATTTCTGTCCTTTTCCACCAGCTGCACCTTTCAAGGGCACAGAGACAGGTTAGGGCACCACTTGGCAGGCAGGACTCTCAGCAGAAAGCCCAAGTGCTGGCAGAGAGAAGGCTTTATTTTCCCTGAGTCTTCAACAACAGGAGGCAAGCTCAGTCCAAGCCCTGGAGATTCTCCCCAACCAGGAATGCACAACAAGGTCCAATCTTTGTCCCCTTTCACAGGCAGAAGCAACAACTGCAGGATAGCCCAACAAAGCACAGTCACAGGCAGGGGCAGCAATCCTTCTCAGCTCTTCAGCTCTTCTCCTTGGCAGAGGTTCCTCTTTGTTCCAGAAATGATCTGAAAATCTGGGGTTTGGGGTTCACTATATATACACCCCATTCTGCCTTTGAAGTAGGCAAAATTCAAAGAAAAGTCTCTGTTGTTCACAAGATCCTGCCTTGCCCAGGCATGGCCCCAGACACACATCAGGGGTTTGGAGATTGCATTGTGTGAGGGCAGGCAAAGCCCATTCAGGTGTAAGTGAAAACTCCTCCCTCCACTCTAGCCCAGGTGTCTCATCAGGATATGCAGGCCACACCTCAGCTCCCTTTGTGTCACTGTCTAGAGGAGATTCACAAACAGCCCAACTGTCAAACTGACCCAGACAGGGAATCCACAAACAAGCAAAGTCACAGAATGGTTTAAGCAAGAAAATGCTTACTTTCTAAAAGTGCAATTTTCAAACTAAGAACCTAAAAACCAACTTTATTAACAGATTTATTTTTAAATTGTGAGTTCAGAGACCCCAAGCAAATCTCTATCTGCTCTCAAAGGGAAACTGCACTTTTAGAATATTTAAAGGCAGCCCCCATGTTAACCTATGAGAGAGATAGGCCTTGCAACAGTGAAAACCGAATTTGACAGTATTTCACTGTTAGGACATGTAAAACACATTAGTACATGTCCCACCTATATAACATACTCTGCACCCTGCCCATGGGGCTACCCAGGGCCTACCTTAGGGGTGCCTTACATGCATAAAAAGGGAAGGTTTGTACCTGGCAAGTGTGTACACCTGGCAGGTCGAATTGGCAGTTTAGTTTAAAACTGCACACACAGACACTGCAGTGGCAGGTCTGAGCCATGTTTACAGTGTTACTCATGTGGGTGGCACAATCAGTGCTGCAGGCCCACTAGCAGCATTTGATTTACAGGCCCTGGGCACCTCTAGTGCACTTTACTAGGGACTTACTAGTAAATCAAATATGCCAGTCATGCAAAAAGCCAATTACACATACAATTTAGACTGGAGCACTTGGACCTTAGCACTGGTCAGCAGTGGTAAAGTGCCCAGAGTACCAAAAACAGAGTCCAGTACACAGTCAAAACATGGTAAGCAGAGGCAAAAAAAGACAGGAGATACCACACCAAGGATGCCAGTTCTAACATTATTGACTATGGTGCAAGGGTGCCTGCGTTGGCAGCTAAATTTAGCACCGGTGCAGGAGGACACACAGGGGTGCGCTGTATCCTTGTAAGTAGAGAGGAAACCATGTGTTTCAAAACTGGAGCAGTTTGGCGTTGCTGATTTTGGCTCAGCACTGTTCCAGTTTGTTGTAAATCTGTCCCTGAGTATGGTGAGAATCAAAATAATGGTCTATGGAAGAAAATACTATCAGTTTCATCTGACACATTTGGGGACGTTTAATGAAACTACTAAAGGTTAACAATATACATTTATCAGAGAGAATTATCGACAACATATTTAAATTGGATGGTAGAGATATTTAGGTTATTGGGAACTTAATGAAGAATGGTCCCTGTTGTTAGTTACTAAAGTTGACAAATTCAAATGACAGGGGAGATATAATTTGAACTAATGTAGTGTACTAGACTGAATTGATCTTTTATTATACCCGAAGGGAAGCATTTGAACATGCTTCACTTGTATATTTTTGACAAAGTTAAGAGGAGAAATGGCAAATAAGACAGTTATCTGAAATTTACAAATTATTAGCAAAATGTGGTCTGCATACATTTACATATTTTAGAATGGTGACGTTCCTTCAACAGTGATGTTAGCATTATGGCTCCTATTCACTGAAATTCTAAGTTTACACCCATAGGTTCATTCCTATGTTTGAAGTAAATTTACGATTTTTAGGGAATCAATAAGTTAATTAATATTATCCTTCATAGAATTAATACATGTGTAAATGCAACAACTTTACATGTATGTATGTGTAAATGCTAAAAACAGTTGTTTTTCCTCCAACAGAATAATATTTTTTTCAATAGCTAGCTCTTTACCCAACACCCCAAGCAGTGTTTGCAGTATTCCATCCCCATTACCTCTCTGAATACGAACTCACCTTTGCCGGAGGATAACCCTGGAACATCAGCTCCCCGCCACTCAGGGGTGGTCTGTTCATATATGCGTTTACACTATTCAAATGTGATGAGATATGTTGAATTGATAAGAGTTGTCATTGCTGTGAGCAGTAGAAAGATGTATATTTATTTTTTACTTGACATTCATTTCTAAATGGTACTTTTTGAGTCAATCCTTAGGACCTCCGGCCTCATTACAAGTACACATGTGCAGGGGATATTAATCTTGCACCTCCAGAGTGAACAAGACATGGCTTCCATTAACTCTGGTCGTGCTTAATTAACAATATTTTAGGGTTGAACCCTGAGAATCCCATGAAAAATTAGAAATAACTGGAAGAACTGATCATTCTCCTCTGCGGTTTCCCCAAGGCCACGAATATTTCAGATCCTTTAAGCAACCGAAATCTCTATGGGAAACATGACAGCTCTAAAGAAACTTCACCAATCTCATATTTCCCAGTCAATCAATCAATCAATCAGAGTTTTAGATAGCGCAGCTACTCGCCCGTTAGGGTCTCAAGGCGCTTGGCTGGGGGCAGCGAGTACTGGAGGTGGAATAAAAAAGCCATGACTTCAGTTCCTTCGTGAGGCTGGGGAGGGAGATTGTTTGTCTAATGTGGATGGGTAGGGCGTTCCAGGAGGTGGCGGCGAGTGGGGCTGTTAATAGAGTCACCAGCATCATATGGAAATATGAGTGTCTCATAATGAGGTCATTAATTGATAACATATTTTCTATTTGCAGTTACCACCTTAAGTCTGCAACAATGCCATTTGGATGTGTGCAAAGCGAAAAGCATGGTACAGGCACCTGGGCCCATATTTATACTTTTTGACGCAAAACTGCGCTAACGCAGTTTTGCGTCCAAAAAATTTGCGCCGGCTAACGCCATTCTGAAGCACCATGCGGGCGCCGTATTTATTGAATGACGTTAGCCGGCGTTAGCCGCCGGCGCCGTCTGGTGTGCGTTAAAAAAAACGACGTACACCAGGCAGCGCCGGCGTAGGGGGATATGGGGCTTGGGCGTGAAGAAATGGGGCAAGTCAGGTTGAGGCAATTTTTTCGCCTCAACCCGATTTGCGCCATTTTTTTTTCACTCCCAACCCCCATAGAAATTACTCCTGTCTTAGCAAAGACAGGAGTCATGCCCCCTTGCCCAATGGCCATGCCCAGGGGACTTCTGTCCCCTGGCCATGGTCATTGGGCATAGTGGCATGTAGGGGGGCACAAATCAGGCCCCCCTATGCCACAATTTTTTTTTTTTTAAACTTACCTGAACTTACCTTAATGTCCCTGGGATGGGTCCCTCCAGCCTTGGGTGTCCTCCTGGGGTGGGCAAGGGTGACAGGGGGGGTCCCTGGGGGCATGGGAGGGCACCTCTGGGCTCCTTCCGAGCCCACAGGTCCCTTAACGCCTGCCTTTTGCAGGCGCTAAAAACGGCGCAAAAGCGGCCGTACGTCATTTTTTTTGACCCGCCCACTCCCGGGCGTGATTTGTGCCCGGGAGTATAAATCCGACGCACATGCCTCGGAGTCGATTTTTTAGACGGGAACGCCTACCTTGCATATAATTAACGCAAAGTAGGTGTCCACGCTAAAAAATGACGCTAACTCCATGGACTTTGGCGCTAGACGCGTCTAACGCCAAAGTATAAATATGGAGTTAGTTTTGCGTCGGAATTGCGTAAAAAAAAACAACGCAATTCCGGCACAAACGGAGTATAAATATGCCCCCTGGTACCTGATCAATGCATGCTAATTTGGTAGCAAGGTCGCATATACTTACTAGAACAACAGTTTTCTCCTGAAAATATTTTATAGGAACATATTCTAATGTTCCTTGGAAAATTGACAATCTTGTGTCTGATTAAACATGGACTCATAATATCTGTTTAGGTAACAAATACCCTCCCGATTTCAATCTATAATGCAATTAGAAAGCCTACTAATGCCTCACCAGTGGCGTGGTCTTTACACATGCCTCACGTAATTCATTTCCGTAACATGAGTGTCATTTCATGCGACTTGAATTTGTTACCAATATGCACTCTATGACTGCAAGTCAACCTTTATGGGAAGTTCAACATTCTCAGAACGGATGCATACTTTAAAAAGGCATGTCTTTATTTATGGGTTGGAGAGTGCTCCTTCCCTGCTGCATATGAATGGATGAGTCATTATGATTGTACATGCATCAATGAGTTTCAGTTACTGCCACTCTAAAGTGAAGGTCACTGAAATACTTGCCCTCTTCATTGGGCTTTCTCTGAATAGCAGTTTGATCAGAATGTCATAGCACTTTTTTATTACGTATCTTCTTCAACATTACGAATTTGTGCATAAACATTTTTGGATACAGAGCTAATGAAATAAGGGGATTTAGGTCTGTTTGCCCCTGGACCCGTTATTATGAGAGCTTACCCTGCCACTCCTATTTTATTATAATAAAAGCAGGCCTAGCCTGCTTTTCTGAGATATAAATGATAAGGCGAGTAATGGCATTTGCCACTACGTAGAGCTATATGGAACCATGACCCAAAACACTGTTTATTTTAATTACAGTACTAATACATTGACCATTTTTCTGGACAACGCAGAGTTAGTCTATGATGGGCCAAGATAGTGTACTTTGTCCATGATTATGAGTGTGTCAGAGGATTAGGGACCCGACTTTCTGTGTGCCCCAAGTACCTAGGCAACACCTACTTCGAGGTTTGGGGGAAAAGAAATGCAAGTTTTGATGTTTACTGTATCAAAATCTGCATGGTATGGTAAATACTGAATGTTTTCTTCTATTAAATTCTGGCAAGCTTGACCTAATGAAATTCAAAGAAAGCTACCTATTTAACTCATGGGGTGAATATCCAGAATTCAGAATTCTGACCCCTGCGCAAACAGGTTTTTGCAGGGTTTGGAAAACACCAACCCAGTTAAAATCAGTTTTTAATTTATCCACCTGAAAATCAAAGACTTAATTTTCGTGCTGTTGAAAGACTTTGGGGCATATTTACAAGGGACTGACGCACTTGCTTAGATGTGCCAGTTTCCTTGCGTTGCTCAGTACCTCTCTAACAACACCATGGTAGCACTTTATTTACTATGCAGCGCATCATGGCACTTGATGCTAGTCCAGCAAAAATCGGGGAGGCCCATAGGAAATAGCACTAGCTTCATTTTATGCTAGAATGGCGCAGTGAAATCTTGTAAATTACACTGCGCCATTTTTATGGGCCTTCCTGCGGGGAAAATCTGCCCCTTGCATACATTATAACTGGCGCGGATATAATGTGGCCCAAGGGTTTACAAAGTGGTGCAATGCTAGCAATGAGTCACTCTGTAAATATGGCGCAGGGTGAGGGCCTATTTAGCGCTGCCTTAGCATTAAAAAAAATTAAACTAAAGCAGCGCTAGGGGCTTGTAAACATGCCCTTAGGTTATCTTTACTTGACCCACATCTTATGTGGGAAATTCACTATATCTGCTACTAATATCAAGAGCCTTGAAGTCTAAATGTAAAAATGCATTCTCATGTTAATTTCTTGTCTTATAGAAGCACTGGTGGCAGCCCAGGTTCTGCTCTTTGAAAAAACACTCAGAGCTGTCTTGCTTATTAATAAATGATTGCTCGTGCTGCGTATAAAGATGCTTGTGATCATCAGACAACTTTCAATTTTATTTACTGGCAATGTAGACGTGGGGACTCATTTTCTCAGAAATGTGTCTGAGGCTAAGTATACCTGAATGTTTTGAACGACGTATATGCATATCTTCTTTGTAGTTGTGCACCCTGAAAATATAACAACCCAAAATATAAATACAACACAATATTGAGAACAAAATATCGAAAAATACAGACAGGTACGTAAGTCTAGGTTTTCTGTACCTAACTCAAAAAAAAAAAAAATATATATATATATATATATACATACATATATATATATATATACATATATATATATATATATATGTTGTACATATATCTTCAAAGTACATAGATATAGAGTTAGGAAGAGCACATCTATCCTTCTCTGTATACACTTAACTTTCAATATTTTGTCCCTCAGTATTCTTGTACCATGAGATTCTTTGGGTCAATATTCAGTAGCACAATCTTCATTATCTAATTACACCACTTTACTTTTTAACCACAACCATACAGCTTTTAATTATACAGGGCCTTTACCATGCCTAATTAACTAAAGGCCTGATTTGTAGTGCAGTGGAAAGGGTTCTCCCACGCAAAAGTGAGAGAGTACCCTATACGCTCTACTGAAAGTCCACCGGCCTTATTTAACACGAAGCGGCCATTCGGTATATCAGTTGGGGAGACTACTACATCTCTGCCACTGGCATACACCTCTGACTGTGAGTAACGGGTTGCATTAGGTTTTGACACTTGTCCGCCCACCCTGTTTGGCGACTCCAAACAAATGGCAAGTTTTTACTTTCACTTACTGCAACCCAAAAAGTGATGATAACTGAAAGTAAAAATATTTTACTGGCCGCTACACCATGGGAAACAATTCCCATGGCAATGGGGTCACTGTTTTTTTAATGAAAAAATAATAATCCCAAAGCATGATTTTCTTCTTGAAACTGAAAAAAAGCAATTGAAAGTTTTGATGGAGCCATACCGCACACTTTCAATACATTGACAGACACCACCATGATAGCAATTCCTGCCAATGTAAAATGTATCCCCTGGGGAAGCAGGCATCTCTAAATTTGGAGTGTTATTACTCAGTCAGCGTGCAGGAATAATATAGGACATCACCCTGACTTACTAACTGCCCTCTGAATCAGGCCCTAGGTCACAAACATCTATGTAGATACTATGGCCCACATTTTCAAAGATTTGGCTTTGGGTTAGCACTACTTTTGTAACGCTAAACCAACGCGAAACTTTTTGGGGATTTACAAACCAATGCAAATTGTGTTGCTCGAAACGCTGCTTTGCATTAATTTGCATCAAGGGGGTGTTACATGGATGGTACATCCGCGTACCCGTGCTACCAACCATACTTTTTGACGCTAAACCCTATTCTGAAATATCAGTAGAAACAGTTTAACACCAAAAATGAATGCTGCTGAAAAGCAGGTGTTAACAGAGAAATGTTTTTATTTCTCCCTGGTTTTCTGACTTTGCATGTGGGTTGCACTGTACAGCACACATACAAAGTAGGGAAATCATTTCCACTTATCTAGGCATAGTACTTTGTACAGGAAGGAGACCCTTCCTGTACAAAACCGGTACTAGACTCACGCACACACCCTGGCACTATGATGCTAAGGTGTGTGCTTAACACATGGCAGTGCTGGTGCTAGGAAGAGGGAAGGAGAGGGCAATTTCTATGTGAATATGGTGCTTTGCTGCTCTCTCCATGTTGCACAGTACAGCATTTTTGGCTGCTGCGCTACGTTGGGTGACAGCTTTCGGAATCTGGGCTACAGAGTCTATTTTATACATGACGAGCAAAATCATCATTGCTGAATATGTAAATTACAGTGCACTAATCTTTTACTAATAAACAACTGCCCATACCTGCAAGTTTTGGCTATAAAATGATATTATAAATATAATATTAGAGGCAAAAGAAATATAAACAAACAAAAAACATTTCCTTTCCTACAAATACATACTTCCTTTCTTCTGCCCATTTTCACATAGATTGATGAGAGTTTGATTCAATTAACAAACAAAATGATTTCTTCTTTGATTGGATCTTACACCAGTTGGGGAGCAGGGGAAATAAATGACGTGACCTCACATGAACCTCATCCCTTTCACTGTGCCGATTACCTGCCCCGGGAGTGAAGGTGATAACGAGTAGAGCTTGAACATCGAGGTTCCACAGAGAAATGAGGAAGTACTGGGAGAATTTATGATTCAGGGTCTGTATGGTTTTCTTCTTTACCTGTATTAAGATTGAGAAACACCTTCACTACATTCTCTCTAAATGTGGGGCTGCGGGATACAATTTCCCATCATGGTAACATCATAATGCCTAACTTTCCCAGTGTGGAAAGGACTATACAAAATGTTTTTGAATACCAATACAAGCAATTATTAGATGGATGCTCCATACATTTTGCATGATCACATTCTGTAGCATACTCTTTTTTCCATGCTTACCCTGAAAATTAAAAATGGGGAAAAACTTATATAGAGTCAGATATACCTGAACCATAATCAGAATTCGTGATTGTAAAAAACTGCAAACCCTGATTTTCTGAAATTAAGATTTGGAGTTTTCAATAGCAAATTCAACTTCTTTTGTAATTAGGTTCTCGGAGTATTTTGTGACTTAATACCATTCACTTCAGTACAAGGAATAATTACAAACATTGTACTGAAACCAGTCAGTACAAAACAGTGTATGGCTAAATAAAAAATGCTACACACTTTTCAGGAATTGTGTGCAAGTATTGGAGTCTTAAAACATACAAAGGAAACTCATATAGAATGGATCACAGCTTGGTTTATTTGTATTCTGTCAAGAACAATTACATGGTAATATTTGGTGTATCATCTATATTATGTTTGCAGTAGAGCTGTTAAGATTGAACGTACTAGAAATTTATATGGAAACGTTCATTTTGGCAAAGCAGTCATGACGCTTCTGTGTAATATTCTCATTCAGAAAAGCAATTAAAATATATAATAAGATTCTTGTACAAACCGTGTTAAACAGATAGACAGATAGATAGCTAGATAGATAGATAGATAGATAGATAGATAGATAGATAGATAGATAGATAGATAGAAGAGGTCTGATTACACAGTTTACCCAGAATAAAAGTGCTGATGTCACCAAGCATTTCTCGGCCGTAGGCCATCTCGTATGCCCTGCTTCCTGTAAAGTGTCAGTGGCATAAAAGATTAATGCCTATGGCCACTTATAGGTAGTCACCCACCAGAAAAAGCTGAAAGTAGCCTCTCTGAGCTTGAACTGCAGACATGCCTGAGAGATCAGGTCATATGCTTGAATATTTCACTTTTGACACCTCACTTTGGGATTTGAAACTAACCAAATAGGAAGGAATGCACGATGGCTATCTAAAATGTAACACTGCATACTTAAAGAAAACTCATATATCAGACCAGATGTCTAATTATCACATTATCAGCCTGGAGGAATTTTAAATTATGCTGATGCAATTTGAGTGATTTTAGTAATTTCATGTTGTGCTTGTTGCACGAAATTATGCCATTTCACATAATTATATATAATCAAAGAAGGGGCACCCTGTAATCCAAAGAACAACGGTATCCAAACACAAAATGCACAATTGTTCTTCCAGGAAATAAGAATTTGACACAAAATAGTTGTATGGTTATGAGATGCACAATAACAACTTTGTAAAAAGAATATATCAACTAGACACAGTTATAGTTACTTTCATACAGAAATTGTATGTTTGTGAGAGCTTAGACCAGTCATATATATATATATATGTATGTATATATGCTTGTCCAACACGCTGGGTTAGAGAACATACACAAACTGATCCGTCAAACGAAAACAATTAGGTGCTCTATCTGATGATGAAGTGAATGGTGAAAAAACAATGTGCCACAACGAACAACAAACAAGCATGAAAAACAACAAATACAAACAGGTGGCATTAAGACATGGGACAAGTCCAGGTACGCAACTTCATGGAAACAATCAAAAAGATAATCAGATGTTCTCGGTGTTGAATATGTTATAATTAGGGTTTTCTTGACCTAAACATAGTTGGTGTTTTGACCCCAAATATTATGACTTTGCCAGGGTCTTCATCAGGACCAAAGATGTTAGGTAAACACCTACAAATGAGAGTTTGAACAGATATTAGTCTACAGGGGGGCATATAGAGCTCAGCAGAGTGCATTGTTCATATGAAATATTTTACCAATCCAGAATTATTCTGGGTTTGCACTTTCTTATATATCTCAGTTCAAGAATGCTTTGTGTTGGGAAACTGAACAGAAAAAAGAAATATAAGAACCCATCGTAAAGTAGAAGACTGCTGACCAGTGCTAAAGTGCTTGTGCCCTGTCCCTTAAACATGGTAATGCTGACTCCTACCCAAATTGCCATATTTAATTTGCCTATAAGTCCCTAGCAAAGTGCAGTGTATGTGCCCAGGGCCTGTAAATTAAATGCTGCTAGTGGGCCTGCAGCACTGATTTTGCCACCCATATAAGTAGCCCCTTAACCATGGCTCAGGCCTGCCGTTGCAAGGCCTGTGTGTGCAGTTGCACTGCCACTTTGACTTCGCATTTAAAACTACTTGCCAAGCCTTAAACTCCTCTTTTATTACATATAAGTCACCCTTACGGTAGGCCCTAGGTAGCCCACAGGGCAGTGTGCTATGTAAGTAAAAAGTAGGACACATGCTTGTACGTTTTACATGTCCTGGTAGTAAAACACTCCCAAAGTCGTTTTTCACTGCTGTGAAGCCTGCTCCTCTCATAGGCCTGCATTGGAAATTCTCTGATATACTTTTAAGTGGTAATTTCTGTTCTGAGAGTAGTGGCATTGTCATATTTGGTATGGTTGGAATGGTAATGAGAGATCCTGATTACTGCTAAAGTTGGATTTATCATTAATATTTTAGAAATGCCGCTTTTAGAAGGTAGGCATTTCTCTGCACTTCCTGCTCTCTGTGCCTTACAGCCTGTCTCCAATCCATGTCTGGCTTGTGCTGGTTGAGGGCTTCCCTTATGCATTCCACTCAGACAGCCATAACCACTGGACACTCAGCTGCATCTGCATTCATCTGCATACTGATGGGTCTTCCTAGGCAGGAAGGGTGGATGGGCTCTCACTTACACTTCAAAGGCTATTGGCCTGACCCCACACAAAGGACTGATAACTCCCTAAATATGTCCTGGTAGACAGGACTGGGTTGAAAGGGGTACTGGTGCACTTCAAAACCACTCTTTGAAGTCTCCTACACTTTAAAGGCACATATGGGTATATATACCGGGTATGTGACCTCCTCAAATCAGAATCATCTGGACCTACAACTGGACTCTATCAGAAGGACTGCAGTGCTGCCCAAAGGACTCAACTGGACTGCTTTTCTGGAATTACTGCTCTCCTGCTTGTTGCCCTGCTGCCTACTGCCCCTTACTCTGCTGGAAGGTCTTTGCCTTCCACTCACAAGTGATTCCCAAGGGCTTGTCAGCTTGCCTCCTGTTAAGAAGTCTCGGACCATCAAAGGCTTCACCTAAAGGAGAAAATCGTCTGTGCTGAAAAAATGGACTCAATGCCTGCAGAATCTAAGCCTCGGCTGTCTCTTGGCCGAAAAACCGATGCAAAGCCAGCAGAATTGACACAGCATCTGTTTCATCAGCACAGCGCATTTGGATTTTCCACACACCGTCCCTGAGTGTCAGTTTGTCTCCTCACAGCAGTAAAGAACTGAGGCTCTGTAACTGGAAATCAACGCATTGCCTTTCTGCAAGTAAAGAATCAATGCATTATCTCCACTGTGTCGGAAAAATTGACACATCGCTTTATTTTCCAATGCTTCAACCCCTCTGCGGCGCAGCAGCATCATTATTTTTTACGCATCCCAGGTACTTTGTGATAAAGAGATACATTCATTGATTTCTATGGATTAAGTCTTACTTAAACCTCTAAAAAGTGATATCTTGGCTTGTGTATATTAGATTTTTTTTCATTTTGGTCCTTTTTTATTCAGATAGATAATATCTATTTTCCTAAACTGGTGTGGATTACTTTTGTGGTATTTTCACTGTGTCACTGTATGAGTTATTGCACAAATACTCTGTGGCAAGCTGCCAGAGGGTGAGCACAGGATAATTTAGGTTGAGTTGTGACTTACCCTGACTAGGATTGTGGTCCCTACATAGACAGGGTGCATACCTCTGCCACTTGGGAGACCCAATTTCTTACATATGGCGTCTGCCAAGGAGTGAGAAAGGAGCAACCTATTGTAGGCACCGTCATATAACCAAAGAGTATTATATGGAGCCTACTCATGCGCTCTTGAGGAACAACAACAGGAGTATTATGAGCAGTCTGTGAGAGGATGGTTCTGATCATCCAGTCGGGCCTGATTTTTTTTGCTTTTTAACTACCTGGTTTTTGACCTTTTACTTTGAGGGAGCCTCCTAGTCAGGGACTTCCCCACAGTAAACTCATGGTAATATGGACTGCGCTTATGACCACAGGTGCCACTAAGTAAAGGCTGCTGTGGAGCAGTAAGAGTAGGAAGCCCTGGGATAGTTGCATGTGATTATGTGTGCACACGTGTGTGCACTCATAAAGGGCTGCGAGGGGAGGGTTCCTGGCGTGCGCAGCCCACGAACTGCGCTTAGGGAGCCTGGCACAGAAGGAACTATGCAGAGTGGGTGGTCACCTGGAGTAGGTCTCATGGGATGGGTGTACACAGAGGAGGGATAGTCAGTGTGCTTACTGTATTTTTACTGTAGGGACACTCCTGTACATGTCAAAATCAGTGTGCTTACTGTCTTTTCACTGAGGGGACACTCCATTCAATCTCAATAGGAAAGAGTGGCCTAGGGCATAACTCAGGTTCCCTAGGGCCCACAGAGACCAGAGTGGCACCAGTGTACACTGTAACCTGTATGAAAGGAATGATGCAGTAGGTTACAAAAGCATAGTAGCACCACTAAGGGGTCATCCAGGAATGTTATCTTTCTCTGGCTCAGCTCAGGGTTAGGGTCAATTACTCCTCTAGCCAGATGCCGGAGCAGGGCCTTGCATCAATCACCTAGCTGTCAGCCCCTGCCAGGAAATGGGCAGAGAAGCTCTGAAAGGAATGCTAGGAAGGAGGGGCTGAGTTTCAGAGCACATGTGGACCAAGCTCCCGACGATGCCATTTTTGAGCTATCCTAGAAGACTGTGCAGGAAGGAGGGGATAGGGGCAAGGAAGTGATGTGGCATGTCTGGATTGGCCAGAGGTGCAGGTCTGCTGGACACTTCCGCCCCACCTTAAAAGGCCCTGCACAGGGGAGAGCTCTCTCTCTTGGCTGTGCTTCACTGCTGGACACTGAGCCTGCAGACGAGCATCATGCACAATTGAAAAGAAGAACCCCCTGACTGCCCACTGGGGCAGGGTCTCTGCCCCTGAAAGACTTCAGGCCCCGCAAGGCGCAGGCCAAGACCAAGTAAGATGACCCCCTTACACCCCCTGAGGTCTCGGTGGGGGAAAGACTGGGCAGGCGCAAGGAGAGCGCGCTGCCCAGAAGGAAAGGAGGGCACCGTGAGGAAAGGCTGGCGCAGGGAGTCAGTGCGACTGGCCCCTTATCATCTGAGACCCTTCCAGGCCAGAAGGCCTAAGGAGAGTGCTCCTGGTGGCAAGGGCTCATCACCAGGAGCAAAACAACATAGGAACCATCCAAATCGGCCCTTGGGGGCCAAGATATCCAAAGGAGTAGGTCTGCGACCTTTGACCTACTCCTGAGCGAGCGGCAAAGCACGTGGGGCTCCGCCTCTGCTCCGGTTGATGCCCCCAGGGTGGGCCCGGGCTGCACCCAAACCAAAGTAAAGCTGGTGATTGTTGTCCTGACCCCCGTGACAAGCAGAGGGCCCCGGACCCCATTCCGGGGCCCCACAGAAAAGGAAGACAGGGAGCGCCATCACGCTCCTCATGAAAATAGTGGAAACGGGGCTCCACTAGAAAGAAAAGTCAGGGCACGACATTGCGCCCCCCAGGAAGAAGGCCGCTGGCTGAGGGAGAGCCAGCAGCTGCAGACTAAGCCGGGGATCGCTGTCGCACTCCCCGTGCAGATTGTCTTAGGGCCGTGGACCCCATCCCTGGGCCCCACCAGAAGGCCAAGTCGGCCCCCCTCATGAATGCAGCCTGAAGGGCCCGGGCCCCAGGCCCCATCCCGGGGCCCTGCAAAGATGTTGAAGCTCCCTGGAGTGGCGAGGAGCGTCCCGGACTCCATTCTGGGGCCCCGATGTAGCACGAGTGGCAAGAGGGGACCCCAGACCCCATCCTGGGGCCCTGATGCAGCAGGAGAGGAGGGGTGAGTGCCGTCGCACTTACCTCAGGTAGCCTGTCTGGCCACCATGCAGCATGTGTCTGCCTGCAGGAGCCGCCCGACAATACTCACCTGACGGGGTGTCCGGGTGTGACCAGACAACCCCCAATGATGAGGGCAGCCGGGGATGGGGTCCCTATGCTGCCCTTCACCAAGGAGGCAGAATGACGGGGATGTCCGGGTGGGACCGGACACCCCCCCCAATCAAAAGGGCAGCTGGGGGTGGGCTCCCTGCGCTTCCCAGGACACCGGGAAACAAGGCACAAGCCTGCCAGAAAGGGACATCTTTACAGAAGCATAAAGCGTCTCTCCCCGGTACAGCAGGAGAGCCACTCATTTGTTATGCATATGACCCATAAGGTTTTGTGGGCCCAGGTCCCCAGGACACAGCGCTCGGCTCGTGGTGGCCCCAGGAAGATGAGTCCACCACCAACCAAATGCCCATTGTCAGGGTGAGCTGCAGGAGCAGCGCAGCGTCTCCCCAATGCCAGGTTTATGTCCCCCACCCTAGGTCGGGTGGGAAAAAGGAAATATAACCCACCCCCAAGGGTTATAAGCAAATGTAAAGCATCAGCATGTTATAACTTTTGTTCTTGGCTTGTGTGACTGCATCTTTTAGAGGTGCAAATTGGCATTACACCTGCACAATCAAGTTTATGAGTATACACCAAGGGTAATCAAAAAGTAATCTTTCTTGTTTATAATCTTTAAAAATGTCTCTGGGGTTGTTGATAATACTGATTTGCATAATAAGACTGATACCCACTCTTCTGTATAGAAAATATTCTTATCTGTCACGCTTTGGTGCGCTCACTCTACACTGCAGCCAAATGTTGTATTGGGATACCAGGGATTGTTTTGCCATGTGTGTGGTTGGATTATGCCTCCCCTACTGGGAGGCATGAGAGATTCCACAATGTCATCCAAGGGTAATTCCATCAAGTTGTATATATTTGTAAAGTGTTGCATAGTATTGAGTAGTGTGTGGGTGTAATAAATTTACTTTTACTTCATCAAAAGAAAAAGCACAGACTGGACAATCATTTATTGAGTGACATGCTTGCATGCTCGTGAATGGGGATTCCTAGCCCACACCATCTCCCTTGAGTAAGCCTTGGACTGCTCAGCAACGCTACCATATGAGAGTCAAGAGCTACAATGGGGTGTTTGGTTCATGTGTGGACCCATTACTTGTGCAAGCCACACAACTAATGACCCACCTTCCAACACAGTTTTCCTAAAAGAGACAGAGGAGGGACCCATGGCCAACTATGTGCTGACCAAATGTGCTCATAGCTAAAAGTATTTCTCATGACAATCGCTTGCTAGAAGATACTGTTCTTGTAAAATGTAACATTATAAGTGTAATACATGCAAGACTGACTTTCTCAGGAGAACAATGAAGACACTGACTAGAGTACAAAGTGCAACAATATTGTTACCTGACGAGCTGAATGATGAGGACATTACAAGAGGAGCCAATGCGCAACATGTGAACTGAGTACTAGTAGAAATTATAGATTTGATATTTTAGTTTTATTGGACAAAGTGTGAACATCCGACCGCTTGACGAACAGGGACTTGGGAAGTAGTTTTAGGAAATCTAACTTAGCTGGACTGCACTGATGGAAGGCAGCACATTCGCCCATTTTCTTCTTGCCGAAAGGCCGTTACTTTCTTGAGCATCTTGACAAGAGACATGCTTACTTTTACTGCTTAAAGACTTTACCTTTTCTGAACTTTGATGCTGAATCCTGATGCCTTGCTGACCGAACTGAAGTCCAGATGACGAAGACTATTTTAGCTTGCCGATCCATTTGAGGAAAGGTATATTATTACTGATGTGTTTCTTAAGACTATTTGCTTTTTCTTTCTAGGTACCAACTGCACTATTTTGATGGAGCCATAGTTAGATGTTTTCCAAATTTGTGTTTACTAAATAGTTTTGCATGAAGCCCAACATGCTGATGCTAATCTGGTGTTAGATAGAATTGCTTACTAATGAAAGTCTGCTATAGGGAGTAACGTTTGATCTCTTTGCTTTGCTGAATCTAAACGTATGTGATATCGTTTGCACAATTGTTCTTGTTATTAATTTGCACTGTAACTTTAGAATGTGTAGGGGTCAAGTTTTGATTAGGTTATGCTTCTTTCGCTGCTTTGGACATCCAGTGATGTTTCTGTACGTTTATCATTTGATTTTGGGATTATTTTACGTGACATTAGCATTGTTAATATAGGGAAATAAATATTCGAACTTTTACTAAAAGGTGTGGTTATTTATGACTGAAAGGTCATGGTGTGTGACAATTACTGACCCCAATTGATTACTAGTGCTATTGATTGTGATTGATTATTATTGATTGATTATTGATTATTGATTTACGTGTACTGGAGATATGGTGGGAACATCTTAAATGCGAGTCAAAAGGTTCATCGACCTATTCGCGACCCCTTGCAAGTTTACTTATTAAGGTCAGATGCACTAACAGAGATGGTAGCAGACTGATGGTTTGTCTCCTTAACAGCCCATCATAGATGTCCGGTACAGGTTTGTCTCCTTAAGAGGTTCACAGAAATAACAACAGCTCGATGGTCTTTCTCCTTAATAAACTGTCATAAGTGTTTACAGAGACGGTAGCAGAAAGACATAAAGATCAAGGGAGATGGTTGTAGCTTGATGATTTGGTCTTTTGAGAGTTCAATATTACTGAGATTTGCATTTATTTTTCAACGACACAAATTAGAAAGAAAAGTTTTCCCTAAGTCCTGAAATGACTGTCCCAGAATCTTGCAGCCTGCCAATGGTTGTTTGAGGATGTTCTTGGCGTTCTAGTGATAGTGTGAATGAAGTAGGTTTTGTGCTTGCACAGCTTATGAAAATCGCAGGTGAATTGTGATGTTTGTGAGGGTTTAGGGAGTTTTCCTACTCCAAATGAAGTTGAAGAAGGAGTGTACGTACTCCGCAGTGTGAGAGCAGGGAAATCGTCGAACTTCACATGTGTGGCGCTTTGTGCCCCAAAAATTGTCCACATGGTTGTTGAGGTATGGGCCCTGCGTGGTCTAAGACTCCAGAGTATTTTTAAAAGTGTATGAGACACTTGGTTTTATGTTGTAATTTGTCTGGTTTAGTAGGTTGATCGGGCGTGGTCGACAAGTCTGAGTGTGAGTCAAAGTGAGTGAAAGAGAATTTAGACAGAGATCTGGCGAGTCTTGTGTGCACCAGGACAAAAGACCCACTGATCATTTGAGAGTAAAATTTGTGGGTCAAATTTTGTTTGCGAATCAGGGAAGCTGAGAAAGAAGGAGTAGCTGTAAATGCGGGAAGAGCCGTCAGTGAAAAATCCATACATTTTCTGAAGCAATTGTGTCACCTTTCCTGTAGTAAACCAGCAGATTTGTTTTTTGATTTTGGGTTGAGTGCTCACAAATTTTTGCATTAGTTTTGTGTGAATCATAGTTTGGGAGGATACGCCGCAAGACTTTGTCAGCCACAGTACGTGTGAGTGTGACGTTATTGGAGCTGCGCTGGGATAGGTTGGTTAGTGAGAAGGGTCGCCCATGGATTGGCAGCCGTCCATGAGGCAAAATTGGTTGAGAAGGTGGGTGAAGAGAATTCTGGGATTAAAAGTCATTTCCTGATTTGATTTTGAATAATATAAAGGTCGAAAAGATGAAATTTTTCAAGGCTCTAAAGAGTGCTTTAAGGGGAGAAACGTACATTACAGCGAATATAGGCGAGGCTACACTGCCAGAAGGTACACCAGCTTACGTTGTAATGGAAGAGAAGGGTGTTGCGCCATGTCTTTGGCTAAAGCAATGGTGCAAAGTGACAGAGAAAGATGGAAACTTAGCATTTCCTACAAATGGGATGTTCAACTTGAGGGTTTTAGAGTATTTGAAGAGGGTACTGTATGATTTAAAGCCCCCTCCAAGACTAGCACAATTTGAGGCATTAGCAATCTGGGAGCTAGTAGCCAGACAGCAACAGCAACAGAAATTCGAGAGGAGAATAAGAAAGGCAGAAAAGACATTAACAGATGCTAGGTGGGACAGTGTTAAGAGAATTTGGAGAAATTAGACTTTGCACAGAATTCAATTATTTCCGGCGATTACGCAAGACAATGAGAAGGAAGAAAGGAAAGCTACTTGAAAGACTAACAGAAGCCCCTCCGAGAGCTGGGAGGCTAGAAAGTCTTCAACAGTGGAGGAAGAATGAGATGATGATGAATTTATTTAACAGTTTTTGAGAAATCGTCCACCTCCATATGCAGCAGATGAGAGTGATCCGAGCACCAGTGCTGATCCTTCAGCTCCGACACAGGTTAATGGGGCAGTGAGTACTGTGCATGTTAATGCTAGCCTGACACAGAGTATGATGCAGGGCAGTCTTGAGGCGTCTACTTCTCCAGTAGTACAAAATCAGGTGCAACCACCACAGGTTCAGAGAATTTACCTTGATGTATCCTTCATGGAAACAGCTACAAACTAAATGGTGCCTACGGAACAGGTTATCCCGAGACCGAATTTGATTTAAGACAGAACCAACTCCGCTTTTACTGCCTCAAGCACAGGCACAAGTTATGCCCAGATTCACTCTGTAACAGGGACACAGTCAAACATGTCTTCTATGATGAATCAGGACATGGGAGTCACTCTCCCACAGAACTTACATACCAGACAAACCCCAGATGCCAGATCTCTACCTATTATTGGTGGTCGGGCAGTACCCTTATTTGCACAGAAGAAACCCAGTGGATGTGAACAGGGTGTCAGGACACAGAATGCAATGGGGGGAGGACATAACAAAAATACTCGAGAAGTCTCTCCTGTGGGACAGACGTTTGACGGATCAAGATCACTGCTAGACCTTAGTCCATTAGGAGTACTTCCAGATACCATGATAGGGTCAAACATTAACCAGAGCTTGAAAATGCTGACACCACAGAACGTAAATGCAGTTGCACAGCAGGTAACACCTGTCCAAGCCAGCAACTTCTCGCTGAAAGGTTTGACTGCTCAGCAGTTGACTGAATGGTTAGACAAGCTGAATACCCCACAGAGTGCTCCTAAGGGAGAGGAATGTTTGAACTACGCTAGGCTAAGCATGGAAGTGGGTGAGCTCATTGAGGGAACTATGGGTGTGAACAGGTTAGAATCCTACACAGAAGCAGAGTTGAGATATCTGTGCCCGAAGATTATAAGGGAAGTGAGCAAGGTGCATCATTAGCTAGCAGACCTGGCAGAGAAGTACGGCATAGAAATAGATAAAACAAAGCATTTGAAAAGGAGTTACAGATTAGATTTCGAGACTAAAGATTTTGGACACACAAGATCTGCCGGAATGAAGGCACACCTTAGAGAATTACTTCAAAGTGCCCAGACCTGGGGATCATTAGACAAATGGGAAGGCAGATGGGTAAACAAAAGAGTCAAAAGGGAAAGGGATTCTGTGGAGCTGACTGCAAATGAGCAGCAAGGTCATGATCCAGTGAAGATTTTACCAATGAGAGAGATTCCAGGCAGGCATTTTGTTCATGTCCCTTGGAGTAGAAGTGATATTCTATCATTTACAAATGATTATCCAAAATTGAGGGAGAAGCCAGTAGATTGGTACCAGCAGTCAGATAGGTTTGTAAAACTTGCAAAGTGCCTGTGGGAGGACCTGAACGCCTTACTAGAGATAGTAGTCCCAGCTGATCTGTGGATAGAGTATAAGAGGACTGCAAATTGGCCAACAAGAGAACCAGAGAGAGATAAAATTAGTGGCGCACTATAAGATGATTGAATTTTTTTAAACGAGAATTTCGCCGAAGAATATTGATTGGCAGAGAATTGACAGGACAGCTCAAGAAGCAAAGGAGTTGATACATGCGTATTATGAGAGATTGTTACAGGCGTACAAGCATTACAGTGGTACAGAGACAATTGAGGCGAAGGACATGATCCATTTTGTGTTCAGATTTGTGGAAGGATTGAGACCTGAAATTAACCAGATGATTAAGAGTCATTTGATTTGCTGGCAGACAAATCTGATTGATGAGGTGTTACAGTATGCAAAATACTGTTGTGATGAAATTGAGTTGAAGCAGAGAAAGCTAAAAGAAAAGGCGATGGTGATGCAGATTAAAGCTGCCCAGACAGGAATGCAAGGGAATTTTTTCACAACAGCTACCACAGCAACAGCAGGGAAACATCTTTTTCAGCCCCAGATGAGAGGTAGAGGTCGCAGAGGTAATGTGAACCGCGGTCCTGACTTGGGTACTGTAGTGGTTCAGAATGATGTGCAGGAAATGAAAAAAATGATTGTCTTGTCACACTTGCGGAGCCGTCGGGCATTGTAAACGGGAGTGTCCGATGTTGGTGCAGAAAGGTGTTGTTCAGCAAACTAATGATGTCAATTAATTCCAGAACATGAGAGGACCGAGAATGAGAGGTCCTAATCTAAATTTTTCAAATAATGTGAATCAAGTGCAGAATTTTCAACCCATGCAGCAGGTGCAAATGCCATGTGTACAAATGACACAGTTGCAGCCACTGCAGTAGCAGGTTCCCGTGGTACCTAGACAGCAAATTCAATTACCTCAAGCCCCAATGGAACAGCAGCAAATTATGCTTTTTCAACAGGTCAGAGGTCAGAAGCTTAACCAAAGTAATAATACAGTACACCAATTCCGTTACACAGTGAGAATGGAATAAACAATGATTGAGTGAGCGAAAGTTAAGATGAGGAGCCATGTGTGCTTGCAACCTCCTTAGAGGTAGATCAGAGTGGTCCCTAGGTGAAGGGTAAAGTCCTGGGTCACAGAGTTTAATTTTTGATTGACACTGGAGCTACACGCTCTACAGTAAGATCAATTGAAGTTCCGAATTTGCCCCCTTCAGGTAAAACAATTCAAATTGTAGGAGTAGCGAATAAGTATATGACTAACCCGATTACAGAACAGGTTCAGGCTAAAATTGGCAACTTACAAGGATTGCACAAATTCATAGTCTGTGATTCAAGTCCAGTATCCCTACTGGGAAGAGATTTGCTGTGTAAAACAAGATGCTCGATTACTTGTTCAAATGATGGAATAGAGATTCAAACGAATAACGATGATGAACATGACCAAGCCCCAGAAACAGAATGTGAGACAATAAATGAGGAATACCCTCTTTTTTCCAGTATTCACAGTGAAGGAGAATCAACCTGATTTACAGGGAATGGTTAAAGAGAAGGTGTGGGATCTGACAGGAAAAGAGATAGGTCTAGTAAAGGGAGTTGAGCCAGTTAAAGTTACTATAAAGCCAAATGCTATTTTTCCTCAAATTCCCCAGTACCACATGCCGCAAGATGTCCTAATGAAGGTTCCCCAAATAATTGCAGACTTTGTGAAACAAGGGGTTTTGAAGGACGTATTGAGCAGCTCATGTATTTCACCAATAATGTGTTTGAAAAAGCACTGTGGGAAAGTTTGAACTGTCCAGGATCTGAGAAAAATAAAGGACATTGTGGTCAAATGTTGTTCCATGGTGCCAAATCCAACTGTGATTATGTTTCAGATTCCATGTGATGCTGAGTGGTTCACCGTCATTGACTTGTCACAAGCCTTCTTTTCTGTGCCTCTTCATGAGGACAGCCAATTTCTCTTTTGTTTGACATTTTTGGACCAAGTTTACTGTTGGTGTCGAATTCCTCAAGGGTTTTCAGAGTCACCTTCCATATTCAATCAGATCTTGAAAAATAATTTTGAGTAGTTGGAATTGACTTTCCAATCAACCTTGGTGCAGTACATTGATGACTTGCTGATTGCGTCCAAAACAAGGGACGAGTGCAAGTATGACACGATTGCTTTGATGAACCATTTGGGAAAGAATGGTCATAAAGTGCCCCCGCTTAAATTGTAATATTGTCAGAAAGAAGTGACATACTTGGGTCATCGGACTGAGAAGGGATCGAGAAAGATAGCCAGAGAAAGGGTTACCACCATATTGCAGATGAACCCCACGACCACACAGAGAGATGTCAGGATGTTTCTTGGGATGGTAGGCTATTGTCTCCAATGGATTCCTCATTTTTCAGTCATTTCAAGACCACTGCAGAAGCTCACTCACAAGGAAGTCACTGATCCCATAGTGCTAGACCAAGCTGGAATTAAAGCGTTCACTAAATTGAGAGAGAGTCTGTGCAAAGCTCCAGCTTTAGGTATGCCTGACTGCACAAAACCTTTAACATTGTTTTGTCATGAGCGTGATGCATGTTCTTTGTCTGTCTTGGCGCAGGTCCATGGAGGTGTACACCCCCCAGTAGCATATTTTTCAGATACTTTGGACCCAGTTACAGCAGCCTTACCAGGTTGTTTGTCTGCAGTTGCAGCGGTTGGACAAAGCCTTACACAGTGTGATGCAATTATGATGGGATATCCCTTGACTATAATGGTCCCTCACTCTATTCAGATCCTACTTACAAAGATGAAAACCCAATATTTTACTGGTGCAAGATTTACCAAATATGAAACAAGTATTTTAGGGTCACCCAATGTGTCACTGAAAAGATGTACAGTACTGAACCCGGCAACCTTGCTTCCAAATGAAAATGTTGAAATTGAAAAATTGGAAGATGTTGAGCATAATTGTCTTGAAGTAACTGACTTGTGCACAAAATCAAGACCTGACATTAGAGACAGTCGACTGGAAGAGAATGTCCAAATTATCTTTGTTGATGGGTCTTGTCAAAGAGACAATACAGGGACACTGAGAGCAGGATATGCTGTGTGCACAATTACTAGTATCCAGGAAGCTTCTTGGCTTCAAGTAGTGTATTCTGCCCAAGTACCGCAACTGGTAGCCCTTACTAGAGCATACCATGTTTCTGCCCAAACAAAGGTTACCATCTAGATAGATAGCCAGTATGGATTTGGAATAGTCCATGATTTTGGCCAGTTGTAGTCACAGAGAGGTTTCATGACCTCTTCTGGTTCACCGGTGAGAAATGGTGAGAGAATTAAAGATCTGTTGCATGCTATTCAAATGCCTGAAAAGAGTGATGTGGTGAAATGCAGTGCACATCTGAAGTCTCAGAACTTTGTGTCATTGGGAAATGACAATGCGGATCAAGTCGCAAGGTTTTGCTCATCGAACTGTATATCGTTCAAGGATAAGTGGGACCTGTTACTCGAAGAAGATGAAACATGTCCAAGTTTTGAATTGAATCTAATTGATACGTTGGAAGAATTGAAGTTGTTGCAGAATAATGTTGACAGGGAGGAAAAACGTTCATGGAACAAAATGAAATGTGTACAGCGACAAGATGAATTGTGGGTTTCAGAAGAGGGTCAATTAGTTTTGCCAAATAGTCTGTTGCCTCAAATGGCTAGGTATTATCATGGTCAGGCACATGTTGGGAGGGACGCCATGATTCATTTGTTGAAGCACGATTAATTCAATCTAAGGTTTAAACATGTCGCTGAAGCAGTTTGCCATTGTTGCGTCATTTGCCAGCAAATGAACGCAGGGAAAGGGACAGTGGTTAATTTAAGCCACATTGGAAGAGCAGGATGTCCATTCAGCAGAATGCAGATGGATTTTATTGAAATGCCTGTGTGTGGAGGTTTGAAATATGTGTTGGTGTTTGTTTGCATTTTTTGTCACTGGATTGAAGATTACCCTACACGAAGAAATGACATCCTCATGGCAGCGAAACTACTGCTTAGGGAACTGATACCATGTTTCTGGTTTCCGATCTCTTTAGAATCAGATAGGGGAAGCCACTTCAACATTGAAGTAATTAAATTACTGTGTGCAGCATTGAACATTGAGCAGAAGTTGCATTGTAATTACTGCCCTGATGCATCAGGACTAGTGGAACAAATGAATTGTAAGTTGAAGTCAAGAGTTGGAAAGATGTGTGCGTCCATGAATCTGCAATGGCTAGACACGCTGCCTTTAGTTCTGATGACAATGAGAAACACACCCAACAGGAAGACAGAATTGTCACTGCACGAGATCCTTATGGGCCGAACCATGAGGTTGCCAGCGGTACCTGCAAATGCACTTGTCAACCTTACAGATGATATGGTGTTGGACTACTGCAAAGGTCTGGCTGATGTGGTTTGCTCTTTCTCTCAGCAGGTGGAAGCCATCACACTGCCACTGATCCATAACCCAGGGCACAATCAAGAGGCCGGTGACTGGGTTGTGGTCCGGAAACACGTGAGGAAAACGTGTTTGTAGCCTCGTTGGAAAGAACCTTTCCAATTAGTTCTGACAACTGCCACAGCTGTAACGTGCACTGGAGTTCCAAACTGGATCCATGGCAGTCACATGAAAAAGGTGACATTGCCCGACTAATGAAGAAACAGAGTTGTTGAAAGTACCAACAACAGCAAAACAAGTCTCAGGGCCGGAAGGAGAACAAAGGGGAACTAAAACCAGATCTGAGCCCGTTAAGGACGGTTCAGTCACTCCTGAGAGAGACGAAGGAGAAGACCTCCAGGAAGGTGATGGTGAGCCTATCTCAAATTGAGGCAGCAGAAGAGCCTGGTCAGAGGAGGGCTTTCCCAGAAGCAGACAATTTTGAGGGGCACACAGAGCAATTGCCAGACCCCAAGGGGAAAGGAGTTGAGGATGTTCAAAGTCACTGTGATCTGACTCCTCTTGAACCAGTTGCAGGTCCGTCAAGAGAAGACACCATAGAGCAAGGAGATGTTTCAAGTTCAACACTTAAAAGAACACTGACCAAAAACCCACTGAAAGGAAGTAAGTGGCCGGAGTCACAAGCAAAGAGAAAATAAGTGGTGTGAAAGAACAATTGAAGAGGAAGTGGATACAACAAGGAGAGAAGATCTAATTGAATGGTGATCGAAAGTTGAAAAGAAAGAGAATAGCAAGTTGAAGATATGCAGGTCCTCAATGGGCGTATGCAACTACAAGTGAATGGCAGAAATAATTTTTGTCTTTTTGTTTTGATAGAGACATTCCAGGTCAATATTTTGGCACTTGAATGAAGCTGATGAACTGAACTGTTGAAACAATCTGAGAAAAGTTATGAGAAAAAATCTGTTGAAAGTAACCGGGAAAAGACTTTGATAACCTGATTTGACTTTTTTTTTTAAACCTGATTTTGACAGGCTGCTTACTGATTTTTGACAAGAGATCTTGGAAGAAAGACTGAAAGATGTAAATAAATTCTGAAAGAAGAATTTGTTTTGCTTTGATTTTTTGCTGCAGTTTTCTAAATTTCTCTTCTGCTTTCTGATTCTTTACAGATCATGAGTGACATTAGCCAGCAGGGTAGGAAAAATAGTGTAGGAGGCTGGACTGGCTTGTAGTGAGTACCAAGGGGTACTAGCACCTTGCACCAGGCCCAGTTATCCCTTATTAGTGTATAGGGTGTCTAGCAGCTTAGGCTGATAGATAATGGTAGCTTAGCAGAGCAGCTTAGGCTGAACTAGGAGACGTGTGAAGCTACTACAGTACCACTTAGTGTCATATGCACAATATCATAAGAAAACACAATACACAGTTATACTAAAAATAAAGGTACTTTATTTTTATGACAATATGCCAAAGTATCTTAGAGTGTACCCTCAGTGAGAGGATAGGAAATATACACAAGATATATATACACAATAGCAAAAATATGCAGTATAGTCTTAGAAAACAGTGCAAACAATGTATAGTTACAATAGGATGCAATGGGGAAACATAGGGATAGGGGCAACACAAACCATATACTCCAAAAGTGGAATGCGAACCACAAATGGACCCCAAACCTATGTGACCTTGTAGAGGGTCGCTGGGACTATTAGAAAATAGTGAGAGTTAGAAAAATAACCCTCCCCAAGACCCTGAAAAGTGAGTGCAAAGTGCACTAAAGTTCCCCTAAGGACAAAGAAGTCGTGTTAGAGGAATAATGCAGGAAAGACACAAACCAGCAATGCAACAACTGTGGATTTCCAATCTAGGGTACCTGTGGAAAAAGGGGACCAAGTCCAAAAGTCACAAGCAAGTCGGAGATGGGCAGATGCCCAGGAAATGCCAGCTGCGGGTGCAAAGAAGCTTCTACTGGACAGAAGAAGCTGAGATTTCTGCAGGAACGAAAAGGGCTAGAGACTTCCCCTTTGGTGGACGGATCCCTCTCGCCTTGGAGAGTCGTTCAAAAGTGATTTCCCGCCGGAAGGACGCCAACAAGCCTTGCTAGTCGCAAATCGTGTGTTTGACGTTTTTGGACGCTGCTGGGGCCCAGGAGGGACCAGGAGGTCGCAAATTGGACCTGAAAAGAGAGGGGACGTCGAGCAAGACAAAGAGCTCTCACTGAAGCAGGTAGCACCAGGAGAAGTGCCAGAAACAGGCACTACGAGGATGCGTTAAACGGTGCTCGCCGAAGTTGCACAAAGGAGTCCCACGTCGCCGGAGACCAACTTAGAAAGTCGTGCAATGCAGGTTAGAGTGCCGTGGACCCAGGCTTGGCTGTGCACAAAGGATGTCCGCCGGAAGTGCACAGGGGGCGGAGTAGCTGCAAAGTCGCGGTTCCCAGCAATGCAGCCCAGCGAGGTGAGGCAAGGACTTACCTCCACCAAACTTGGGCTGAAGAGTCACTGGACTGTGGGGGTCACTTGGACAGAGTCGCTGGATTCGAGGGACCTCGCTCGTCGTGCTGAGAGGAGACCCAAGGGACCGGTCATGCAGCTTTTTGGTGCCTGCGGTTGCAGGGGGAAGATTCCGTCGACCCACGGGAGATTTCTTCGGAGCTTCTGGTGCAGAGAGGAGGCAGGCTACCCCCACAGCATGCACAAGCAGGAAAACAGTCGAGAAGGCGGCAGGATCAGCGTTACAGAGTTGCAGTAGTCGTCTTTGCTACTATGTTGCAGGTTTGCAGGCTTCCAGCGCGGTCAGCAGTCGGTTCCTTATCAGAAGGTGAAGAGAGAGATGCAGAGGAACTCGGATGAGCTCTTGCATTCGTTATCTAAAGTTTCCCCAGAGACAGAGACCCTAAATAGCCAGAAAAGAGGGTTTGGCTACCTATGAGAGAGGATAGGCTACTAACACCTGAAGGAGCCTATCAGCAGGAGTCTCTGACGTCACCTGGTGGCACTGGCCACTCAGAGCAGTCCAGTGTGCCAGCAGCACCTCTGTTTCCAAGATGGCAGAGGTCTGGAGCACACTGGAGGAGCTCTGGACACCTCCCAGGGGAGGTGCAGGTCAGGGGAGTGGTCACTCCCCTTTCCTTTGTCCAGTTTCACGCCAGAGCAGGGGCTAAGGGGTCCCTGAACCGGTGTAGACTGGCTTATGCAGAATTGGGCACCCTCATACATTGTTTGAGTCGTAGCTGCTGATCTGAAAGGAGTAGGAAGGTCATATTTAGTGTGGCCCGAATGGTAATACAAAATCCTGCTGACTGGTGAAGTTGGATTTAATATTACTATTTTAGAAATGCCACTTTTAGAACGTGAGCATTTCTCTGCACTTAAATCTTTCTTTGCCCTACAAGCCACATCTGGCTGGGTTTAGTTGACAGCTCCTTGTGCATTCACACAGACACACCCCAAATAGAGGATACTCAGCTTCACTTGCATACATCTGCATTTTGAATGGGTCTTCCTAGGCTGGGATGGTGGAGGGCCTGCTCTCACACAAAGGACTGCCACACCCCCTACTGGGACCCTGGCAGACAGGATTGAACTGAAAGTGGACCTGGTGCACTTCTAAGCCACTCTTTGAAGTCTCCCCCACTTCAAAGGCACATTTGGGTATAAAAACAGGGCCTCTGCCCTACCACCTCAGACACTTCCTGGAGAAGAAACCAGAACCTGCACCATGACAAGAAGAACTGCCTGGCTGCCTAAAGGACTCACCTGACTGCTTTCTGAAGAGGACTGCTGCCTTGCTGTTGCCCTGCTGTCTTGCTGCTCTCTTGCTTTGCTGCAGAAGTGCTCTCCAATGACTTGGATAAAGCTTGCCTCCTGTTCTCTGAAGTCTCAGGACCAAAAAGACTTCTCTCCTGCAGCTGAAATCCCCGTGTGGCGAAAATTTGATGCACCGCCTGCCAAGAACAATGCACAGCCTGCTTGCAGTGAAAATTTCACTGCATGCCGAGTCCGGAATGATGCCACCCGACTTCGCGACAGAAGATCGACGCAGCACCAGCGGCGCGACCCAAACATCAACGCACAGCCCTACTGGATCGACGCAAGCCGACTCAGAACAACGCCGCCCGACTTCCTGAGAGGAATCGACGCATCACCTGCCGTGCGGAAGAAAATTCCACGCATTGCCTACCGGAATCGACGCAGCCGCTGTGACTTCGCTCCGCAAGCCCAGGATTCCATGCATAGTCCCTGGGGCGTCTGAAAACCCTGCAACCCGAAGAGGATCCAAGTCCGCGTGCGAAGGGGCGAAACCGAAGCACACTCAGTGTTTTCCACGCATCTCCTCCTCTGCGGTCCCTTGCGAGGATTTTTCAACGCAAACCAGGTACTTTGCCCTGCAAGAGACACTTGTTGTTTCTAAGATAACTTAAGACACTTTTTATTGCTCTTACAGTAATCTTTTAACTCTAAAGACACTTGATATCACTTTCAGTGATATCCCTACATTTGCTTATTTCATCTTTAATCGTTTTGACCTGCATTTATCCAGAGAAATATTATATATTTTTCTAAACACTGTGTGGTGTATTTTTGTGGTGTTATATTATGGTATTACATGATTTACTGCACAAATACTTTATACATTGCCTTCTAAGTTAAGCCTGACTGCTCAGTGCCAAGCTACCAGAGGGTGGGCACAGGATAATTTGGATTGTGTGTGACTTACCCTGACTAGAGTGAGGGTCCTTGCTTGGACAGGGGGTAACCTGACTGCCAACCAAAGACCCCAATTCTAACATGTGTGTACATAGATTATTTCGTCACTTGAAGAAGGGGTTACTTATCATAGTTTGCCATTACCATATGGGATAAGTTGGAGTCTGTTACTAACAAGATTCTATAACCAGGAGTACATGCAGTATTTTTACTCAAACTATAACATTATGTTTTCATTTGTCCCTGTATTTAGGTATTTGAGTAGAGTAGCTAAGGATAATGACATAGTATTAGTTAGGGGTTTCTTTGAACCGACATTAACATTTGGCACAGATTATGCTCACCGCAACAACCTGATATGCGTGCGTACACCTTTATAGAAGAGCTTCTTAGATCACACAAATGACAGGAGAAAGGCATTGAAGGAGAAGTTAGAAAAAGGCTTAGAGAGAAAGACTTACAAGAATGATTATGCTTTTAGTGAAATTAAAACACAAGGGAAATTAGCTCTAGATGCGCAACACATAGGGAGTCTTTGTATATATAGGCCTAAATCATGCACTGACACTTTTTTTGTCGGAATGAGTGAATGTAGACATGTGCTTTTGTTTCAGAGTAAATGGACATGTATGTTGAATGGACAGGATCCGGTGATTTCCGGGATATATTACATCTGTAGTCCTAATGCTTATTACCGTCTTCCAAGAGGATGGTATGGGACGTGGTATTTGGGAATAGTTTTCCTAAAGATTTTTCAAATGGATGACTTAAAGAAGTTTCCGAAAATGGCTGAATTACATCATATGAGACAGAGGAGAGAGTCTCCTTCTGTTATAGTGGGAGATATATTTGGAGCAATAATTCCTTCAGTGGGGGGGTTGTTCTGAAATTGATAAAGATTCAAAAGTTGTCTACTATTGTGTATAACATGCTGACAAACTTTTCAGGAGCCATACTCCTGATAGATACTGAATTATCTGCTGAAAGAGCTATGGCTCTTCAGAATCGCCTTGCTTTAGACATTCTTTTAGCTAAGGATTGCAGAGTTGTAGAATGCTTAATTCTAGGCATTGCTGTTCGTTCATTCCTGATAATAAAGAAATTAGAGGCCTACTTACTAACCTGAGTAATGAACTTGCTGATTTGAAAGAATTGAAAGAACAAGGTGTTTGGGAGAAAGTTGGTAAAGGTTTTGCTTCAGTGGGACATTGGCTCCGCAACATTGGGAAAGGTTGAAAATTATACAGGGGATATTATTTGTCATGGTTTGCCTAATTGGAATATGGGGAATATGTAAAGTGTGTAAAAGAATACAATTGGAAAAGACGAAGAATAATCAGAGGAGGGAAGAAAAGAAATGAGAAAAATTGCTTAGGGAAAATTTGAAAAGGGAAGAAGGATTTGAAGGGATTGATATAATCAAATTGTAGCTGATGCAAAAATTTGTGAGTGGTAGTTTAGTGTGATGACAAATTTAGTCATCAGAGGAGGGATTGCTAAAGCAGGTGTTTTAATAAAAATATTAATGAATATTCATGTATTCTGAGTAATGGTTTTGCGTAGAAAATGTAATAATATAGAGAAAAATAATGCACACATTTGAAAATGTGTCCACGTGAGTGGCCGCCAATGTTCACGAAGTATACAATCAATGGCTTATTAATATGAAATATGGAGCTTATGTTTGACTAATGTAGTAATACATCATATTCAGGGTTATGTATTATGTATTAGTTTTATTAACTGTAGGCCTCAATTTAGCGGAGGTTCTGGCCTAGTTGCACGGCCTCATGTCAAGCTGCATTAGCGGAGGTTTCTGGCCTTGTTGCATGGCCTCATGTCAAGCTGTATTTCGAAACTGATTTTATAAAATGTTTGCTTAGAGATTTGAATTGTGCTTTTCCACTGTGCTGACCAAATGTGCTCATAGCTAAAAGTCTTTCTAATGAGAACTGCTTGCTAGAAGATGGTGTTCTTGTAAAATGTAACATTATAAGTGTAATATGAGTAAGACTGAGTTTCTTAGGAGGAGAACAATGAAGATACTGACTGGAGTATAATCTGCAACAATATTGTTACCAGACGAGCCAATTGATGAGTACATTACATGTGGAGCCAATCAGCGACATGTGAACCGAGTACTAGTAGAAATTATAGATTTGATATTTTAGTTTTATTGGACAAAGTGTGAACATGCGACCGCTTGACCAAGAGGGACTTGGGAAGTAGTTTTAGGCAATCTATCTTAGCTGGACTGCACTGATGGAAGACAGCGCATTTGCCCATTTTCTTTTTGCCGAAAGGCCGTTACTTTCCTGTGCGTCTTGACAATAGACATGCCTAACTTTACTGCTTAAAGACTTTGCCCTCATTTCTACATCAGCGGTCTTTTGGAAAGACCACGAGGTACTGCTGCGCTGAAGACCGCCAATGCAGGCAGTTTTACGCGCAGCGGATGATGACTGCTGGCAGCCCTCCGTCCTTTTTCAGATGGAGAGCCGCCAGCAGCCATACTGGCGGTCGGCGGGGAAGTGGAGGCTGCTCCACCTCCACCACCACGTCATCAGAACACCTCCCACCGAATCACGTACCATGATTCGGTGTGGCGGTGTTCTGGTGACGGAGTGCTGGCTTAGCAGGCCCCATTTATCCCGTCCCATCCCAGAGGATCACTGGACCAGGTAAAGTGATCGTCCATTAGGGGAGGGGGTGGGGGTGTTGTGTGTTGTGTGCGTGCATGGGGGTGTGCGTGTGAGTGTGTAGAGGGGGTGTGTGAGTGTGTGTATGCATGCTGGGGTGTTGTGTGTTTGGTAATGTGTGCATGTCTGTCTGTATGTTTGTGAATATGTGTGCGTGTATGACTGTGTGTATGTGTGTGTGTATGACTGTGTGTGTCAGTTAAAATGTTTGTCAGTATGTGTGCATGTATGTGTGGTGGTGTCTGTGTGCGTGAAAGGGGGTGTGTGTCGATGTTTGGGGTGGGTGGGGAGGGGGGTCCTGCCACCTTTGGGAGGTGGTAGGGGGTCAGGGGTGTGGGGGGAGGACGCAGGGGTGGGGGAGACCCTTATCAGTGCCCGGGAAGGAATTCCCGGGCACTGATAGTGCCTACCGCCATGGATTTTGTGGCAGTACAAAACCCCAAGAAATCCATGGTGGTATGCAGGGTCGTGATACCACCGGCGGTGTAGTGATGGCCGCTGGTCTGGAGACCGAAGTCTCCAGCGCAGCGGTCGTAACCACCCTGGCGGTCGGAGTGGAGAAATGGTGGTTTAGCATGGCGGTCACCGCCATGCTTCTAATGCCATTTTTTTTTTCGTCAGCCTGTTTGCGGTATTACAGCCAATTCTCCACCGACTGCCAGGGTTGTGATGAGGGCCTTTGTCTTTTCTGAACTTTGATGGTGAATCCTGATGCCTTGCTAACCGAACTCATGTCCTGATGATGAAGACTATCTTGTTGATCCATTTGAGAAAAGGTATATTATTACTGATGTGTTCTTAAGACTATTTGCTTTTTCTTTCTAGGTACCAACCACACTATTTTGATAGAGTCATACTTAGATGTTTTCCAAATTTGTGTTTACTAAATTGTTTTGCATGAATCCCAACATGCTGATGCTAATCTGGTGGTAGGATTTCTTACTAATTAAAGCCTGCTATAGGGAGTAACGTTTGATGTCTTTTCTCTGCTGAATCTAAATGTATGTGATATTGTTTGCGCAATTGTTCTTGTTATTAAGCTGCACTGTAACTTTAGAATGTGTAGTGGTTCAAGCTTTGATTAGGTTACTCCTTGGACAGCCAGTGATGTTTCTGTATGTTTATCATTTGATTTTGAGATTATCTTACCTGACATTAGCATTTTTAATTTAGGGAAATAAATATTCTAACTTTTACTAAAAGGTGTGGCTATTCATGACTGAAAGGTCATGGTGTGTGATAATTACTGACTCCAATGAATTACTAGTGCTATTGACAGTCTTTAATTATTATTGATATTGATTGATTATTGATTTACGTGTGCTGGAGTTATGGTGGGAACATCTTAAATGCGAGTCAAAAGGTTCATCGACCTATTTGCATCCTCTTGTTCCCAATGTAGACTTATGTTGTCATTTTGCCGGGGCATAGATCGGATGTATTGAACTGCCCTGACGGACATACAAACTGTCATATTTACAGATTTCTGTCTGCCTGTAGGAGATTGACAGCTCCTCTGAAGGCAACAACATTTTGCAGAGCAGACAAAATATTTCATGCAGCTGGACAGCAAACCTTTTGTTTTTCACAAAAACAAACTCCCAAAGTGGGAGTTTATTGTGTGAGTTTGTGTTTGTAAAAGAAAACAACTAATGACCTTGATGAACACTAACATCTGCAATGATGGCCGGTCATCAAAACTGTCTATAAATGTTTTCAGTTTTTCAAAAACAAACTCCCAAAGTGGGAGTTTGATTTTGAAAAATATAAAACTCCAATTACCCCACATCCTGGGAGTCCCTTACCACCAGGTTTTTCATGGAGGTGACAGACAAGAAAATATAGCATTTACACTGTCCTCCATAAATAGGGCAGACTGTATAAAATCCTTCCTTCAATGACCTCTACTGCGGGATGTTGGAGGAAGTCTTCTTCCAAAAGAGCCAACCAGAGCTCTATCAACAGAATACGTGAGGTCCATCTTACTCAAAATGAGGCATGCAGACCATCAGTTTTGGTGCACTGAGTGGCCATTACGTCTGCAATGGTGTAGCCTGTCAACCAAACCATAAATCATACTCTTTGTTTAAGGTTCATAAAGTACAATTTTCAATCCCTGAAACATGTTACAACATTTCCAACAGCCAAGGTGCGTACACACCTCCTATGTGAAAATGACCAGTGTGTGACATTTATATTAACAACTTTACAACTCTGAAGGCCTAAAGAGCCTGACAAACATTTGCAGCTTACATGGGAGGCACAAATTTAGAAATAAAAGTAAATTAATGAATTTGAAGGTCTTCAATGTCACCACCTAAAACATTACCAGCTGTAACTTGGTGCACTTTCTCTGGTCCATAAAAGGAAAACAAATATGTTCAAATGTCATCCTCAGTTACAGTTGTTTTTAAGTGAAACTGACATAAGATGGTAAAGTACCTGTAAGATTTTTACCACCAGGAGCAACCTCTGTTTAATACTTATTGGATGGAGGAACTATCAAGTGTTACATTGTCCAGATTTAATTTTTTCATATTTTTAAGCCTGTTCCTTTAACATAGTTGATCACTATCTCCAAAAAAGCAGGGAAACATTGGTTATGTGCTTTTCTTCATTTATCCTCAGTTTGCTGTGCACTATTTGCCTGCACCATATTTCCAGTTGGTTTTATGTTAGGCTGCAGAATGTAGCTGGCATAGTGTTTGATCATCCGAATTGGACCGATTTGTAGTTTCCTGGAGGATCTGACTGGGAACCATATCCCAAATACCAACAGCCGTGGCAAACATTGTCAGACCAGCCCTCATTGTGCATGTAGAGAGAGAGCGCAGCGAGCAAGCCTGACTGTAGCACGTTGGCGGATTCTTCCGCCAAGAATTGTTTGAAAAATGCAAATATGGTGCATATTACAACACATTTCCCATTATAGGACCTTGTCCAATCATTGACTGGTTGAAAATAGGTGATGTGGCTGCATGGTTGAAAGAATTAATAGTTGAATGGGCTAGGAGTGAGTCAATGAATTATTTCTAGAATGGCAGTGTTAGACATGGGGTCCTTGGTTGACACTCAAGTTACCCCCGTTCAAGCAAAGACCCTCACTCTAGTCAGGGTAAAAGAGAATCACCCTCATCTAACCCCTGCTTACCCCCTTGGTAGCTTGGCAGAGCAGTAGGCTTAGCTTCAGAGTGCTAGGTGTAAAGCTTTTGTACCAACAAAGTAACTTAATGAAAACACTACAAAATGACACAACACAGGTTCAGAAAAATAGGAAATATTTATCTAAACAAAACAAGACCAAAATGACAAAAATCCACAATACACCAATCAAGTTATCAATTAAACATCAAAATGAGTCTTTAAGTAGTTTTAAACACACGCTAGCGCTGCTAGCGTGAAAATGTACCTTGTGCGCATCAAAAATAACCCTGCACGGGTGGGTGTGCGTCAAAAAGGGCTTGCGATGCGTCAATCTCACTCTTGAGCGAGACCTTGCGAAGTTCCCCCTTTTGTTGAGTCGGCGTGCGTCGGTTCCTCTCTCCACAGGAGAGCGATACGTCAATTCGGTCTGCACACGGGTCCAGGCAGGCCTTGCGTTGTTTTTGCACGTACAATGATAGTTTGTGTCAGAAATCCAGCCGCACGACGATCTGAAAACCACGCAGCGCAGGTTGCGATCTCTCAGCCTCCGTCAGCGATGCTGCGTGTCATTTCTCCTGCTCCGTGCGTCGATTCTTCAGTCGCATTTCCGGCGAGCGTCGATTTTCAGCCACGGAGCCAGCGGTGCGTCGTTTCTTCAGCCGCAGATCAGAGTCACGCTGACCTTTTCCCCCGCACGGTGCTCTGTGCGTGGATTTCTTTCTTTTAGACTGCCAGCTTCTCTTTCAGGGTCCCAGGAACTGGATGGGCACCACAGGGCAGAGTAGGAGTCTCTCCAGAGACTCCAGGTGCTAGCAGAGAGAAGTCTTTGCTGTCCCTGAGACTTCAAACAACAGGAGGCAAGCTCTAAATCAAGCCCTTGGAGATTTCTTCTCAAGATGGAAGGCACACAAAGTCCAGTCTTTGCCCTCTTACTCTGGCAGAAGCAGCAACTGCAGGGTAGCTCCACAAAGCACAGTTACAGGCAGGGCAGCTCTTCTTCCTCAGCTCTTCAGCTCTTCTCCAGGCAGAGGCTCCGCTTGTTTCAGAAGTGTCTCTCACGTCTGTGGTTTTGGGTGCCCTTCTTAGACCCAATTTCTCCTTTAAAGTAGGCCTACTTCAAAGTAAAGTCTCTTTTGAATGCAAAATCCTGCCTTGCCTAGGCCAGGGCCCAGACACTCACCAGGGGGTCGGAGACTGCGTTGTGTGAGGGCAGGCACAGCCCTTTCAGGTGTGAGTGACCACTCCTTCCCCTCCCTCCTTGCACAGATGGATCATCAGGATATGCAGGCTACACCCCAGCTCCCTTTGTGTCACTGTCTAGTGTGAGGTGCAACCAGCCCAACTGTCAAACGGACCCAGACAGGGAATCCACAAACAGGCAGAGTCATAGAAATGGTATAAGCAAGAAAATTCTCACTTTCTAAAAGTGGCATTTTCAAACACACAATCTTAAAATCAACTTTACTAAAAGATGTATTTTTAAACTGTGAGCTCAGAGACCCCAAACTCCACATGTCCATCCGCTCCCAAAGGGAATCTACACTTTAATCATATTTAAAGGTAGCCCCCATGTTAACCTATGAGAGGGACAGGCCTTGCAACAGTGAAAAACGAATTTAGCAATATTTCACTGTCAGGACATATAAAACACATTACTATATGTCCTACCTTAACCATACACTGCACACTGACCTTGGGGCCACCTAGGGCCTACCTTAGGGGTGTCTGACATGTAAGAAAATGGAAGGTTTAGGCGTGGCAAGTGGGTACACTTGCCAAGTCGAATTTACAGTTAAAAACTGAAAATACAGACACTGCAGTGGCAGGTCGGAGACATGATTACAGAGCTACTTAGGTGGGTGGCACAACCAGTGCTGCAGGCCCACTAGTAGCATTTGATTTACAGGCCATAGCACCTCTTGGGTACTTTACTAGGGACTTACTAGTAAGCCAAATATGCCAATCTTGAATAAACCAATTACATACACATTTTGTAAAGGAGCACTTGCACTTTAGCACTGGTTAGCAGTGGTAAAGTGCCCAGAGTAACAAAAGCAGCAAAATCAGAGTCCAACACACATCAACAACTTTGGGAACAGAGGCAAAAAGTTAAGGGAGACCACGCCAAGAATGAAAAGTCTAACAGGCATTGAATAAAGACTTTTAGCGACGTGGAGCAATGGTCTCAATGCACAGACCAAATGTGAGCGCTCTGTTTTGTTTTTTTCATTTTAACTTCTGCAATAAAACATCATCCTCCCCAAAACTACCACCACCTGTCCTTGTGAAACATGTGTAACCCAGATGTATTTAACACAATGCGCTGGTTGAGTACCTCAAAGGACTGAACACTAAACATTAAGCTTTGATTTAAAATGGTAAAGTGAAAAAGCTAGCCACGTAGTGGTGGCATTGCACAACAGAGAATCCAGGAAACATTGCATCATTGCTGGCTTCCACTTGAAAACATTGTGTGATTCTAACCTATTACGTTTATTCACAGTGCCTCCTTTTCTCTCTGAACCAAGCAAAAGTAGACTCCTTATCCCCTTCCACCTTAATACCTCAATATCGGTGTCACTTGTGACGACATTGAAAGAGACAGAAACCAAAGAAATGCAAAACAAATGCTCTTTTCCATTGTTTGTTTATAAATCATTGAAGTACTGCAGGAAGGAAACAAAGTCAGTGCTCAGCGAACATAATAGCCCTGCAAACAGTAAAACAGTAAACGGTCCTCATTTTGCCAGCTGACTGGGAAAATGCCTGGTGTATAGTAGAGCCAGTCGGTGCCTGGTTGTTTGGGCATCCAGATTCGAAGACCTGTGGTTTTTGGAATAAAATTAAGATGCCTTGATGTAGATTACTGAGGCGCATGGGTTAAAACACATCTAAAGCAGGTGTTGTAGGAAATACCATGGGAATTACAGTTGATTTAATTAAAAAAGCCATTAATTAGCTTGCCACCACAAACCTTATAAGGAAATCCACACACTTAACGTAGCACTAAGGCCCATATTTATACTTTTTTAGCGCTGCATTTGTGCAAAATTGGCGCAAACTTACAAAATACAATTGTATTTTGGAAGTTTGCGCTGCTTTTTCGTCAAAAATGACGCAAATGCGGCGCAAAAAAAGTATAAATATAGGCCTAAGTGGCTTCAAGCAATGATTATCAATGGTAAAAGCCTTAACATAGACCTATATGAAAAGCTAAACATTTTCCAATGGGAACGTTAGTAAATGTGTAAGTGTTGGAGTGGGCCTTTTTAATATGATTGGGGTAAAATGAAGTTACCTCTCACATGCAGACAACCTGATAAATATTGAGGTTTTGCTGTGGCTCATAAAGGTACCTTTGTGCCTACTAATTTAAATAAAACTCATTGATGAGGGTGCCAGAGGATCAAATGGGCTATATAGGAGCGACTGGGAAAAATCTTTAATTTAGCTGAGGCACTTGTAAAAGACCATAAAACATGTTTGACCAGTGCATGCTCAAACACCTCCTTCCACCATAATATGAAAACAGTATTCTTGAGGTGGCAATGTGTGACATTGTGCGTGTGTCCTCAATGCCCCCTAAGTGGGTGGGGACTGAGATCAACACTTATTGTTAACAAAGGCTTAATATCCCTCATTTCCAACTATTGGGCAGTTAGCCTTATTGATAGCTCTCAGAAGCTTTTTAGCCGGATCGTATTAGCTAGATTACTTGACTGGGTGTAGGATGTGGGCCTGTTGACTCCCTTACAAGGTGGGTGCAGGGCAGGGACTAGTACCATTGACCAAGTTTTCAGACTGCAACCATTTTACCATAGGGTGAGGACGACTTTATGAAGACATCGTTGACCTTCGGTCAGAATTTGACCTGGTACCAACAGAGGCCCTGTGGGGGGTAATGACTGACCTTGGAGTTACTAAATACCTTGTTGATGTTATTAGTAGGCTCCATTTAACAACTATGCACAGGTCAGATGTGGCTCCTTTGGTGTGTTGACAGCACCCATCCCAGTCACACAGGGCATAAGGCAAGGGTGTGTACTAGCCCGACCCTGTCTTTATTATACATCAATGACTTGGTGGTCCAACTAGAGTTGCGCAAGCATGGTGCCCCAAGCCTGGTCAATGGGAAAGGTCCCAGCGTTCTTGTTTGTGGATGACAACTTACTTGTCTCTAAATCCTTTAGGCGAAATTAAAATCTGCTAGACTTGTTTGTTGTCTTCAGCAGACAGGAGGGCTGGAGAATAACCTTTAAAAAAACAACTATATGGTATTGAATCCCTACCCTACGACTCAACCACTTTCAGTACTTAACAATGTTCCCCTGGAGAGAGTACGTACATTCCAATATCTAGGGTTCACGCTCACAGTGCAGATTGGCTGGTTGTCACCAATGGCGTAACGAAACTTGAGGGCGCCACCCTAAGAAGTACATGGAGGGGCCCCTCTCTAAATGTATTAAAGAGATCTCAGGCCAGGTTACTGTGTGAAGGGGACTCCCTGAAACTTGGGCCCCGCCTCTGCACCGCGGTGGTCTTTGTTATGTCAATGGTCGTCACAAATACAGAGGTGCCGACTTAGGTTAGAACACTGTACACGCAGGTATCATGAGCAATCTACATGGCTTCACTTTATGCCCAATATACTGACCCTCCAAATTTATAATTTACAAGCACTTGGGGGTCTTTATATGCTGGAGAAATTTGGGGGCATGAGAATGTAAGTGATATGGAGCTGGTGGAGAATCAATTTCTTTGACTCCTTACTAATCTCCCTGTTAGTACCCCACTCATTACCCTTCGGTTAGAACTAGTCTAGACACCCTTCACCCACAGACTAGGACTCAGCCCTGTGCTGTATTGATGGAGTTTCTGGGCCTCTGCAGATCTTATGCTCTATTGGATTGGCGTAGAGGAAATTTTAAAACAACCTGTGGCTGCTAGGATCCCATGATTTGGGTTCATTGAGCTTGGGTGAGAGAATCTTTGAATGATCCCAGAGACTGTATATAGAGTACCGAAGTTTCTTCTCAAGGTTTACTGGAGGTATGTTGATGGCAGATCAGCAGGAATGGAAGCATAGGCACACGTACAACAGCCTTCCTCGAGTTTAAAGATGCATGCTTTTTGGATGTGTATATGGATGAGACTGAGCCTCCACTAGCCAAGGCCCTATAGGATCTTGTCCCTTCGTAAAGTGACAGCCAAATGGCAACCTACCTATACAGAACTAGACATGACCTGTCCATATTGTCCTGAGGCAAAAGAATGTATTGAGCATGTTGTCTTTTTTGCCCTCATTATCATGTCCATAGGAGGAAGTGGATATTTCCACTTTGCGCACTATGGAGACTAGTGACTCTAGGACAGTGGCTAGGGCATTAAGAATTAATGCAACTCAGCCTATTTTATTTACGGTCTCCCACTAGACAAAAAAAAGGTAGCGTCTTGAATGCTGTGACGGTCTAAAACTGAGGTAGCATCATGAGATGTGTTATGAATAATACGATCAAATGATTTTTAGAGTTTGTGTTTGGGACTATATTGCAGACCTTACTTGTATCTATCAAAACAGGCTGCTATTGTGTACATTTTATGTGTACTACCCACCAAGATCCTAGAATTTTTAGCAGAGTTCATGTATCTTATCAATACAGTTTGTTTTATAGATAATGATTGTACTTTACTGATTATGCTGCTATTGCACATATTTCTTTTTTCAACACCATGCTGAAAGAATTTTTTTTTTGATGATTTCAAACAGATTTACTGTATTGATGTTTTATTTCTATGTGTTTTTATGGCAACCTTGCCGACTGAAGAATATTTGTGTCAGTAATGTGTGACCAGAATATTTGTGTATTTTTGCTCTGTGGCATTGGTTTTCCTGGTGATGTGTTCTGTTGTTTTTGTATTGCTGTCTTTTTATGCTGCATGATTGCTGTGTTATTTTGTTTTGTTGTACTGCAGTTTTGTGCCTAGTTCTGTTTTGACTGCTTTGTTCTGATGTGGCATCTTATGTTTTAATTATGGTGTTATCTTGCTTTATGTTTGCTATTGTATTATATTTGGTGGTTTCCCTTAGATATGCTTTGAAAGTTCCTCTGACAAGCAACCATGTACCACTGCCAAAGGTTATAAAATAGCTCTGCTCTAGCTGTTCAGCCACTTAAGGCACCAATGAGTTCAAAACCATAGCTGCTTCCAGTGCTCACTTAATGTGATACGTCTCCAATAGTCCACGTTTATTCCATGTTTGTTCCAGGCAGGTTTTAGGATACTAACCTGGCCCTTCAATTGGCCTCTTGCCATTCTGATGTTAATTTTTCTTCTAGCACTGCTCTTGAGAGTGCCTCAGATGGTTGTTTCGGGACTGTGAATACCTCAAATCACGAAGGCCTCAACAGGCTATTGCCTTTTGAACGGGCTCCATCACATCATATGACCATCCAATATACTTGTTTCTCACATGCTTCCTTTATCCAGACAGATACAGCATCTAGTAAAGACTGGCTTTTAGCTTCAAGGTGTTCCCTCTATATGTCTCTGTGTTTTTACTTGATACCAAAGCTGCAAGATCATAGGAGAAGGTCGGCATGCTGAATTCTATAGTTCCACTTGACAAGTTGAAACTAGGAGAGGAAACTCATGACAGTATGTGTGTCTGCTACTTGGATCATGGAGTCAGGGGTTACTTTTTTGGTCCAATGCAGTTTGTACCAGGGTTACAGGTTCTGTTTGCCATACAGAAAGGCACAGCCTTGATCCAATTGGTTCATGTTTTAAGCTTTTAGTGCATCAATCCTCACCTTTCCCTGAGATGGCTTACTTTGCGTGTTACTGTAGTGTGGCAGGTCAAAATCCCAAAAGAATTAGGGGCATAATTAAATGGCCCTAGCGCCATTCCAACACCACATAAGCATAATTTTTTTCATGCTAATGTGGAGTTAGAAGCCTAAAAAAGCTGCACCATATTTACAAAGTGGCGCAATACATGCATTGTACCGCTTTGTAACCCTTTGCGCTACATTATGCCTGCTTCAGGCATAAAGTATGCAAAGAGGGCATTCCCCTGTTATGGGTGCCAAACAAATGGCACAAAGAAATCTAAGAGATTTCATTGCGCCATTTTTTTGGCACGTTTAACTCCTGCTCAGAGCAGGCATCAAAAGGAGGCTTCCATTTCTTACAATGAGCCTCAGGCTGCTTTGCAGAAATAGTGTCAGAATTTTTTACGCTAATCCTGCAAAGCACCAGACTAGCGTCAAAAATTCAGACACTAGTCCCCTAACTACCGCCACGGTGCGCTGTATTTTAAATACGGCGCACACATGGTGGCGGTACAGGGTGTGCTAAGGGGCGCAAGAAAAGTGACGCTGCACTGTATGCAGCGCTACATTTCTTTAATATGCCCCTTAGTTTTATGGTTGCCAACGTCGCACCCTACTTTTTGTTACTTTTAAGGTAGAAGGCTTGAGGCCCTTCCTCCATGGTACATAATGGAATGTATTTGTATTACCTTTGTATGAGGAATGTAAGATCCTCGCCTGTAGCTTTTAAGGCGCTGTTTACGAGTTGCACGTTAAATTCCGAGGTATGCATAAACCCCTGTTTATGCACAGTTGAAATTACAAGTTTATAGGTATTTTGCATCCGATAATTATCTGATGCGTTAAATAACTTAACCTTTTTTAAAATTTTCGTAGGTCAAACCTGCAAAAATTTAACCGGTGAAAAGCAAACGGTATTTACTGTAGCATGCAGATTTTGGTACATCAAAACCAAAATCCGCTTGTTTTTCACCAAGAGTTGGTACTAGGGGGTATTTATCACCCTCGATAAACAACGTACACAGCTGTATCATTGTCACGCGTGACAAATGTCACCTATAGTTATAATCAGGTCCTATAGGTCCCAAGTGTCATTTTATTGCCTAGCAGAACACTGCTGGAAGTCAAGGGGATTTGACGGTCACCGGCAGTGCTGCTTTAATTACAATGCTTCAAACGTGTACCTGTTAACATGCTCAAGGACACCTTTCAGTATGTACTTGAAAATGGTCGCACGATATTACAACGAACATGATTACATAAGTGATCAAATGTTTGCGTAAAGCAGTCAATGGTTCTCTGACCGTTTATTGTGCCACTTTACAAAGGGAAGCAACGAACACCTGCAGTGAGAAGTAGAGGCATGTTGTGGGCACTAAAAATCTATTTGAAGATTCTATTTTAAAAGACCATTGTAATGCGTAATTCGTAAAACCGTCCTTCATATGCTGATTTAATTTTTCACAGATTAGTGAGACCAATGCTTAGTTCGAGATCATGGTTCCCGGTGGGGGGCACACTTATTGTGGGCCTGGCGCTTTTTTTTCTACATCAGCCAATTACTGCGAGCAAAAGACACATAAGGGAAAGATGGAGGAAGAGAAGGACAGAAAAGTGCCACAAAGGGAGAAAGCAAAAAGCTGCAAGTGTGAGCTGAAGGGGTAAAGAGTTGCTGCAGATGAAATAGAGGACCGAGATAGCTTTAGGATTACGCTGCCTCAGTATTCTGTGCTCCCACACTTAAAGGCAGCAGTCAAGTGTTCCAGAGGAGAGCTTTGGGCACCTGCACGACTTTATTTACAAATTAAGCATAGAGCGAGTCTTCACCTAGTAATTAACGCTAAAAAATAATAGTCTGGAATTAGATAGAACAAAGAAGGTGGTGTAGTGTGGAACTGCAAATTTAATTAATACTGTAGCATGGAACTACTCATTTTTGTGTTAATCCTGTCTTTAGAGTCTAATGTCAACATGAAAATTCTGGTTCGTGTGGCACTGTGGAAATGTTTTAGGAACTCATTCAACAGTCAGAATTTAAGTTAAGCAAATAACAAAGGGCGACTGTAGCAGCACGGTCCTTTTAAAAGAACTGAAAATGTCCTTGTATATGCAACAGTTTTCAAGCAACAATAAAAGTGCCAGGATAACTCCCATGATTAATGTCATAGAGATTGGAGTCCTGTCTAGTGGTAGTTTTGACTCATCTAATGAAACCCAGAGGGTTAATATCCCTGCTGCAAATAACGTGTACGATGCAGATTACAGAACAGTATTTTATATGCATAGCTCAGTGGCATACTGCTTTTGTCATAGAGCTCCTTTTCTTACTGTGCAGTCCATAAGCTACAGTCATAATCTAGTACAGTGAGCTATGAAGTGCCATAAAAGAGCTGCATGCAAACTGCATGGTACAAGTTAGAAAGTTTTGTTTTTTCCCCAGTCTTTGACTATCCTGATTTTGCTAATAACAATTTATTTCTATCCAAACAAACCCAATTTAGCAAAGTCAATCCTAATCACTGTCCTATGTTCTGGATCCTGAGTTATGCTTCCCCAGACCAAGCACTCTTAAAAAATGCCTATCAGTATGGATGTCATGTGAATCCTACACCTTGTTGTCCCCTTTGTTTTATATAACATTTTCTAGTCACTGACTTACACACATATGATTCATTGGCTCTGCATGTGTGTGTGATGAAAGTGCCTCAACACTCTATGCTGGTAAGAAAGGTGGTATAAAACAAATGAAATACAAGTGAGAGTGGGGCTTTGGAGAGATGAGAGGCTTTGTTAGACAGTGATGGCGAGAGAATCATTGAAGAGCCTCAATAAAGATTGCCCACTCCTGGTGCTTTGTAAGGGACACATTTACTATGCTTTAAAAACTAGTACAGTTGAATATATAATGAAAAATGTGTTGTAGGCACGCATTTGCCTTTTTCCCCAAATTTTCTTGGGGGATAACCCCTGCAAGCAAGCCCCATTGTCGGGGTCAGGCTCGCTAACTAGGGACCCTATGGGGGCATATCTGACAAAATTTGCCAGTGCAGCTTTGGGTTCCGAGTCCGGCACTACAAATAACTGAAAAGGTTTTGGTCAGGACCACTGGATATATGTCACAGGGGAGGATCAACTTATGCAGAAATGTTGACTTAATTATGCAGTAAGAAAGGGCAAATTATATGTCATAATGCAGCATATTTTGTTATAGCATTTTTATTTTGTCATGTTTACACATATTAACAGTGCCTGGGCAAAGATTTTACCTTATTAGTAACAGTTTAACACCCAAAACAGTAATAAACAACTGAAAGATTACGAGCCAACCTTTACGAAAGGCCTTCAACTGTGCACAAGAACACATGGCACCATACTTTTGGTCTGTTTGTGTTAAAAATGATTTTTTGTTAAACTCTGCAGATTATGCAGCAGATGATGTGACAAATGCAGCAAATCCATAATTATGCGGAAAATGCAATAACGTTTACAAAAACAACTATATGGTATTGAATCCCTACCCTACTACTCAACCACATTCAGTACTTAACAATGTTCCCCTGGAGAGAGTACGTACATTCCAATATCTAGGGTTCACGCTCACAGTGCAGATTGGCTGGTCGTCACCAATGGCGTAACAAAACTTGAGGGCGCCACCCTAAGAAGTACATGGAGGGGCCCCTCTCTAAATGTATTAAAGAGATCTCAGGCCAGGTTACTGTGTGAAGGGGACTCCCTGGAACTTGGGCCCCGCCTCTGCACCGCAGTGGTCTTTGTTATGTCAATGGTCGTCACAAATACAGAGGTGCCGACTTAGGTTAGAACACTGTACACGCAGGTATCATGAGCGATCTACATGGCTTCACTTTTTGGCCAATTTACTGACCCTCCAAATTTATAATTTACAAGCACTTGGGGGTCTTTATATGCTGGAGAACTTTGGGGGCATGAGAATGTAAGTGATATGGAGCTGGTGGAGAATCAATGTCTTTGACTCCTTACTAATCTCCCTATTAGTACCCCAATCATTACCCTTCGGTTAGAACTAGTCTAGAGACCCTTCACCCACAGACTAGGACTCAGCCCTGTGCTGTATTGATGGAGTTTCTGGGCCTCTGCAGATCTTATGCTCTATTGGATGGGCGTAGAGGAAATTTTAAAACAACCTGTGGCTGCTAGTATCCCATGATTTGGGTTCATTGAGCTTGGGTGAGAGAATCTTTGAATGATCCCAGAGACTGCATGTAGAGTACCGAAGTTTCTTCTCAAGGGTTACTGGAGGTATGTTGATGGCAGATCAGCAGGAATGGAAGCCTAGGCACACGTACAACAGCCTTCCTCGAGTTTAAAGATGCATGCTTTTTGGATGTGTATATGGATGAGACTGAGCCTCCACTAGCCAAGGCCCTATAGGATCTTGTCACTTCGTAAAGTGACAGCCAAATGGCAACCTACCTATACAGAACTAGACATGACATGTCCATATTGTCCTGAGGCAAAAGAATGTATTGAGCATGTTGTCATTTTTGCCCTCATTATCATGTCCATAGGAGGAAGTGGATATTTCCACTTTACGCACTATGGAGACTAGTGACTCTAGGACAGTGGCTAGGGCATTAAGAATTAATGCAACTCAGCCTATTTTATTTACGGTCTCCCACTAGACAAAAAAAGGTAGCGTCTTGAATGCTGTGACGGTCTAAAACTGAGGTAGCATCATGAGATGTGTTATGAATAATACGATCAAATTATTTTTAGAGTTTGTGTTTGGGACTATATTGCAGACCTTGCTTGTATCTATCAAAACAGGCTGCTATTGTGTACAATTTATGTGTGCTACCCACCAAGATCCTAGAATTTTTTGCAGAGTTCATGTATCTTATCAATACAGTTTGTTTTATAGATAATGATTGTACTTTACTGATTATGCTGCTATTGCACATATTTCTTTTTTCAACGCCATGCTGAAAGATTATTTTGTTTAATGATTTTAAACAGATTTACTGTATTGATGTTTTATTTCTATGTGTTTTTATGGCAACCTTGCCGACTGAAGAATATTTGTGTATTTTTGCTCTGTGGCATTGGTTTTCCTGGTGATGTGTTCTGTTGTTTTTGTATTGCTGTCTTTTTATGCTGCATTATTGCTGTGTTATTTTGTTTTGTTGTACTGCAGTTTTGTGCCTAGTTCTGTTTTGACTGCTTTGTTCTGATGTGGCATCTTATGTTTTAATTATGGTGTTATCTTGCTTTATGTTTGCTATTGTATTATATTTGGTGGTTTCCCTTAGATATGCTTTGAAAGTTCCTCTGACAAGCAACCATGTACCACTGCCAAAGGTTATAAAATAGCTCTGCTCTAGCTGTTCAGCCACTTAAGGCACCAATGAGTTCAAAACCATTGCTGTTTCCAGTGCTCACTTAATGTGATACGTCTCCAATAGTCCACGTTTATTCCATGTTTGTTCCAGGCAGGTTTTAGGATACTAACCTGGCCCTTCAATTGGCCTCTTGCCATTCTGATGTTAATTTTTCTTCTAGCACTGCTCTTGAGAGTGCCTCAGATGGTTGTTTCGGGACTGTGAATACCTCAAATCACGAAGGCCTAAACAGGCTATTGCCTTTTGAATGGGCTCCATCACATCATATGACCATCCAGTATATTTGTTTCTCACATGCTTCCTTTATCCAGACAGATACAGCACCTAGTAAAGGCTGGCTTTTAGCTTCAAGGTGTTCCCTCTATATGCCTCTGTGTTTTTACTTGATACCAAAGCTGCAAGATCATAGGAGAAGGTCGGCATGCTGAATTCTATAGTTCCACTTGACAAGTTGAAACTAGGAGAGGAAACTCATGACAGTATGTGTGTCTGCTACTTGGACCATGGAGTCAGGGGTTACATTCTTGGTCCAATGCAGTTTGTACCAGGGTTACAGGTTCTGTTTGCCATACAGAAAGGCACAGCCTTGATCCAATTGGTTCATGTTTTAAGCTTTTAGTGCATCAATCCTCACCTTTCCCTGAGATGGCTTACTTTGCGTGTTACTGTAATGTGGCAGGTCAAAATCCCAAAAGAATTAGGGGCATAATTAAAAGGCCCTAGCGCCATTCCAACACCACATAAGCATCATTTTTTTAATGCTAATGTGGAGCTAGAAGTCTAAAAACGCTGCACCATATTTACAAAGTGGCGCAATGCATGCTTTGTACCGCTTTGTAACCCTTTGCGCTACATTATGCCTGCTCCAGGCATAAAGTATGCAAAGAGGGCATTCCCCTGTTATGGGTGCCAAACAAATGGCACAAGGAAATCTAAGAGATTTCATTGCACCATTTTTTTGGCGCGTTTAACTCCTGCTCAGAGCAGGCATCAAAAGGAGGCTTCCATTTCTTACAATGAGCCTCAGGGTGCTTTGCAGAATTAGTGTCAGATTTTTTTACCCTAATCCTGCAAAGCACCAGACTAGCGTCAAAAATTCATACACTAGTCCCCTAACTACTGCCAAGGTGCGCTGTATTTTAAATACGGCGCACACATGGTGGCGGTACAGGGTGTGCTAAGGGGCGCAAGAAAAGTGGTGCTGTACTGTATGCAGCGCCACATTTCTTTAATATGCCCCTTAGTTTTATGGTTGCCAACGTCGCACCCTACTTTTTGTTACTTTTAAGGTAGAAGTCTTAAGGCCCTTCCTCCATGGTATATAATGGAATGTATTTGTATTACCTTTGTATGAGGAATGTAAGATCCTCGCCTGTAGTTTTTAAGGCGCTGTTTACGAGTTGCACGTTAAATTCCGAGGTATGCATAAACCCCTGTTTATGCACAGTTGAAATTACAAGTTGTTAGGTATTTTGCATCCGATAATTATATGATGCGTTAAATAACTTAACCTGTTTTTAAATTTTCGTAGGTCAAACCTGCAAAAATTGAACCGGTGAAAAGCAAACGGTATTTACTGTAGCATGCAGATTTTGGTACATCAAAACCAAAATCCGCTTGTTTTTCACCAAGAGTTGGTACTAGGGGGTATTTATCGCCCTCGATAAACAACGTACACAGCTGTATCATTGTCACGCGTGACAAATGTCACCTATAGTTATAATCAGGTCCTATAGGTCCCAAGTGTCATTTTATTGCCTAGCAGAACACTGCTGGAAGTCAAGGGGATTTGACGGTCACCGGCAGTGCTGCTTTAATTACAATGCTTCAAACGTGTACCTGTTAACATGCTCAAGGACACCTTTCAGTATGTACTTGAAAATGGTCGCACGATATTACAACGAACATGATTACATAAGTGATCAAATGTTTGCGTAAAGCAGTAAATGGTTCTCTGACCGTTTATTGTGCCACTTTACAAAGGGAAGCAACGAACACCTGCAGTGAGAAGTAGAGGCATGTTGTGGGCACTAAAAATCCATTTGAAGATTCTATTTTAAAAGACCATTGTAATGTGTAATTCGTAAAACCGTCCTTCATATGCTGATTTAATTTTTCACAGATTAGTGAGACCAATGCTTAGTTCGAGATCATGGTTCCCGGTGGGGGGCACACTTATTGTGGGCCTGGCGCTTTTTTTTCTACATCAGCCAATTACTGCGAGCAAAAGACACATAAGGGAAAGATGGAGGAAGAGAAGGACAGAAAGTGCCACAAAGGGAGAAAGCAAAAAGCTGCAAGTGTGAGCTGAAGGGGTAAAGAGTTGCTGCAGATTAAATAGAGGCCCGAGATAGCTTTAGGATTACGCTGCCTCAGTATTCTGTGCTCCCACACTTAAAGGCAGCAGTAAAGTGTTCCAAAGGAGAGCTTTGGGACCCGGCACAACTTTATTTACAAATTAAGCACAGAGCAAGTCTTCACTTAGTAATTAACACTAAAAAATAATAGTCTGGAATTAGATAGAACAAAGAAGGCGGTGTAGTGTGGAACTGCAAATTTAATGAATACTGTAGCATGGAACTACTCATTTTTGTGTTAATCCTGTCTTTAGGGTCTAATGTCAACATGAAAATTCTGATTCGTGTGGCAGAGTGGAAATGTTTTAGGAACTCATTCAACAGTCAGAATATAGGTTAAGCAAATAACCAAGGGCGACTGTAGCAGCACGGTCCTTTTAAAAGAACTGAAAATGTCCTTGTATATGCAACAGTTTTCAAGCAACAATAAAAGTGCCAGGATAACTCCCATGATTAATGTTATAGAGATTGGAGTCCTGTCTAGTGGTAGTTTTGACTCATCTAATGAAACCCAGAGGGTTAATATCCCTGCTGCAAATAACGTGTACGATACATATTACAGAACAGTATTTTATATGCATAGCTCAGTGGCATATTGCTTTTGTCACAGAGCTCCTTTTCTTACTGTGCAGTCCATAAGATACAGTCATATTCTAGTACAGTGAGCTATGAATTGCCATAAAAGAGCTGCATGCAAACTGCATGGTACAAGTTAGAAAGTTTTGTTTTTTCCCCAGTCTTTGACTATCCTGATTTTGCTAATAACAATTTATTTCTACCCAAACAAACCCAATTTAGCAAAGTCAACCCTAATCATTGTCCTATGTTCTGGATCCTGAGTTATGCTTCCCCAGACCAAGCACTCTTAAAAAATGCCTATCAGTATGGATGTCATGTGAATTCTACACCTTGTTGTCCCCTTTGTTTTATATAACATTTTCTAGTCACTGACTTACACACATATGATTCATTGTCTCTGTATGTGTGTGTGTGATGAAAGTGCCTCAACACTCTATGCTGGTAAGAAAGGTGGTATAAAACAAATGAAATACAAGAGAGAGTGGGGCTTTGTAGAGATGAGAGGCTTTGTTAGACAGTGATGGCGAGAGAATCATTGAAGAGCCTCAATAAAGATTGCCCACTCCTGGTGCTTTGTAAGGGCATCATTTACTATGCTTTAAAAACTAGTACAGTTGAATATATAATGAAAAATGTGTTGTAGGCACGCATTTGCCTTTTTCCCCAAATTTTCTTGGGGGATAACCTCCGCAACCAAGCCCCATTGTCGGGGTCAGGCTCGCTAACTAGGGACCCTATGGGGGCTCATCTGACAAAATTTGCCAGTGCAGCTTTGGGTTCCCAGTCCGGCACTACAAATAACTGAAAAGGTTTTGATCAGGACCACTGAATATATGTCACAGGGGAGGATCAACTTATACAGAAATGTTGACTTAATTATGCAGTAAGAAAAGGCAAATTATATGTCATAATGCAGCATATTTTGTTATAGCATTTTTATTTTGTCATGTTTACACATATTAACAGTGCCTGGGCAAAGATTTTACCTTATTAGTATCAGTTTAACACCCAAAACAGTAATAAACAACTGAAAGATTACGAGCCAACCTTTACGAAAGGCCTTCAACTGTGCACAAGAACACATGGCACCATACTTTTGGTCTGTTTGTGTTAAAAATGTTTTTTTGTTAAACTCTGCAGATTATGCAGCAGATGATGTGACAAATGCAGCAAATCCATAATTATGTGGAAAATGCAGTTGGCACAGAATTCATAATTCGAATGGCCCTGGTTTTGATGCATGAAATGTGCTGTTTCGTCTTAACACAGGCGCATACCTGCTTGCACCATTACAATGATGCACACCAAACGCAAACACTGGCAGGCAGATTAAAATTTGGCTTCCAGCTTGTACTGTCTGTCAGAGATGATTTATTTATACAGAATCACTTGAAGTGAGAATAGAAGTGTCACAACTAAGTGAAAATCGAAAATGAGAGAAAGAAAATGGCGAGGGTTCAGAGTTTGCAGTTAGTGTCCTTACAATACCCTACATTGAATATGCTGTGGCCGACAGGCAAGACTGACCATTTATTCTATTGAAGTTTCCCTGGAGGGCTGGAGCCACCTGAAGTCGCTTTTTCGGCCTGCAGTGGTTGGCTTTTCCATTATCTCCAGCTCTCTGATGTTTATGACAGCAGGCACAGCATAGGATTAGGAGAACGAGGTGGGGAGGGAGAGAGAGAGAAAGACAAGATGAAAAAAGGCAAAAGTAGAGCTGATTTCAACATTGTAGCCAGGACTGCTTTTTGTCACCAGTCCGGCGCTGATGGCAGAGATTTATGTAACTGCCCCAGACGTATGTGTACCTAAATATAGGGCTGAAGCCGAATAAAAAAAATTCTAGCAATTGCATCAAGAATTTTTAATTCTGTTAAGGACATGGAGGCGAGGATTATGCTTTCTCTTTCTTTACATAGAAAATGACAGCAGCCAATCAACATTAACCAAACAAAAACTACATATCCCAACAATGCTGGTAGTCCATAATTCCCAATCCCAGGCCTGTTCTCCATATAAATGTCTCTGCCTTCTTAGTCCTTCCTCTTTTTTTGCAAATAATAAAACATGGCAACCTGATCTTCGAACAAGATTCTCCAACGACCCAACGAGGAACCATAACTGTAGCCATCGGCTGAACTGGCACAATCATCTTGTCCCACACGAAATCACAAGGCATTCATGCGCCTTTATTGTATGATCCTACGAACAAAGAAAAATACGCCAATAATCTGGCAATGATTCAGGAAAAACATGGGTGGTGAACAAATAAAGTACATAAGATATACGTCATGCATATCATCGAATTATACCATATACATTTTAACTATATACTTATTGCAGCAAAATATCATAATAATAATGATAACAATAATGATAACAATAAGGGTGGGAAATCCTCAACTCCGTGTCCTTAATAAAACTGAAAATTCTTGATGCAATAGGAAGAATTTTTGTTTTTTTATTCTATATCAGGACCGGAAGCTTGGGATTATGCTATTTCAAAGTTGATCTACCACAGCAGATGCCACATCCACAATAGGCTTATGATAAAAAAAACTTGAACGTAGTGTCCAAAGACCAATCTGTGGCCGCCGATATCCTCTAAATGAGAACTCGCCACAAAGGATTAGGATGCTATAACGCTGCACACTGAATGCACCCCAAATGTGGAGGTATCTATACCTGCCTCCCCCAATAGCCATTTAACCCATCTGGCCAATGTGCTGGTGAAACAGACATTGTTGAGAAATGAGCAATTGTCCTTGAGCATCTCTGTGAATCTCTCAAGTACAATCCTCATAAGCATTTAAACATTTTACAACTCATAATGTTTGATTATGGGGAAAAGCTGGATATGAAATACACTTAGTTGCCGTTTTTGTATGTCTGGAAATAGAAAATGAAAATCCCGAAGGAGTAAATACTCTATCTGCTACGTCAAGGGTGCTTACTTCAGACACGCGTCGACATAAGATTAGACACAAAAGAAGCGTGAGCTTGGCTGAAGATTGTTTACGAGAGAGATCATCGTCACATGGCCAGTTTCTTAGAAAACGCAGAACAATATCTACATCCCATAAAGTGAAGAATTTAGGTTGAAGAAGTCTGACCATTCGGATGCCCCATAATATTTTGCAAATCAGAGGATGTTCACCCAACGGTTTACCCTTTGAGATAAGGGTGTCCTGTTGAAATAGCTGATCCAGAATTATTAATGGTGCTATATGCTAAACCCTGGGTAGCTAGGTCTGAAAGGAAATTGACAATCATACTTGTGTGGGTCCCCATGGGATCAACACTCCGTTCACTGCACCAATCCACCCATCACTTCCAGGAGGCCTCGTAGCGATTATGGGTGGAAGGTGACGAAGATTGGGATAAGAAAAACATAGCGTCTCTCGAAACTCCTGGCATTTGCCAGCGTTTCCTGAAAGTCTGTATGCCATGAGTAACAAGAGTCCCTGAAATATCAGGGGATGAAGAAGACCCGCTGGATACAGGAGCAAGGATGGGAAGGATGGAATTAGAACCGGAGTGGAACCTGACAGTGACATCACTGCTGGAAACCACGACTGAGCCCTTCAGAGCGGTGTCATTAAAATGATCTCCGCCATCTGCCTCTTTACATGAGTGAGTACTCTCTGAATCATGGAAAAGAGAGGGAAGGCATAAAGAAGACCCCGGTCTAAACCTAAAACAAGGCATCTGACCCCAGAGCCTGAGGGTCTGGCCTCCACTTGTAAAACCGAGGCAGCTGAGCATCCATCCATGATGCAAAAAGCTCTGTTCAGCACTCGCCCCACGTCTTATCAGATTGTGAAAGACTGACTGATGAAGTCTCCAGTCGCTGCCATGCCTCAAAAAGCACGAGTTCTAGTCGGCTACTGCATCTGAATGACCTGGAATGTACTCCACTGTCACCGATTTCGTGTTGAAGCCAAAACTCCTAGGCAATTTCCATCAGAAAATAAGATTTAATCCCTCCAAGGTGATTCATGTATCTCACCGCTGACATGTTGTCCAAGTGCAAAAGAATGCAACAACTGGCTTTGAAGGGAGACAGAGATCCAATCGCAAAAGTTCTCGCTAGAAGCTCTAAACAATTGATGTGAATGTTCAGTTCGTCTGGAGACCACGTGCCCCCTGTCTGATCTGTTCCACACCGAGAGCCCCAGTCCCACTAACTGGCATCCAATTCTATGATAATCTCCGGAGAGGATGCAAAATCGGCTTTGCCGTTCCACACATCCATATGGTCCAACTACCAAATTATTTCTGTCTTGGCCTTGTCTGACAAAAGAATCTGCTCCGAGTAAGACAACCCTTTGCACAGATGCAAGATTTTCAAACGTTAAAGGGCCCAGTAATGAAGGGGACCTGGAAATATCGCCTGAATGGAAGAATCCAGACGCCCTACTAGGCAAGCAAGGGTTCTCAAGGATATAGTCGGAGAGGCAAGGGCTCTCGTAACTTTCTCTTGATCAAGGCTTGTTTCACTAGCGGTAATTTCAACTGCGCTTTGATGGAATCTACTTGGAAACATAAGAATTCTATACATTGAGAGGGATTCATGATTGACTTGTCGGATTTTATAAGAAACCCCAGAGCTAACAGAATCTGAATAGTTCAAGAAAGTTGCAATAAAACCAGTTCTCTAGTTTGGGCCATGATTAAGATGTCGTCGAGATAGATATTGAGGCGAACACCTTGTTCTTGAAGAAATTGCACCACCGGTCTTAGCAGTTTGGGGAAGCACCAAAGTACAGAGGACAGTCCAAAGGGAAAGATGGAGAACTCGTACCATTAGTTTCACCAACAAAATTGAAGAAAACGACAATGGGAATTGAAAACCGGCACCATTAGATAAGCATCTTTGAGATTTAGCCGGCCAAGCCAATCACTTTGTTGTAAGAGGTCTCTTAAAAGATGGACATCCTCCATTGAATTGAATGTCTTTAGGTTTAGCACTCAACGATAACCCCCACCTTTTTCCTGCACCAAAATTGTGCTGCTGAAACCTGTCGGGTTGGGTCCATCTTGACTATTGCTTGTTTGCGAAGCAGTGAAAGTATTTAATCTATGAAACTGCTCTCTGACTGGGACTCCGACTGGGAAAAATGAAGAGTAAGGGGGGCAATGTCTTGTTTGGGAGGGGAATAAAACTCCATCCTGTAACCTTGAGCTGGTTGTAAAATCCACGGATCTTAAGAAATAGGTTCCCAAGCAGCAAGATGCCATTTCAAGCTCCCCCCAGAATACCCTCTGCAAAGGGGAATTACTCTCACCTGATGCAGTGACATCTGTGGAGCCAAAGCCACCTCTCACCGCCTCTGTAGGTGCAACACTGCCTTGCCTGTTACGGGAATCCTGAGGATGACTGAAAGGAGCTGCGTCCCCTCTGGGAGTAACCTGTTGAGGCCTGATAGAAACCTCGGCCTGAGGATCAGCCTCGATATTGTCTCGCCCTGGTAAAAAGGCCTCCGCTGAACAACTTCTTCATAGAGATCTGGTCTTTGTCAAAAAGCGGGGAGAATGGAGACTTATTTGCCCAGATCTTTCACAAATTTGTATCCGAAAAGCAGACCATTTGCTAGGGTTCCAGGTTCTGAAGGAGCCATCTTGGCCGATTTAGGGTGTATTTTCCTCAGGAAGGAATTTTGCTGTTCCGTGAACATGGCACAGTTTGCATTCCCTAGGAGGCATATTGCCCTCTTTGCCTATTCCTGAATGGCCTCAGGGTCCAATGGGGTACCGGAGTCTTTTGCCTGCCCTGCCGGTTCCAGGATCTTAGTAATAGGCCCTGAAATGTCGAGGAGTTTGTCCTGGCAACCTCTCTAGGCCTGATCCAGACCTTTGTTAGGGTCTTTTGCAAATTTTTGAGGAACATGGCCATACCAGGGTCCAGTTCCAGGGTATCAGCAACTTTGCCGAATAACGAGGGACGAGGACATTCTGAACAGAAAGTAGTACGAATGTCCTTGTCAAAATATTTGTGTAGCCTCACCTGCACATAATGCGCCACCTCGACCGAAGGCACCCATTCGGTAGATCTTGGGTGAATTATATTTTCAGGGTCAAAAAATAGGTTCTTTTGAACCACAGTGTCAGTCGTGGTATGATGGGTCTTACGTTGTTGTTTGCAAGACTGTTTGTTATCGGCTAGTGCTTGGTCTGAGCCTGAAGGCGGTAAAGCAGAGGAGTGAGAGGTCTCAGTGCTTGGAAGAGCAGAAGTCAGATATGGGCCAGAAGGATCAAGAGAAACTCCAGGTCTGTGTTCATGACCTTCAAGGAGCGATGAATCCACAGAGGAATTAGTCCCCAATAAGGCTCTTGGGGCAAGGGTCACTTCAGAAAGCTGACTGTCTCTTGTCAGTGTCTCGGAGGGGGGACACGCCATAAATGCTCTCTGTCAGTACTTCACCAGAGGTGGAGTAAAAAGCTTTAAAGCCTTTATCAGAGTCTGGTTAACAGAGTCCTGCACATGGTGACCCAGGGCCTGTACTAGTTTCTCCTCCATCTGGTGTTCATAGGTCATTTCTACCTTTTCCTCGCAAAATTCATCCTCTTTGGCGTAATACGCCATGTCTGAAGGCAAGAGGATGTGGAGGAGTTCAACAAGGGAAGTGGAGGCCAAAAAAGGAGAAACACCTAATAAAATAAGAGATAATCCTCTCAAACACGGCCAAAATCAGTGTGGAGGGAGCACCTGCCCAGCTTTTTCCTAGGATAAAGCATTTCTCAGTTTTTGCACCTCGTTGGGCATTCCAAGGGAATTATTTCCACTTTAGGTGAAGCACTGCATTCGAGGCAATCTCCGAACTGCAACGATGTTGGAGATTGCCTTGCGTGCACGCGCGCCTATGGAAATAGAAAGAGGACTACAGTCCTCTCTTGTTGCAAGCGCTTGACTGGCCTCCCGAGGAGGCCAGCTACACATGGAGGGGAAAAACAGAGCGCAACACACAGACACTCCGAAAAAAACAAATTTATGCCATAAAAATGTCAGCACTTGACGCGGCCGACCCAAAGAAAGAAGAAGAGGTCAGGCAACGTGTGAGTGCGACAGCAGCTGTGATCTATAGGGGGAAGAGATTCCACAGTCAAGCACCGCTCAATCCCCGCTTCCGCTACAGGGCTGTAATTAAAGTTAAACACACAGGCAATCTATTCATCGTAGCAAAGTAAATAATTGAAGGAGTACTTAGCTTTGGCTGCAAGCAACAAAGAAAGAGAAAGGACTAAGGAGGCAGAGACATTTATATGGAGAGCAGGCCTGGGATTAGGCATTATGGACTACCAGGATTGTTGGGATATGTAGTTTTTTGTTTGGTTAATGTTGATTGGCTGCTGTCATTTTCTCAGTAAAGAAAGAGAAAGCATAATCCGAAGCCTCCCGTCCTGACACAAAATCTTGTGTCAAGATTTAATAAAATGTTGACGCCACAGTGTTCAGAGTTTATCAGATGCAAGAAGTATTGCATATCCTTATTTTCTGGTCAATATAAGCACCAAAATTCTCATGTCCTGGTAAATAACAAACCTTTTCCATTTGCTAGATTACAGAAGGTTTGACCTGGTGAAATGCGAGAAATAGTGTGATATTTATTGCACCTAGAAATTACTGGGTGCAATACACATTGCAACACTTGTAATAGCACAAATAGTCTTTACTCAGGGATCACAATTTAATGGGCACTTGTAATTAAGCCTTATGGGGCACATTTAAGAAAAGTGGCAAAGCTCTTGCACCCCTTAGCGCCCACCTGATGGCACCATGTATGCGCTGTAGTTAAAGTATGGTGCACCATGGCAGTAGTTAGGGGACTAGAGTCCGAATTTTTGACTCTAGTCCGGTGCTTTGCAGTATTAGTGTCAAAAATGTTGACGCAAATCCTACAAAACACCTGGAGGCCCATTGTAAGCAGTGGAAGCCTCCTTTTAACGCCTGCTCTGAGCAGGCGTTAAAAGTGCTGAAACAAATTTTCTTTGCGCCATTTATTTTGGCCCCCCCTAATGGTGGAACGCTCCCTTTGCATACATTATGCATGGTGCAGGCATAATGTAGCACAAACGGTTACAAAGTGGCGCAATGCATGCACTGCACAACTTTTTAAATATGGTGCTGCATTTTTGGCCTTCTAACGCCACATTAGCATAAAAAAATGATGCTAATGTGGTGTTAGAATGATGCTAGAGGCTCTTAACTAGGCCCCTCTATGTGCAGGCAGAGCTGACTTTAGCGCTAGTGACGCCCAGTGTGACAATATTTTTTTGCTCCCCATTACTTTCTTCTCCATGAATTCCCTGACTACCACACTTCAAAAGTGACCCTCGTCCCTCGTAAGCCCCTATCGCAAATGTATTTAATTTGTTTTAAAGTACTATTCATACCAATGCAGTTTGTCCTAGTGCTTTACAATATACTAACTCTACAGAGACAGTGAATCATACATGTGTATCATTGCTGGCTTCCATTTGAAAACATTGTGTGATTCTAACCAATTAATTTTTTTTCACAGTGCCTCCTTTTCTCTCTTAACCAAGCAACAGCAGACTCCTTATCCCCTTCCACCTTAATACGAGCGGAGCAGAGTTCACTGCTTCCCCCTTTTGTTGTGTAGTACTTAAAACATGTTATAACCGGAGAATGAGGCCCCAAAATGTGCAGGGCCGGGGGCAAAGAAAAGTAACTGTCCTCCCATTTTAGTGGTCATATTCACACCCTGGGTCTGATTCACAAAGGTAAACTTAGGCTTTTGGTCTAAGATTACACCTTTTCTATATTCACAAAGGTAAGTTATGAGTAGTATCTTTGCATCCACACTCAGGGCGTAAACTCTGCCCTCGGAGTGGAAGCTCTGCACTCGGGCGGAGATTCCACTTCAGGTGCAGAGAGTACACTCCAGGTGCGGAGATTACACTCTCGGTGTGAAGTGGAATCTCTGCTCTCGGGGTGGAAATTCTGCCTCAAGTGCAGACGTAAAGATACTACTCGTAACTTACCTTTGTGAATTCCGAAAAGTCATAAATGTAGACTTTTGGTCCAAACTTAGACGAAAAGTCTAAGTTTATCTTTATGAATCGGGAACCCCCGTTTCTACTTCAAGTGTTACTTAATATGAAATCATGGACTGCAAGGGGGAAATGTCCTCATTACTACTATAGCGTTTTGTTAAATGATGTATTTAACCAGGTTAGATTGCAATATCGAAGCCCTTTACCCTTGTGAATTTTATTTTATTATCATATAAACCAATTTTTTTATTAATTATTCAGATATTTTCATTGTTTCTACTAATCCCAGGAGACAAAGGGCCCGTGTTTGAGTTTGGGACAAGTTACTCCATCACAAACATGATTTATATTCCATGCACATTATTACAGGTTAATTATATCCTATATCACTTATAATACAATGGACTAGATATCTGTCAGGTTTGAGTACACGTCAGCCAATCTCTAAATCCCGCCCATAGTTAGTACAATATTGTATAATTTTGGGACCTAAATAAAGATAAAATCACCTATGGCAACGGCAATCTTGGTATGTTATATAGATAAAACAGAGAGAATAAACATGTTTGTACTGGAATCACAATAAATATCAATACTTCTTTTAGGTATTCAACTAAAATGAGAATGGTTTATGTTCTGTCTTAAATAACTGATGAGATTTATATACTTTAATTGCAGGAACAATGAAATGTATCTTTAACATACTTAGAGCTCGGGCCACATGACTGTGAGACTTAACTCTTTCTAAACATAGTTCCAGCTTTCTTATGTGAGACGTTTTTCTTTCACAGAGTCAGCAGATGAAGTGAAGATCAGAAGTCACAGCACTGAACCACTACCAAAGCTGGAAAGCAGAGAAAGAAGTCACCCTGGGGTCTCTTTCTCCAGAGACATCATTAAATCTCAGGAATGGGATGGGACACCAGGGCCGTCTCTAGTGTCCAGCAGGCTGGGAAGATCCTCTGTCAGTCCAACAATGCTGGCAGGAAATAACGGCTCAGGTAGGTGGAGCAAGTGCTAGAGCATACCATTATTTTAGGAAGCATACATATACTTGTCAGCTATATGGAAGTCAATGGGTGGATGGAGTACATCCCCTTGGGCAGTAAGGATGTCACGTTCAGTTACACCGGTGCATTGTGCTCCCTTTTTTGTTTCCATAAAATAGAGGTGCTCTTTTATGGCCAGTGTGAGGCCTATTACCTCACTTGTCCATGATTGCAGGGGATTGCAGCGGTGTGATGAAGCCTCTACATGTTTTCTTTTAAACATGTCTTTATTAGTGTCATGACACAGCTAGCATGGACCTGTAACATCAGTACACAAGCATTGTCAATGCCAACTGGTCTGACTTTAATGATCTGCACTCTTGATTCACTCTTTGCTTATACAGACAGGTGTCTCGCCCTCTAGTCACACAGGCATAGGCACAGCGCTCACTGTGAGCTCACACAGATATTTCACTCACCCTGCACCCACACAAGGCCCAACAGTCACCCTCCCTTCATACCGGCACAGCTCACTTTGTGCTCAGACCCCTTCTTGCAATCCTACATATTGCACTCAGTCTGCACTCATACCAGACACTCAGCACCTGATTACCATCTACATGCTGGTAAATGTATAGCCTTTGTAGCAAACTTTAGTGTGTCGAAATCTCTGGTCCTCTACTTTACCACTGAGTAATCTGGGGCAAATCATATTTTTACCTGTGCCTCTGCCTACTAATACTACAATGGGTGAGCACACTTAAACAGAGTTAAAGTTGTAAACATTCAAGCCAGGCCACTAGCATTGTTACTTTTCACACATTCATTGCCATTTTGAAGGTTCCCACATTCAGTATTAGAGTTTCTCAAGGGAAATGTGTTTGTGAAGCTACATTTTGTAGGACTGTGCCTATGCTGTACTTCTACCTACACAGAAACAAATGTTAAGCAAATGTTTACGGCTCGTATGTGACTGAAAGAGTGAAAGTGGTCACAGGCTAGGGTGTTTGAGGTGTCCTACAGCTTGAAATCTGCTGGTGTTTCTTTTCCTTCTCCTGCAACAGACCGCCATCCCCCCTCCAAGCGGCATAAACCCATAGCAGTAAACAAATTAGTTGGATGACCTAAGTGAGTGACATAGGAGGCTAGTCCTTGAATACCCTCAGGCCTAGAAAGGTCCAGAGGTGAATTGCATATCCTGGACATAAACAGGCCACAACTTTAAAGGAATTCTCCAAGCTGATTGAAGGGACTAAGCTAATATGCTTCCCTGGGGGCTCTCTTCATAGCCCCCTTTGTGGTATGATGGGTGGGGTAGAGAGAAGGCTAGAAAACAAAGCAAGCCCCTCGCATAACGCCAAGGATCTGGAGAAGGGTAGGGAAGGTTCAAACAGCAAATTATACTGCAAGTGATATCAGTGCTGGCTTGAATTTCCCTAACCCTAGTCAAACCATTGTTAATCACGTAGTGAAATATAATAAAAACATTTCAACCCCTGAATACGGGGGTTGGTGGCTCAGTGGACTAATGCTTCCACAGCAGAGATCTTTAGTTGACCTCATGGTTATATGCTTGAATCCTGGACTCAGCATTTCATTCTTCTGAGGTCGATAACATGAATACTGTTGAGCTGGGTAACAAACACGTTATTTTAGCACAAGACACCCTTCTTGGTGACATGTTATATTAACAGGGGTGGGGTAAGGTAGAGTTTCTGCATAACGTATCAGAGTCACACCATGCACTGTGAACATATGGGGTCGTGAACCTACAGTTTTTCTGTTACTCAGTACAAAATAAACATTAAAAACCATAAGCAACGGTCAGAATTATCATAGGCTGCTCTAGACTAGATCTCTCTTCTCTACTGCAAAGCATGTTATATTTAAGACATGAACAGCTGCATTGCTTAACAAAGCAACAGAAAAAAATGAAAGTTAAGCACTGCCATGAGCATTTTGGCCACTTTAAAGGGCCCTGAAGGAAACACAGCAGTCCGAGATGGAATTGTTCCAAAAGCAAGTCAAAGATCATTTGAACTCTGGTAAATGATAAACATAAGGGGCTCATCAAAATATCTCGAACGACCCATGGGACAGCTGTATAAACATGCCTGCATCCATTAATGATAGAGCTGAACAAGGGGCACCTTATACATAAACGTAGACCAGGAAAGGGAGAAACTGGGGTTACTAATTTCCTAGGCATTTTACCCATAAAGTCTAAACCCACCTCACAGATACACAAATGTCTTTCAGGAAGCAGAGTCCCTTGATGCCGAGGGCTCCTCTTGCACCCCTGTCTCTGGAGTCTGAGACCACATTCCAGATATACAAAGTCTTTGGGTGTGCGCAGAGGCAACGGACCACATGATTCGTAGGACCCCACATGGCCCCCTCTTGTGCCCCTGCACGTTACCTGAGAAGGAACCTAAGAGCTCTTTCCACATATACTGGAGAAGGGGGGAATAAGGGTCCTGGGGGCAGGTCCCTTCGTTTTTGAGGGTCCATCTGCACTACAGGGTCCCCTCTTACGTGTTTGCACTTGCCCACATATGAGGCTAAGACCACTTGGAAGACATACATGGGGCTTGGGGAAGCAGCCTATGGATTCCAAGGGCCCATCCACACTGCAGGGCAACCCCTCCTGAACCCCAGCACCTTATAAGCATTGTTGAGAACTCTTGAGGTACCACCACTAGCAAGCGGCAGCACCTAGCCCAGCAAAGAGCTCATTCTCAAACCAGGCAGATGCTGTATTCTCCAGCTTTACCTGCCTCCCTGCAGGGCATCACAAAAATTACAGGATCCTTATTCACTGGCTGCCTGGCCTTTTGCTTTAAGTGGCAGATTTAAGTAAAATGGAGCTGCACCTAGTGAGCGCCACTTTCTTTCTGCTCCCTAGCACCCTCCCTATTGCAACCATGTGTGCGCCTTATTTAAAATACGGCGCACCATGGCGCAGGGTAGGGGTCAGTAGCGTAATTTTTCAGTGCTATTGACATTTTGGGCCTACTCCTGCAGAGTACATATCGTCCCATTATAGATAATGGTATGCCCCCTTTCAACGCATGGTCTGAGCAGGTGTTAAAAGTGCTGAAAAAATGGTGCAAGGAAATCTCTTAGGATTTACAAAGTGGTGCAATACATGCATTGCACCACTTTGTGAATATTTTGCAGAGAAAATGCCACTTTAGCTCCACCTTAGCATGTAAAAAATGAGGCTGTTGGGGTGCTAAGGTGGTGCTAGAGGCTCTTAATTATGCTCCAAAATGTTGTATTGCCCATACAATATTGAGCGTGCCTATGTTTGTAGTTCAGTCCCTGCTTTTGTGCACCTTCACAACAAAACGCTTCAAATTACTTCAGAGCAAGATACTTATTCACTCAAGACTGCCCCATGTAATCCGTGCCCCTCAATCCACATTTCTTAACTGCACTCTGCTAACAGTTACACTTTAATCACAACATTCATGCTTTTATGTGGATGCCCAAATGTTTCCCAAATAGCACCTTGTATTTCTTTTTCTATTCAACTCTTAAATAAAAGTGCCAAGAAGGTTCTGTTGGTGAATGTTCTACACAATGATGTAAAATACACATCTCCATTTACGCACACCAGGGGAGCAGTTTAAAAATTATGTTTTACACAGCAGGTCATTGTCTTCAACTTCGGTTGCGAATGCTTTATTACCCCTTGGTGAAATATGCACAACCAAGAAAAGCTCGACACCTCCAAAGTGTTGGAAGCGTTGCTAGACTAGCAACATACAAAGAAGAAACTGAATGAGGGCTCCTACATGCAGATGGCATCTCAATGCAGACTTATATAATTCCCTGGCAGTGTTCAGTTGCTTGAAGCCTTTCCCCTGACTGCCTTTCCCGGTAAAACACCCTTAAAACCCTTGAAACACTTTAACTTCCTAAAAGTTCTGTAAATAGGATTACACCATGCCAACACTGCACCACCACTCAATGGTATCACCAAGACAAGTTACAAGATCGCAGAAATGCTCTATGGATCTGCTGGAGCATTTTCATCCTTAGCAGGAATCTATGCTCATTGAGGAAGATGGATTTTTGGACCCAGAAAGTGGTGTGGTAGAACCACTAACACAATTTCTATACAAACCCGATCAATTTCATCACCCTGAACATTGCAACCACACAAAGAAAACTCACAAAGTCATGTAGACTATTCACAATACCAAATTATAAAGATACATAATCACCAAGGGTTGTCCAAGGGGACAAAATAAATTTAGGTGAACTAACATTGAAAAAACTAAGTACACAAGTAGTACAATTTGTCTCATTTAAAGAAGTATCTGAGATAAAGATATTGCACGTTGCTCAGCATTAACTATCATCATTCAGTTCAATTAAGCAGTAATAGTTTGGCTTGGCAATGAAAACACAACACCCAACCAAATCAGGGAAATACATGTGTGGGACGAACACGTGGGCAAAAGACAAAAATCATAAAAGGATGAAAATATTTTGGAAAAAGATAATCTCGGACTATAGGTTACTAACTAAAATAAAAGGAAGAAATAGGAAAAAGTGTCAGCATGTCACTTCTCGATCAAGAACCTTCTCAAGGGGAATAGGTAAAGATTTCTTAATCTCGAGGACATCTCAAAGAGCAAAGCAATGAGGAAACTACCTCTCCAAGGGGCTCAGCATTCAGGGACTGTTCATCAGCAATGCATCAGCAGCCATCAGGGAAAAAGCTCTCCTTATCACCAAAGTCCAACTGGGCACTGTCATATCAAAAGGCACAAAACTTCAGATTCCCCAAAGGTATCAGTGCAGTTTACATTGAAGGGGCATCATCCAATAATAATCAATCACACAACTCCAAGTTGTAACATGCTCTTCCTTTCCCAAGCTTTCAATGAGAACATCTTCCATCCAAGTGACTCCACACAAGTTTGAAACATTTGTGTATGAAATCAGTCCATCTTCTGATCCCAGGGGTGATAAGATACAGCCTTTCTAAACTTAAACAATATGGTCTATTACCAAAAATCAAGTCTTCTAATGGAAATGTAACTAACAAGAAAGTTCAAGTTAGGAAATTAATCAATATTATAGCTCGATCACAAAAATGCAAACTCTGCTGGGCTCACTTATGCAAAAGAAAGAAATCATAAAATTACATTCAATTAATACGTCTTAATGAAACACATGTAATATCCAAACATATGAGCCTTGATAACACTACATTAACATAAATAATGCAATTTTTTTAAACAAACAACTTTGTTAATACACTTCATTTAGTACAACAGAGAGGTGCATTTCTCTAATTTTTTCACATATTGTAACAGTGGTGGCTTAAGGGTGGGGTGGCTCAGCACGTGGCCGGAGAGGTGACAAAAAAATATATAATATATTTTTTTGAAAGTACCTTTCTTGCTGCACCACTCCGATCTAGTGTGGATTTTCGTTTCCACATGCACCTAAATGTCCGCCATTGGACAGATATGCAAAGGCTATGTTAAGAATAACCATTTTGTAACAGTTTGCGTGGCGAAGGAAAATGTAAGTGCATAATAGCAAGAAGCCAAAATGGCTGCCCAAGCGTTCCAGAAGTGACGTTCGACGCACACCCACAAGGCCAAATGACTACCAGTTGAGAGAAATCGACACCAAACTAAGTTGATTGTCAACTAAATCACTGTCAAACACTTCTACAGTATCAATATCAAGTGAAACTGAAGAAGATGGCTGTGCAATGTCAATGTTTATCTCAGAAAAATGTGCGCATGTTGGACTGGCCGCATGTAAAGAAAAATAGCAGTCAGAGAAAAGTCAGCATGAAAAAGCACCAAAGCCATTGAAAGATTGTCCGAAGATTACACCGAAAGTAAACAGTTGTTCCATACCTTTCATTATCCACAGTGGTTCATCAATGAACAATATGCCTGAGGAGAAACATAAAGAACTATCTCCATTGCCACTACTGATACCATCGAAAACTAAAGTAAATACGTGGGCTGCTTCGACGCCATTGAAAAGTCAAGGTTCATTCACAGTGATGATAAAACACAAGAAGACAAAAGTGCAAGTGCCCACTCATGTGTTTAAAGGTACGATGTCAAGTGCCTGTTTACTCAGTTTTGGAAGAGCTGCTGAGATAGGACTGTTCTCAATGAACAACATGAATGCTCATCCTGAAAGTCAGTTTCCTTCATTCTTATACGGTCTATGAAAGTACACTTGCATATTAATGAGGAGGTCTGTCCTGTTGCTCAAAGACACAGACAATTGCATTTTATTTACAAGCTATTGAAAAGGAACTTGAATCATTTCCTAAACATGATATAATTGAGCATTCTACTGGTCCAACGCCACAGGTTTCTCACACAGCGGTAGTACCCAAGAAGGACAGTGGAGGAGCTTTACACATCTGGGTGGATATGTTTCAAGCAAACAAGCCAATTGAAAGAGAACAACATCCAGGTTCACACATTGCTGACATGATAACACAATTGAATGGTGAGAAGGTCTACTCTCGCCTAGATATAAATAAAGGATATCATCAGTTGGAACTCTAGGACAATTGCAGGTACATTAGAACCTTTTTGGTGTGTCATTAGCTGCAGACCTTTTCAAGATGTAATTTTCACATATTTTACAGCCTGTCATGCATGCTTTCAACTATAGTGATGATTTTTTTTGTCCTCATATACCTCAGATTCTAAGCCTACTCCATACTGTATTCCGGTGCACCATCTCATACATGGAGGTGGCTGATGTCAGGGTGCCAGAATATCTCTCAGTAGTATTGTGTAGCTGAAACCTACCTCCAGTGGGGGAGAGTAGAGTGGTGATTAATCATAGGACATGAGCTTAGTAGTCCAACACAGTTCACAGTTTACATTTAAAGTCCCCTCCATTCCAACAGCAGAGACAATATTTTTTCCTTCTTTTCTCTTGAACTAACATGTCTAATTTTGCTATTCGAAAAAGTGCATTTAGCCAATCTTTATGTGAGGGAGGGGGTACCGAAACCCAATGCCGACAAATTTCTCTCCTGGCCAGCAATATTGCATAAAACAATCCCATCTTCACCGTTCTACTTTTTATTTTCCCATCTTCTGCTAGACCAAAAATTATTAAAGGGAGGGTCGCTGAGACTTCTTGTTTTAGTACACTTTAAATCAATTTGCAGACTTCTTCCCAGAAACAGACGACAACTGGACAATCCATGAACATATGGACATCAGATGCACTCAGCAATCCACATTTTGGACAGCTCACCATACCCTCCTTCCTCATCTTTGAGAGTTTAAAGGGAGAGTAGTAGGCTCTATGCAACATGAAGTGTAGCAGGCCTTACTATACTGAACACCATACGCATGAATGATTGCCATCTGTCTTGTAATCGTTCCACCAGCAACAACATATCTCGTTCCCAAAGTTCTTGAGGTAGCTTAAAGTCATTGTCAAGTATCTCTGAGATTGCCCAATACCAACTGGAGATCTTGTTAGCATATGCCATGTCTTTAATTAGCTTATCCTCCAGCAAGTTCCCTTGATCCAACATAATAATACCACACCTTAGTAGCCAACTACTCAACTGGATATATCTTGAAATGGAGACTTTGGTTGGCAGTTAGGTTACCCCCTGTCCATGCAAGGACCCTCACTCTAGTCAGGGTAAGTCACACACAATCGAAATTATCCTGTGCCCACCCTCTGATAGCCTGTCGCTGAGTAGCCAGTAACTTAGAAGGCAATGTGTAAAGTATTTGTGCAATAAATCATGTAATAACATGGTAGAACACCACAAAAATACACCACACAGTGTTTAGAAAAATATATAATATTTATCTGATAAGATGCAGGTCAAAACGATTAAGATGCAACAAGTATATGTTGAGATATCATTGTAAAAATGATGTAAAGTGTCTTCAGTCTTTTAAAAGCAAAAAATGTCTCTTTCAAGCACAAAGGGGCATATTTATACTCTGTTTTCCCCGGAATTGCGTCGTTTTTTTTTACGCAAATCCGACGCAAAACTAACTCCATATTTATACTTTGGCGTTAGACCCGTCTAGCGCCAAAGATCTTGGAGTTTGCGTCATTTTTTAGCGTGGACACCTTCCTTGCGTTAATGATATGCAAGGTAGGCGTTCCCGTCTAAAAAATTACTCCGAGGCATGGGCGCCGTATTTATACTCCCGGGCAAAAATGACGCCCGGGAGTTGGCGGGTCAAAAAAATGACGTCCAGCCGCTTTTGCGTAGTTTTTTAGCGCCTGGTCAGGGCAGGCGTTAAGGGACCTGTGAGCTCGGAAGGAGCCCAGAGGTGCCTTCCCATGCCCCCAGGGACACCCCCTGCCACCCTTGCCCACCCCAGGAGGACGCCCAAGGATGGAGGGACCCATCCCAGGGAACTTAAGGTAAGTTCAGGTAAGTATTTTTTTTATTTACTTTGGGGCATAGGGGGGCCTGATTTGTGCCCCCCTACATGCCACTATGCCCAATGAACATGCCCAGGGGACAGAAGTCCCCTGGGCATGGCCATTGGGCAAGGGGGCATGACTCCTGACTTTGCTAAGACAGGAGTCATTTCAATGGGGGTTGGGAGTAAAAAAAAATGGCGCTAATCGGGTTGAGGCGAAAATTTTGCCTCAGCCTTACTTGCCCCATTTTTTGGTGCCCAAGCTCCATTTTCCCCTACGCCGGCGCTGCCTGGTGTAAGTCATTTGTTTTGACGCACACCAGGCAGCTCCGCCGGCTAACGTCATTCCATAAATACGGCGCCCGCATGGCGCTTTGGAATGGCGTTAGCCGGCGTTAAATGTTTTGCCAAAAAGTATAAATACGGCCCAAAGTACCTGGTTTGCGTTCAAATTCTCTGCAAGGGACCGCAGAGGAGGAGATGCGTGGAAAATGGGGAGGTGTGTGTCGATTGAGTTTTCAGACAGGGCTTGCTTTCTGTCGATTTCTGGCACGTGGACTGAGACCCTCTTTGGGTTGTGGGGTTTTCGGACACCCAGGGGATGATGCGTTGAAATCCAGCGCTTGCAGGATGAAGTCACAGGGGCTGTGCCGATCCGGTGGGCGATGCATGGAAATTTCTACCTCATGGCAGGCACTGCGTCAAATCCTCTCAGGAAGTCAGGCTGCGTTGTTATGGCTCAGCTTTGCATCGATCCAGTGGGTTGAGAGTCGAATTTCCGTTCACAACACTGGTGCTGCATCAATCTTCTTGCGAAGTTGGACTACGTCATTCCGGTTCGGTGTGCGGTGATTTCCTCACCTTGATGCAGGCTGTGCATTGTTTCGTGCAGGCTGTGCATCAATTTCCACCGCACAAGGAGTTCTTTTGCAGGAATGAAGTCTTTTTGGTCCTGAGACTTCAGGGAACAGGAGGCAAGCTCTATGCAAGCCTTTGGAGAGCACTTCTCAGCACAGTCAGAGAGCAGCAAGGCAGCAGGGCAACAGCAAGGCAGAAGTTCTTCTCAGAAAAGCAGTCAAGTGAGTCCTTTGGGCAGCCAGGCAGTTCTTCTTGGCAGGTTGCAGGTTCTGGTTCAGGTTCTCTTCTCCAGGAAGTGTCTGTGAAGTAGAAGAGTCTACCTCAGAAGTGTCTAGGATGGGAGGGTCAGAGACCCTGCTTAAATACCCAAATGTGCCTCTGAAGTGGGGGAGACTTCAAAGAGTGGCTTAGAAGTGCAAAGGGTCCCCTTTCAGTTCTATCCTGTCTGTCAGGGTGCCAGTAGGGGGTGTGGCAGTCCTTTGTGTAAGGGCAGGCTACTGTCCTTTAACATGTAAGAGTCAGGCCCTCCACCCTCCCAGCCCAGGAAGACCCATTCAATATGCAGATGTATGCAAGTGTGACTGAGCATCCTGTGTTTGGGGTTGTCTGAATGAATGCACAAGGAAGCTGTTAACTAAACCTAGCCAGACGTGGATTGTAAGACACAGAAGGATCTAAGTGTAAAGAAATGGTGACTTTCTAAAAGTAGCATTTATAAAATAGTAATATAAAACCCAACTTCAGAATTAAGCAGGATTTTGTATCACCATTCTGGACATATTAAATAATTAAATATGACCCGGCTTCTCCTTTCAGATCAGGATCTACCACTCAAACAGTATATGAGGGTAGCCTTAATGCTATCCTATGAAAGTAGCAGGCCTCACAGGAGTGTAAAAACGAATTTAGGGGTTTTACACTACCAGGACATATAGAACACACATGTTCATGTCCTGCCTTCTACCTACATAGCACCCTGCCCTATGGGCTACCTAGGGCCTATCCTAGGGGTGACTTATAAGTAGAAAAAGGGGAGTTTAAGGCTTGGCAAGTACTTTCAAGTGCCATGTGGAAGTAGCAGTGAAACTGCACACACAGACACTGCAGAACCAGGCCTGAGACATGGTTAGGGGGTTACTTATGTGGGTGGCACAACCAGTGCTACAGCCCACTAGTAGCATTTAATTTACAGGACCTGGCCACATGTAGTGCACTTGACTAGGGACTTACAAGTAAATTAAATAAGTCGTTTGGGTATGAGCCAATGTCACCATGTTTTAAGGCTAGAGCATATTCACTTTAGCACTGATTAGCAGATGTAAAATGGTCAGAGTCACTAAAGCCAGCAAAAATTAGGTCAGAAAAAGAGACGGAGGAAGGCAAGACGTTTGGGGGTGACCCTGCAGAAAGGCCATTTCCAACATTGACTGAGAAAGGTTTCCCTGGTCATTACTGTTAGCTCATCCAAAGACAGTAGGGAGCCGTTTCTGACCAAGTTCCCCCAGTATTCAATCCCCGCCCTCCTGAGAGGCAATGCAAATACATCACCCAAACATTCAGGGGTTACCAGTGAGTCCCAGACCAGGGCCCATTGACTATAATACTCCATCTTTACTGCTTGCCACACCTTATACCAGGTCTTGACCACATCCTGTAATACTTTAAGTTTCACTTTTTTAAAGAATTTGGGATTGCTGAATATATACAAAATATGATTTGCCGCACCTTTCACTGTACCTACCATGGCTTTAAACACAACTCGGATACCTAACGCAGCCGGAGAGAAGAATAACATCTTAGTATCCTTAAAATGAAATGCCCAAGCTTAATATTGCAAGTCTGGAAGGGAGAGACCCCGCCTTTTTCCCTCCTTCTGTGCAGCTTCTTCCGTGCTCACCCCCTTGGTAGCTTGGCACGAGCAGTCCGGCCTATCCGAGAGACAATGTGTAAAGGGTTTGCACAACACATACAACACACGTGACGCAAAATGTACACCACAAATTAAACACAACACTGAGCTATGTAAAAATAATCTGTATTGCACAAAACATAGTTAGACCAACATTACACGTAATTAATACCCTGCTACCTTAGCAGTTGTCAGATCGTTACACAAGTTACTAATACTCTGCATGAATAAGCAGTTGGCACATTAGAACACGTAAGTACTCAGGATTCTGCAACATAAGCAGTAGTCAGGAATTACAATAGGAGTTATATACACTTGTCATGAATAATTCCTAAATACCCATAAAAGGAACATTAGAGAACATCTCACAAGTCATACAAATACATATCAGCTAGACATGTCCAGAAAAGGGACATTAGCACATACTGTATATGTAGTGACAGAAAGCAGGTAGGAAATCTAAAAAACATCCAAAGATCTATGCTAGGCTCCTGGAGCCCATATTCCCTAAAAAGTACCTGGTCTCTGTAGTAGAGGCACGCCCAGTGCCTAGAAGGAGGAGTATGGGGGCTCCCGGGCGCCTATGCGTGAAAATGGGGGCCTCGCAGGTCTCCTGAGGGAAAGGGTCGGCCTGCACCCTCTCTACTGTGAGAAACGGGCCCCTTCAGGGACCTGCGATCTTGGTGGAGTGAGGGACAGGCCCCTCTGGGGACCCGTGATCCTTGTGGGCCCCCCCTGGCCTCTAATGGCCCTCTCCGAAAAGGGGGGGCCCAAAATGCCACAAAGAATCAAGCAGTAGGGGCGATCGCACCCCTAACGCAGTGACCGGGGGAAAGGGAACTCCCTTTCCTCCCTGTGTCCTGCTTAGAGGGAGGCAGCCGTCCTTGTCAGTGGTGCGCTGCCAAAAGGAGTAAAGGAAGCAGGGGCCTCCGTTGAGGCTCCTCACCTGGTTCCTAATGCGGCCGCACCCGGTCCGGAGCACGAGCCGCTCTGCTGCCTTCCCTCGTCCGTGAGGGAGACAGCTCAGGAGTTTGGTGCCGACGTGTGCCCCCGCTGCACTCCGTAAAGCATGCTTCACCCGGGGACACAATAGGAGCGTGTCTGCTCCTTTCTTTGCTCCGGAAAGTGCCCCGGGGGCACTAGAAACAGCGCGATCCTGGTTGCAGCGGTGATTTAAACAGCAGAGAAGCGCTTCTCAAAGACTGTGGGCACTTCCATAAGCCCGGGCTGCGGCGGTGATTTCTCATCAGCAGAGGGGCACTTTAACAAAGTGCAAGGACAACCAACAGAGCGCTTCTCGCAGCGCTTTTAGTCCAATCGGCAGGGATCGTTGCAGAGGTCAGGGGCCACAGCTCCCTGCCCCTGGGAACAAGCAAAAACTAGGGGAAGCACAGGGCTGGTGGGCCCAGCTACAGGCCAGCACAAGGGGTGCAAATGGTGACAGTTCCTTCTAGTGACCAGGCAGGTCACAGGTCAGCACAGCAGCAGCAGTCCAAGGTGGTTTCCTGGTGAGTCCATTCATCAGCGTTCTGTGCCCAGTTTCAAGTCCCAAGAATGTTCAAATTGTGGGGAAAATTCCCCTGTACTTATACTAGGCTTACACTGTGTTTTACAATGGCCAGGAGAGGGGGTTCCATCCAGTTACAACTGGTTCTGGGAGTGGCCTTTCTCTCCTCCAGCACAGGCTCCAAACATCAGTGTGGGGTAAACAACCCTATTGTGTGAGGCCAGGGCACAGTCTTTACAAATGCATGTGTGCCCGCCTCTCCCTTCTCTCAGCCCAGGAAGGCTTTACAATATGTAGATGCACCTCTGTGACACATCCACCCTCCCTGTGTTCAGGCTGTCTGAGAAGTATGCACAAAGCCCCAACTGTCAGTCTGCCCAGACGTGGATTGGAGGCAAGCTGCAAAACCCCAATGTCATAAGCACAGATAAATGCACACTTTCTAGAAGTGGCATTTCTGTGATAGTAATAAAAAATACACCTACACCAGTAAGCAGCATTTCTCACCACTATCACAACCATACCAAACATGCCTGTGCTACCCCTCATAAATCAGACAATACCCCTTACACATAAGGCAGGGCATTTCCAATGCAATCCTATGAGGAGGCAGCACTCACAGTAGTGAGACACCAAGTTAGGCTGTTTGTCACTACCAGGACAGGCCACGCAACATAGCATATGTCCTGCCTTCTAAATACATGGCACCTTGCCCAAAGGGCTAGCTAGGGCGTACCTTAGGGGTGACTTACATGTAGTAAAAGGGGAGTTCTGGGCCTGAGAAGTAAATTTAGATGCCAGGTCCCTGTGGCAGGAAACTGCGCACACAGGCTCTGCACTAGCAGGCCTTAGATAGGTTTGACAGGCTACTTCAGTGGGTGGCGCAAGCAGCACTGCAGGCCCACTAGTAGCATTTAATTTACAGGCCCTGGGTATAGGGATACCACTTTACAAGGGACTTCTAGGTAAATTAAATATGCCAATTAGGTATAATCCAATCATACCAATTTTGTAAGGGAGAGCGCATGCACTTTAGCACTGGTTAGCAGTGAAAAAGTGCTCATAGTCAAAACGTCAGCTAACAACGGTTAGAAAAATAAGGAGGCAAAAAGCAAAAAGTCTGGGGAATGACCCTGTAAAAGGGCCAGGTCCAACAATCGGCATATAAAGCAACTTTTTTCTCCCTCCCCTTCAAACCAAAGGGAGAGATTGTGGAACTTTGCCCAGTCTTTTCAGCGAGGGGCTCCATATATAGATGGAAAAATAGGGAGAGAGAGGACAGCCCTGTCTTGTGCCTCCAGTAATCTCAAAGGGCTTAGTTAATTTTTCTTTCACCAATACTTTTGCTGAAGGAGAATGATATATACAACAGATGGCCCGGCAGAATTTTACACCCAGCTTATAGTCCTTAAAAATTCTATTCAGGTAGTTCCAGTTAACCCTATCTAAAGCCTTCATAGCATCAAGTGCAATAACAGCTAGGGGTTCCTGAAACATTGTAGCCAGATCTATAGCCCATATCATATTTAACGTTAGCTCATGCAAATATCTATTTCTGATAAAAACCACTCTGATCTGGATGTATCAAATCACTTATTGCTCCACTCAACATGTCTGCTACAATTTTTGCAAACAGCTTATAATCGCTGTTTAGCAAACAGATTGGTCTATAGGACTCACATGGGCGTGGGCTTTTCCCTGGCTTCAAAATGAGTAAAATAATTGCTTAATTCCACGAATCAGGTAACGGTATACCTTCATCAAAAATTTCTGAAAAAAGGAGTGACATGGCTGGAAAAACAGATTCCCTCAATGCTTTATACAAGTCAACAGGAATACCATCTGGCCCAGCTGCTTTCCCCCTTACTCTCTTTTAACACCACTCTTAACTCTGCCTGAGAAATAGATTCTTTCAGGGCAGTCTGCTTCTCTTGTCCCAGGCAAAGCAGGGGATTAGGCCCCAGCCATTCCTCAATATCCTCCTCACCCACCTCCATCTTCTCTGTAAAGAGCTGAGATAAGACCCGCTGAAAGGTGACTTCTGTGTTTTCTGAGGAGGTCAGCCTAACCCAGACTGCTCAACAGATTGATCATCCTCGATCTCTTTAATATGATTTCCCTGCACTTTCCCCATACCCGAAATGGGCGAGTCTTCCTGCTTGACATTTTTCTGCAATCCTAGCTTTCAATACATTCTCCAGCTGCTGCTTTAACTGGTATATTCTAATATCTAATGCCTGCTTATCCCGTCCCTTAATACACAAGCTATTATATCATTATATTGCCTGCTCTATATAATTTAGCTCATCCCTGTATTGCTTGTTCTTGTGACCAGGGAGGCTCATAATCCTCCCTCTGATTACTGCTTCAAAAGTATCCCAGACTATAATTGCAGAGGCACACCCCACATTGATCTTAAAGAAGTCCTCTGTTTC